>NC_089146.1:27816090-28142558 GCF_009819655.1 Sylvia atricapilla
TCTCAGCAGTTTTGAATTGGCTGTCTTGAGGATTTGGGTTCACTTATGTTTTACTTGAGAGTCTTTCATGCATCTCAGACACTATGGTCACATGACTGATGTGTGACCTACCCCATAAAAATTCTGTGAAAATAAATTCAGATTGCGATTTTGAGCTGGGGAAAATCTGCAGACTAGAATTGCTATGAGATTTGCATTTCATAGTCTGCCACGTGTAGTCTGTCATTTTTTGAAGGTCTCCACTAAAGTTTCCTGCATCTGAGAGCACCAGGTGACAGTCATGTCACTGAGCCAGCCATGGATGAGGACCTGTTATGATAGGCAACTGTGCAAACACAGCATGGAATAAAATAGACCTTCCCTCAATTTCTATGCAGTTTCTCATTGCCATAACTGGCTAGGGTGGCAGAGATGTTGCAAATGTTGGTCCTATTATGCCTTTTACTTTAGCAGGTATCAAGGTGGGCAGCTTCTTGAGAAAAATTGGAGCATTCCTTAACTTTCTGGGCAGTGGACGTGAATAGATTTTAAAGCTTTAGGATGCTCAAGTGACAAGAGAGTTTAGCTTGTTTCTTATTTATAGATTTCCATATGTGTGAATGTAGCACTTCCTGACGCATATGAAAAGAGGCTTCCTGCCCAGGAGGGACTGTCACCTTTCTTGACCTCTTCTTTTTTTAATATGCGCTCATCTCCTCTTGTGCCCTGGATTTAAACAAGAAGCAGTGTGCCTGATTGGGCAGTGCCTGGCTGATGAGCTCTCCTGCAAAATGTCTGGAGTAAATCTACCTGAGTCATGTCTTACAAATAAATTCATGTAGCACAGTAAATGCAAATTAGCTTCGTCTTTGCTGCTGCTTTACCTATAGGCTGTGCAGGAACATGAGTTTGTTGTTTTGTGGAAGAGTATAACTGCTTCCATAGAATTCTTTTTTCCCATCCTCTTAATTTTACAGTGTTGCCTGTTCTACAGAACTCATGGCTGTAGCCCTGATGAGGCTGTAGCTGCTGGTACAGTTGTCACTGCTGTGACTCTAGAGCAGGGCAAAGCAGCCCCGTGTTTGGGACTGGCATCTTGTAGAATTGACTCCTTGATAGCCCTTGCCTTCAACAGAGCCAGAGCTGGTAGGGAAGGCAGAGGTTCTGCTGGAGGTTTAACCATAAACCAGCCTCTCGTTTATTCTGGGTAGGGTCTTGATTAATTTCAGCGGGAGAAGGCTGGAGAGTGCGGAACTACTTAATTCTTATCAGTTTGCAAACATCGTATAGGGCAAACCCGAACTGGGGCTGGTGAATTTCTCCGCTCAGCCGATAACCTCCCAGTGTTGCTGTGACTGCCTTAGATGTGCAGGCAGGGCTGTTCTGTCCAACTGGATGCCTTTGGCTTGGACTTTTAGGGTTTTATAACCAGGAAAGGCTGCAACATTAATCTTAATTAAAGGGAGATGATGATTTATTCAGCTGGGCTGACTGGTGTGCTTGTATGCACAATGCCATTCCCAGTGGGTTTTGGGCTAATCCATACGAACAGAGCGGGCTACTGTAGTAAAAGTGTAGGAAAATGAGTAACACGTATTGATTTGATACCTGGAGAGGAATCGGGCAAAGAAGCAATGGGTATATGCAATGTGACATGCATCTCCCTCCAAGCACCTGCTGTTCCACCAGCACAGGGAGTTTTCTGCTAGTGGCAACACTGACGAGGCAGTAGTTAAAGCTCTCATTGTTTTCAGAATCCAATTTTTCAAGAGCTTTACAGCTATGCCATTATAAGGAAGGAAAGAAAGAAAGAAAAAGAAAATTCCTGAAATTGGCAAAACAGCCTTTCTACCTGGAAAAGACGTGGAATGCTTATACTTAAAACCATAAAATGGTGTGGGTTGGAAGGGAGCACAAAGATCATCTCATTTTAACACCTCTCTTATGAGTTATTGGTAAACACTTTAAACAAAGTTTACAGTATCTATAATTTGGTGTCATGTTGAAAGCAGCTTTTGTGGGGTTTTTAAGTCAAATTGCTTCTTTTTGATAGGGTTCACAGACTAGGGTATCCTTAATTGAGTCCAGTTTTTTAAACCAAACTAGCAACCTGTAGTTTCGCTTTTTCCCCTGTGTTCAGCCTTTCAGTTAAGCTTATTTCTTGTCTTCTGTAACTCAAGGCATAAGTAAAACTATAAGACACTTGGATAGTTACAAAAATTGAGGTGAAGGGGAGAGTTTAAAATAGCATTAAAGAGATCTGCCCATAATGTTGGATTAATTTCTCTTGTGCAGCTCCTGATTATGGTGGTTTTGGGCAGGATTATTCACGTCTGCATCACCTCACTTAGCCCAGCTATATTTGCCTGCTTTGATTGGCAACACCATGTATTCATCTCAGAAAATACACAAGTGGTTCACGTACATCAGCCTGGAATAGGAAGGTTGAGCTCTGCACATCTGGGTTTAGAAGAATCTGAGACTTTCGGTCGAATTAAAACATCAAGGACATTTATGATGAATGCAGAGGCTGACTTGCAGATGTGCTGACTTCCTTCTCACAATCTGACAGTCTGGTCAGCAGGCCTGGTGCTGGGAATCCTGCCTGTGGAGTGGGGTAACTTGTTCACTCTCAGATTTTATGCTATAGATGTATTTTCTAGTAATTTCTAAATTCTCAAACATCCTGGTTGTTTTGAGGATGATCTCCATCTCGGCTCAGCATCTCTCCATTACCTCGTTGTCCCAGGATTCCCCCCTCATGCCCTTCTCTTTTCCACATGTAAAGACTTCTGGCATTTATACAGTCTGTGTCATAGGTGCAGGTTTTGTTTCTGTGCCTCAGTTACTGTGGTGCTTGGAAATAGCTGAATTTGAATGAAGTGCGTGCCTGGGGCTGTGTGTTCTCACTTCATTGGCTTAGTCCCTCCTTAAATGCTACATGATGTAACACATGGGATGCAAGAACAGCCTTTTACTTCTTCACATTCACGGTGGACATATTTTCCAGCCTGGTTGGAGTAAGGCACAATCAAAATCAGTTCTGTAATTAAGGAAATGTTGAACCTCTTGTGTGTGTTAGGCAAATGAGCTAAAGCTTTTAGCCAGGCAATTAAGTGTTTTTACTGTAAGGTGAATGGAAACTAGATAATTTCTTCAGCTAAGCTTCACTTAATCATTCCATTAGCACGAATTCAGTACAGTGCAGAAGGGAAGCAGCATAGCCTGATGGATAAGATTATTATTATATTATTATTATTGAAGATGATTGCAGTAAGAATAAGCAGTAAAGGCCCCTGCTGAGGATATGGTCATAATTTGGTAGGAGTTTTACTTTATGACAGTCAAACTCTGCTCTGGAATGGTCGTGATTTAAATAGACTAGAAGATGCAGTGGAAAATAACCTGTTTGCATAGATCCAGAACTGAGATACAGAGAGATTAAATGCTGTGTGTTCCGTGTGGCCAGTGGAAGCTGAACAAGACACTGCTGTGTGTGTGTTTGACACGGTGTGGGCACTGGGGAACATGAGCCCTGTTCCACTTTGGAAGGGTGGGTGGCAGAGGGTTGTGCTTAGTGCGGTAATGCGGATGCTGGATTTCTGCATTTTCTGTTCTCATTTCCTACATCTGCTCCCTGTCAGTGTGGGTTATTTTAACTTTATGGCTCTCGCTGTGTTCTGTAGAGTATCAAAGTACCGGATTGAGTTTGCAGCATGTTCAGAGATGTAGGGACAAGAGTGCTTTCAAAGTGGCAATTTGCTGCTTCTCTTGGTAAAGTATATTAAATTTACATAGGAATTGTTATCTGGTTATCTGACTTGGGAGCAAACTTTTGAAAGGGCTGGCATCTTAAGTAAAATCATATTTCTTGATGTTGTGTTCATTTTTTCATTTAAGGCTACTCGTTAGGGATGTAGTGGCCCAGTTTCAATAAATCACATGCCTGGCATTTTTTCTTTTGCTGATCAAATCAATGTGATAGCCTATTTAAGGCAGCATGTCTCAAGATTATTAAAAAACATCATGGCAATTTGCAAAAGCAGGTTGTCTTTGTATTTGTGACTGATGGTTTTGGCTCTCTGTTTCCTTAGGCATTCCTGCCAGCATTCGTGTACTCATTGAAGGTGTCTCCACTCATAGAAAAAATAAGTGATCACAAGGATTTTAAGAAGCTTCTCAGGACACGGAACAATGTACTAGTGCTCTATTCCAAATCTGGTAAGTCATCTTTTGTTTTTTTTTTTTTTTTTGATGGCATGGCTCTTTGTGCCCAGCAAGGTTTATACCAAGGGGCTTCTATGTGGCTGCGAGGGCTTCCTTGAGACCAGTGTTCTTTGTTTTAATTCAGAGGCTCTTGATGTTTCAAGATTGGAGACCTCTTAGCTCAGCCTTCTAATTGCTCTGTCACATTGGCAGAAATGTACTTTATTCTGGCTTTGTCTCCAGAGCTGGCTCCCTGTAATAAGAGCTTTCTAGTGTGTTTATCACGGTAGTTTGCAAGTTTCGATTTCCTGGTGACACTGAAAGGCATAATGAATAGTTACAGTACTGAAATCAGTCCATCTTTGCTTCTGACAGTTTTGAGTGTCCCCTGGTTGTCTTTCAGCTTTAATTAACAAAATACAAAAATAAAAAAGAACTGTTGTGTAAGATGGAAAATGACTCATTTCACATTATGCCACCTGTCCCCTTGAATCTTCTTGTTGTTTCCTCTGTCATTCAGGCTCACCTTTCTGGCTGTTTGGTTACCTGTTTGCTCTTCATTTGCTCTGTTCTGCTCCTACTGTACCTTTTCTTCTTTCTTGCCTTGTCTTTTTTTGGGGGGTGTTTTGTGTAATGCCACATAAAATCAAGAAACTATCTTTAAACTCCATACACAAGTGCAGAATGCTTTTGTGAATGTGGACATCATAGAACAGCAAGACGATGTGTAATAAAGATGATTTTCCTTAATGCTGTATTGTTATTTTTGTTGTTGCTTCCTTCTTCTTCCTGTAGGCAGACAGGACAAGATAATGCCTCGTTTGGGTGTTGGGTCCTCCTTTTCTGACCTGTCGCAAAGGTCTTGTGTCAATTAAACCCAGTGATTGTAGAGGTGCTCTGAGTTCTTAGGGTAACAAATTGGAGCAGTATATGGTGACCAATATCCTCCTCCCCATGTCCCCCAGCACCAGAGAATTTTGCAGACAAAGATGTGCAGGCGCTGGAATAATTAGCTTTATTTCCTAGAGATATACTTATTGTGAAACAGTTAAAATTATATACGTGGCTTGTTTTTTTGTTAAAATACTTGTGTTTTGCTATAGTGGGGAACTTTGAGGGCTTGAACTTGGCCAAATGGTTTTGTAGTAACAGGTTCAAAGTGAAAATCATAAAAGAGTTTCTAATGCTTTTTGATTTTTGAAAGGAACACTTTAGATAAAAAGACGTCTGTATTATTCAGCTTCTTAAAGGGAAAATTTTCTTTTTACGCTTAATATTTTAAGTGGTGGTTGCTTTCATTTTTAGCAGCACAACCAGAACACTTCAGCTGTGACACTCATCTAATAAATGTTGCCCTATGGGCAGTGTTCAAAAGCCATGTTATGGAGATTTCTTTTTTTTCTGTTTTTGTTATTTAATTGGTTGGTGTTAGCAGTCTAAAGCATTGCATGCAGAGCTGACTGTGGAATTAATGTTTCTTCCTGGAACAGTGATCCTTGCACAATTAGAAATCTCTTGCTCAACAGTCATCCAGAAAGAGGGGAGAAAAGAGATGGGAATTTGGAGGTGCAATTTCAATCCCAGATATACATCCCCCAGATATGATGAGATGTTGGCTGGCATCAGGTCCTACTGCTGGAACAAAGGCTTTACTTCCCAGCTGAGCAGAGCTAGATGTCACTTTCTATTGCAATCAGAAAATTCATTGGTTTTGGGAGGTGTCATAATTTGTAGGAGATGTTTAGTTCCCTCTACCAGCTGGGTGTCCTACTGGGTACTCAGCTACTGAGTCTTCTGGGTTAAGTGGGGCCCTGAATGCTTATTTTTAAAAGCGTATTTGTCAAACTGTTCCACTCCAAGTACATGCAAAGAATTTCCCCACCCGTTTAAGTTCCTATGTTGGTGAGAGGTGGCAATTACATGTTCTGGGTATTGGGGGTATGAGAGTTTCTTGAGAGCTGATCCGTGTAGGTTGGTGCCTCTGGTGGCATCAGGCCCAAGCAAAGTCTGTCCAATACAGAGAGGTTGTTTCTGGCTCAGGAGATCGCTGAGGTTAAAATTGTGAATTTTAGAGATTATTTGGTGGGTTATCCCTGCAGGCTGGCTCTACTTGTCTACTCTGATATCTACAGGCCCTCACTTCCTCAGATGCTGGAGACAAGATACTGGTCTACAGAAGCTTTCTGTCTGTCCCAATATTGCATTCTTACATTCAGTTACTTGAAGTAGTTGAGGAGATCTGGAAGAGGCTCTTGGTTTCTATTTTCTGTTTATTGAGGAAGGAAACAGGTCCTCTTAGATTTTTTGGGGGAATAGATACTTACTTGTACTGCTATATTTTTCTATTTTCTGTTTATTTTTAATATATTTATAAGACTCTTGGAATGATAGTGTTTTGCAAAATCTACACATGTGGCATGGCATTATAAAAATCCTCTGTTGGGTGTTTATAATACAGCCAGTACTTGGAAGGACCTTTTCTGGGTACTGCTCATGACTTGGTTTGTGTAGCTCCCAGGGTTATTACGAGAATAAAGTCTGTTATTTTCTGTGTATGATTGGGGTAGAATTATTGAGGCAGAGATGGATGAATGACTTGCCCTTACAGCTGATGAAAGTCCTAAATAAAATTGCTCTAATTAGCAGGCTGTGGTACAAACTGGTTCCTTCCCAGCCACAGGGGAAAAAGGCAGTGTTTGGATGGAAGCTGTAGGAGAGGACACAGTATAGCTTCATAAATGTAGCTCAGGGAGCACGTCTGGAAATACCAATTTCATTGTCTTGTTTAAGGGGGTAGAGGGAAGGAGTCACCCAGCTTCAGTTTAGAGAAGATTTTGCTGATCCCTGCTAGGCTGGTTTCTTCAAATGACATAAGGTGTTCTTCAGGTGTTTCGGAACTTAGAAATGCAAACATTGTATTGTTTTGTGTGGAGTAGTAATGCTGTTGTTCATTTAGTTTTATTACTTAATTTTGTCTTCCAGCTGCTGCTGCTGAAAGTTCACTCAGATTACTGTCCAGTGTGGCCCAGGAGGTAAAAGGACGAGGTACTATAAGCTGGATAGACTGTGGGTACGTGTCATGCTCTTTTCCTCCTTATTTTCCCTTTTCCCTTTTGGCTTTTATTGCTATCTTAGCTTTTTTGATGGCTCTGAAACTTTTTGCCTTTAACTGGACCCACATAATTCTGTGCAGTTTATTCTGTAGGGAGCTTACATCTTGCCATCTTCGCTTCCTTTGAACGAGTGGAGGGAAGTAATTTTTTTTCTTATGGCTGTTGTTACTTCTCTGACAGCATGTTTTTCAGCCTGAAGTTTAGACCCCAGCTAGCATTTACTTTCATAGGGGACACGCAGGGTGCAAGCTTTTTTTCCACAAACTGGGGAAGGAGAAATCTCACATGTTGTGCCTCAGCTGGAGGGCAATGGAATTCTGCTCTGACAGCAAATGTTGTGTGAGCAGTAAGGCTGTTTGCTTGGTTTTGAAGCATCCACCCATTTGTGTTTCTCAATTAAATGTGCTTTCTTTTAAAGACCTTCCTCTGTGCTGGCATAAGTTGCCGCTAGTTTTTAATGTGAAGGCAGAGAAGCTTGCTTTTGTAAGTGGTTGTGTGTGTGGGGAGGAATGAACAGGTGTGTACTTTCTGGTTTGCAGATGTGAAAATCTCCACTGTGGTTCAACTCAATAACAGTTTGCTTGTGGTTTTAGCTTGTGTATCGTAGCGCCTCTGCAGCTTTGAGAGCTTTGCCTGCAGGTGGCAAGGTCCCCTTCCTGCACTGCAGAGGAGCAGCTTGCAGCCTACCTGTGTGTTTGGGTGGATTGCCATGGTATGAACAGACTGTACACTGTGTACAAATGTAAGTCAGCTCTGCACATCATGTGGCTCCCTGAAAATTACACTTTTGAAACTAACCCTCATCCATCAAACAGTGACCCAGGATAAGTCATTGGTAAATGCAACTTAACGTGGGTTTGTTACTGTTAACCTGCCCGGCTCCCCCTCTGCCACCAGGCAGGTGTCTCTCCTGTGGAGTCCTCTGCCTCTGCCTTCTGTTTGCATTCTGCTGGGCTTGTCCAAGTGCACACACACTTTCATCTCTGCCCAACTGGTGGGGACAGAGTTCCAAGTCATCTGCTGGCAGAAAGCAGGGCTGTTCCTATGAGGACAGTGAAGCCTCAACCACTTGCTACCTGCTGAGGAGCCAGTGGATAAATTGTATTGACTGACAAGGTGAAGGTTGTGAGATCTGGCATACCTCTGAAATCCATGAAAACCAGTCTCCATTTCTAACAAAAGCACTGATAAGTATTTTTTTGTTGTCAGCAATGAGGGCTACCAAATAGGATACTGAGCCAACCTCTTGGCTTCAGTTTCTAATCAGCTTCAGTTTCTGGTTATGGACTGGTTGCTACCTTTTTGTGTCTTTTGTTTTGGGCTACCTCTGCGTTGGGGGACTTACTGCTTACTCTGTGTGGGTGTATGAGGTAAATACAGTGCTGGATGATGAGGCTGCTCAGCTCGCCCTTCAAAATCCTGCTGTAATAGAACTAAACAATAACTCCCTTCAGGATTTATTTTAGTTCTGGGTTGGAGAAGGAAAGTGTTTAGGTGTTTAGGACTTCAGTTTGAAATCCAAGGAAGTTTTGGCACTTAGTTAAACAGGTCAGTCTCCACTCCTGAGTTTGTAAGTAATGGTGATAGAGAGGAAAATGTATTATTTGGTTTTGCTGTAAAATAAACTTCAATTCATCAAACCCTAATATACTCTCATTTTCCAAATGTTGACATCTAGACCAAACTTTGTTATGGAAGCTAGTTGCAAGAAATGTATTTTCAAGTCTCTCCCACGCAGTGCTTTAGTACTTTTCATAGGAAGCTTGCTACTTGCACTGCCTTTCCTCTCACCATGATGGGGAAATATTGAAAGGTGAGTTAATCTCCAACAGTGAAGCAGCATGGTGAAAGTCATGCTGTTGGGAGACCTGGGAATAGATTGGTAGGTTCCCAAAATTTTCTTCGACACCAGTAATGCTACAATCAGAATGCCACTTGCCAAGTGGCAGGCAGTGACCAGGATGTTGTAACATCGCAGTAGATGTGGTTCTCTCTTTGAGGCTAAAGCAGAGCTGCCATTCATGCCTCGTTTGACAGGAACCTGGAAAAAATAGCTGGGTATTTTTCAGAGATGGACTTCTATCCCTTCTGTCACTCCTGCTAAGGGATACCATAACAGAGTTTGTGAACTGGCTTCATGGGACAAGGTGAGCTGGAAGACTGTCTTGTGGTAAAGGAGGTCTTGATGGATGCAAAAAGTAACCCTAAACCGGTAGTTTGAGCCTAAACCAAGTTTTGTGGTTGATTTGCTTGTTAAGCTTTTGAAGCATTCTGAAATCAATCTAGTAGTGTTGAGGTAACTTTTAAACAATTTACTTTTTTTGTGAAAGGTTTTTTTTCCTTTGCTTGTTACTTTTTAAAAAATTGTATAGAGGTGGCTGCAAACTACTGCCTCCCTTGCTGCAGTGACAATACCAGAGGCTGCAGTGGTGCTGTCTGCCCCAGGTCACAGAGGGCCAGTTGTAGGACCTGGACAGCTGAGTCCTACCAGAGTGGGTCAAGCCACTCTCCTGCAGCACGTGTGCTGGGAGGCTTATTTGCTAGTATTCGTGCTGAAACAAACAGCACACAGATGCAGGGATATTTACAGCACAGGCTCAATTTGTTTTACAAATACTGACAAGAAATGTCTTGTTTGGCAGCAATATTTAGCGGGAAATTTTGGCTTTGCTTTTCACATCCTGCTGCACTGGGCTTCTTTGCCTTCAGATCCAAGCGTTGGCAAGGCTGGCGTACATGCAGAGTTGTGGTTTATGCCTCTGCTTCCCTGTGGTGATAATGGCAGTCCTTTTCCTTTACTGGCAGTACTTTTTCTGTTTCTTGTCGTTCTCCTTCCCCTCATTTTCAGGAGAAGGCAAGAATATTCTGCTGCACAGACTGAGATCAGTGTGGATTGCTGAGTCTCAGCAGCATGTTCTGGATTTCATGCGGTGGAGGGGAGTGTGCAGATTTGTGTCTGGAAGTGTGGCCTTCAGGGCTCCTTTAATGCTGGTTTGCATGGAAACCATGCTCCTTGGCCTTGGCTTCTGTTGTGTCTGTGGTATAAGACAGAGATTAGATTTGTGCTTTCAGTTCCAGGTTGGGTGGTCTCAGGGAGAGAGGGAAGTTACTTTTCAGCATGATGTAGGGAAATACTTGGTTTCTTGCTGAGACAGTGTGGAGTAGAGGAGGTTGCCATTTAGTTTGTTGCTTTGTGCAGGGTAGCAGAGATCCCCAGAGTGCTGGGGCTTGGGAAGTGTAGGGCTGGGGATGCCATGTGCCTGCCTTTCCTGCACAGTTGTGCTCACTTGTGCCAATGCTGTGCTGGAGTGTGACCCCTGCATGTGGCACTGTAGATAAGGTCCTCGTTTGGGAGGGCTCAGTCTGTTCCTGCAGGCAGATCGACACCTCCTCCCAGAGATGAAGGGGCAGCTCGAGAATTACTCACAGCATTGAAGTGGTCACTGTTTACTGCTCTGTGCTGAGATAGCATATGTGGCTCTGTACACAGTTCAACACGAAGCTATTTCAGTTGTGAATGAAAGACCCAGCAGTGATGTAACAAAAACATGTTTTATTTTAGCCTTTACATGTTTTAATTAAGAAGTCCTTGCTGAGGCATTTGATGTTGAACGAATGGTAGTGTGAGAGACAAAAGAATACTGAACTAATTATGCCTGGTGAGATGCATGGTGTTGAGGATAGAGCACACCATTGCAGGTTGCTAAATCTTCAGTGTTCCAGAGAGATGGATCAGGCACCTTGGGAGCAAGTGTTCTGGGACTCCTGTCTGGGGAGATGCCACGTTAATAGGAGCTGGGAGTCATAGCTTCTGTTCCTGACTCTGCTGAGGAGTTACTTCTTGTTACTTCGTGCAGTTACAAAAGGTGTATCAGTTTTCCAAGCAACTGGGTAAATATTGCCTGATTCATTAGTCAATGTTTATAAAGAGTGTGGAGAACTTTGAAAGGAAAAATGCTGCAGCAGCATGAATGGGTGCTCTTTAGGGCATTCAGGTGAAGTTGGAATGGGCATGTAAGAAAGCAGGAGGTTGGGCTATTTATTGAATTATTTTTTTAGTTGTAGGCTGATAGAAGTTTGGAAAATTGAAGGGCATCGTAGGGGGTTAAAGGCTTAGGATATCTGCCAAAAGGCACAAAAGGACGTGGCATTTCTGTGTCAGAGACTGGCTGCTGCTAGCTCTGACAGCAGGTTGGGTTTGTGCTGCAAAGCCTCTGCGTCCCCCCAGTCTCCCAAGAGCTCTGTTTTTTAAGGCTTGGTACAACTGGAGGTAGGCACTATGTGGTCAAGTAAAAGAGGAGTTTTGTTAAAAATAGAAACTCCTGTCAGATCCTTGTGGTGGCAAGCAAAAGGTACAGTGATGTGCCTGGGAACACAGGAAGATTGAGTTACCTTTTAAATGAAAGGCAAAATTGTTGCTGTTTGTATTTAAAGCAGACAAAGCTCTAGTCTCAGTTTGTGATGTTCTGAGGTGTGGCTTAGAAGAATAGTCATTAGAAAGTTATTCTCTAGCCTTCTGAAGTGGGTTTTGTGATAGACCACAGTGTGGCCAAGGAACGATGTTACTTCAAAGAGTAACTAGTTTGGGTGAAGTGGAAAGAAAGTAAAATGGCTTTGTTGAGGAGAAGAAAATGTGTTTGGCAAGTTATAAAGCACATTGTGGTCAGGTGCAGCTTTGAAGAGGTTGAAAGTAGCTCTCTCCATCATGAATATGATTTAGAGAATACTCCTGGGTTCTCCAGTTACTGAATTGTCTCGAGTTTTTATTGGCTATAACTCCCGCCCAATTGTGGATTGGTATTTTTTTTTTAAACACCCATTTCTTTGGCTCTGGGTAATTATTCTCTGCTCAGACTTGCATGGTTCCCTTTACTGTAGGTCCCAAACATAAACAAAGCTGTGTGATTTCCATCTGCTGTCATAGCGCGTGTGCTTGGCTTTAGCACATCAGACTGCTAGGAAGAGGAAATGCCATCTGGTTAAAATGTCTGACTAATTTTTGTTTGGTTTTAATCCCACTTCTTCTGCTTTTGTGTGTCATTCTTTTAGTCCCTTCTGTGTGTCATGTGCATCATTCTTTGTAGACCCCCATCTCCAATAATTACTTGTTATTGTAGCAGTCCCATGGCACTTAGCATAAAGGTGAGACCATTATTTGGCTGGCAAAGCAGTATGTTCAAACCTACACAGCTAAACATGCTGCTTCACAAGAGAGCCAAATCTAACAAGTATTTGTCTTTTCGGGGGTTTTCCCTAATATCCCTGCTTTTCCGTCTTTTAGGTGATGTCTTCCCAAATTTCTAATTTCCTATTTTTAGATACAGAAAGGCTTTACCTATCCAAACAGTCATAAATAGATGTGTTTAATGCCTTGACATAGCAGGGAGAAATTTCAGAAATAAGGCTTGGCAGTACAGATGGTGTTACAGTAATTTTGCTCTCTAGTTTTTACCTTCATCTAATAAAGACACTCAGAAGTAGGATTTATTTAAGAGAATAAGTCTACTCATCTTTCTTACTTGTAGCTGAATTTTAAAGCTGATGAAAAGCTTTGAAATTGCAAATAAAGCTGACCAGACCTAATAGAGAGAGAAAAAAGAAAGGAGGAGTGCTGCTCTTGCCCTAGTACAGCCATTTCCATCCAAGCAGATTTGTGACGTCTGGGTTTTCTGCATTTTTCTACAGTAGCCTTGAAGGTGAAAGGCAGCTCAGGAGAGGATGGCTCGTAGTGCCAGCCTGGGGGAGGTAACAGGGGCTCTGTTTGCTACTGGTCCAGGGGAGGTAAGGCAGGTGTCCCTCAGGAACCCTTTGCAAGTGAATTATACTGCCAGTGTGAGTGCCATTTGTATGGGCAAACTGCATTTACAACATAGATTTTTGATGCCTTCCTCCTGTCTCTGTTGTAATCGGTCTATGTGGTTAATGTTCATTCACATTAAAGCCTTTGTATTTTACTGTAAGAGTGACCATGCAGGAAGTGTTATCCCAATCTGAAAAAAAAATCCTTTTTTAAGTAAGCTCTCAGTTCTTAACTTAAACCCATTCAGTCTGGTGTATTGCATTAATTCAGAAACACAGAGCAATTAACTAAATCCACAGTAATGGTTGTGTGTATGAGCCTGAGGTTATGTCTGTTTCATCTTAAACTTAAGTATTCCGTGGGTTTTTTCCTAGCGTTGCTCATTAGCTGAATCTTCAACGTTGCTGCTTTTCTGACCAAAATGAGCAGTAAGCGAGTTCAGATGTAATATAATTTTTACTCTGTTTTCCTGCATCCAGTAATTCATTTAAAGCATCCTCTAGCATCCATCCTCTCCAGGCCCATGGTGCACCTAAAGGTCATAAGTGGGTATACAAAAGGCTGCAGTAATTGTGTGCCCATGGGTGACATGTTCAAAACCAGCATTTTGGGGTTCTTAGATTTGTGTGAGCTCAAAGACAGAGCAGTAGTCATCTTGTGTCCCACATTAAAACAGTGTTCCCCTGTGCCATGGTGTGGGATGAGAGAAGCTGCTGCTTTGCAAAAAAATTTGAGTGTTCAGTGGTTTTAGAAGTTCCTGCAAAGCCTTTGGTAGCTCTTGTTAATGTGTTTACCTTATTTCTGTGCAGGTATGTGGGCTGCCAAGTGCCTCTTGCTAATTTATATTTCCATGGAAAGTATTGTTCATCATAACTTCTTGACTTTCTGCAGGGGCTGGAGCTTATAATTTTCCCCTTAATTGTTTTAGCTTGACGATATGATGATACGTGTTACCTCTTCTCGGTTTTCCTTCTGCTTTTTGGCTTGCTCTTGCTTGCAGTAAGAATTAATCTCATGGGGTTTAATTTTCAGAAAATACTTCTTTTTAATTTTATTCCTCTAGATCCCTGGCCTCTCTAATTGACTAATGGGCACAGGGAGTCGTTTGTATTGGGTGACAAGTGGTGCTGGGTCTCCACAGCACATGGATTATTCTGTTTGCATTCCTGGCACGTTCCAGGGGAGCGTTTGGAGCAGAAGGCTGCAATCATCTGCAAGGTGATTGCAATACCCCCTTGAAGCGGGGATTTTTGCTGCATCCTAGGGGGTAAAATCAGGCCCTAAGTTCACATGAGACTCTGTCCTGTTCATCTGCTAATCCGTATTTTTAATTCTTTCCAGCAGTTTATTTTCTGGTTTTGGCTTTCAAGCTCCCCCATCCCTTAAAAGGTTCAAGCTTTTCATGTGCCGCACTGTTTAACTGGTTCATTTCTTCCGTGCTGTGGAAACCTGTTGCTATTGTTACTTGTTCTAGAAGATAATTTCCATCAGGAACCCAGAATGGGTGCAAAGCAGTGCTTTGTTTTTCAAGACAAATCTTGTGTTTAAGCTTCCTGTGCTCATTACTTCTGCATCCGTTTCTCCTGGGTCCTGTTCCTATTTTGGTGCCTGCAGATCCTTAAACCCCACTCAGGAGCAGAGTGTCTAAGTGCCTTTCTGCACTGATGGCTGAGAATGGGTTTTCTGATCAAGTGGGTGTAAGCCATTACCATCCAGCTCTTTGGAGAAGTGCAAGCCAGCGTGATGGTTTGAGACGTGATTTTTTCGCTGGGATTTATTTTTTTGTTTCTGATTTCAGATTGGTCTTGAGAGAGTGATACAGGAAGGTGTGAGATCATTATAGAATATGAGGAGCCTTACAAATGTGACATACTGTTAGCAGCATTTATGGCAGCTACTGGCCTGGGATGGGAGGGAGAAATGAGGATGACAGGGAGGCAGGCAATGGCTGCAGTCTGAGAAGAGTTTTGCTAGAATCAATCTGGTTTTGTTTGGTCAGCAAAGTACACAAACTGCTGTATTGTAAATGGATCACACAGTCTTTGTTGGAGAGTGGAATCGATGACTACAAGGAGCGTAGGTCAAAATCCCGTGTTGTCCCCAACAATGGCTAATAAATTCCCTTTTTTATTTCAAAACCTTGTTGGAGCACATCTAACTATAACTGACTGTTAATGACTTCCTCTTTCAAATTAGGTTTGCAAGTGCAAATGTGTTTCATACTTTCAGGAGGTTTGAGGGAATTTTTGCTGCTAACACTTCTTTTGCTGCTTTTTTGGGGTCACAAGCTCAATTAGTTGTTTGGCAGGATCTCAACTCTGTGCTTTCCCAGGATGTTCATCAGTCTGTTGTCTGGAGTGTGTATTTTATGGAAGGTAGCCAGAGGGTATTGCAGAGGCTGTGCATTGGGCTGGGAAACCTTGTTTGATAGTTCACTTCTGACAGCTGGACGGAAATTGCAGTTGAACTTCCCTGAAGTTGTAACTGGACTTCTCTGTGATGGTTTTCACTATAACATAGAAGAACGAAAGCACCTGAACAACAGAGACAAGAGTGAGAGAGTGTGCTGGTAACAAGACGACAGCTTTGACTGTGTTGGGAGCTTTTCCAGTGTTGGGAGGCTTGCTTTACAGTCAGTCTTGCTTCTGTTTTGCTGTATTCCCTTGCTCTTGGAGCCTGCTGTTTCTCCTTACCCGTTCAGTTTAGTCTCTTCCAGCTGTTGGGACAGTGACAATGTTTGTACAGTCACTGATACAACAGAGCCTCCATTGCATTAGAGTCTACAGGCACAACTGTGATTTCAGGGACTGCTGAAGCATAATTTACGTGGATTGTTGAACCCTGTTTCAGATAGTACAGATAAAAGAGAAAATCTGTTTAGAAATTGTGAGGTCTGTGGTTTGCATGTGGTTACATCATATGCTGATAGAGGAATGAGAGAGTTTTTGTGCAGGCATATTTACTGACCTGGTTACTTAAATTGGTTCTGTCAGCACTTTTATTAATTACTTTTCTTGTGCCTGGAAGTCATGTAGGTATGGATGAAAAAGCAAGCTGGGTGCAGTCTGCATTGCAAGGTGTTAGAGGATGCCAGGGCAGTGGTATGGAAGTGATGTGGCCACACAGCACTTGCACACTCTGCTGTTACATTGGCAACTGGAGACCTGAACGTTTTGGGATGGCATTTTTGTCATTGCTGAAGAGGGGATTTGACAGTCATTCCAGATCCTTCCTCCCCAGAGGTGTGGTTGTGGGGCTGTTTTCCTGTCTTCATGAGAGGCCAATGGGCAGCATTACATAATCAGGGAAACAATTAGAAAGCTGCAGTTATTTGTGCTCATGAAAGAGAATTTGTGCTCATGAAAGAGTGCTGAGGATGTTTGACTCCTTTGGGACCTGACTGGGCAGTATTTGAATTTTCCCTGAGGAGAGGGTTTTTCACTTTCACCTCCATGCACCATTTTTCATTTGGGATCCATCCAGATTGGACTAGTTTTGGATTTAGAAACTATGTGGACTTAACTGCAGCAAAACTCCTGGGTCTTATTTTGTGTTTCTTCTGTCTGGCTTTAGCCTCTCTTCTTTCTCTCTCCAAATTACCTGCACACATTGCTGCAATAGCCTTTTTCTGTGTTTCTCCTCCTGCCACTGGGGCCTGCCATCAGCATCTCTCACTGCTTCTCCATCCTTATGGCCATGGGTGTCCAGACCTGTGGGCAGTCCTGGACAGGCAGAGCATCTTGTGCCACTCCTAAGGCATGGCTGTGACATGTCCCTTTCAGGAGCTGGCTGCACTGGTGGTGAGCCAAAGGAGGCCAGATCTCCTTCATGAGTCCCTCACTGCCCTCCTGCCCTGGTAGCAGCTGGCTGCCTGTGCTGAGGGTTTATTCATGCATGACAACACTGACAAGGGACCCCAGAGGTTTACAGGGACTGCTCCAGTCGGGCTTCCTGCCAGCTCCACTGTAACCCCCAGTGACAGAAATATGTCCCAGTGGAGGAGATGGGGATGAGAAGGAGAGGGGTGAAGTGTGCACGCGATCTTTGCAATGCACGCTACCTTTGTTGTTAGACTTCTTGCTTAGGTCAGCTTGGATCGTTCATTTCATTCTTCTTTTTACCAAGCTGTCATATGTCTTCACTTCTCCTGCAAAGGCACGTTTTGGAGCCCTGGTCTGGTTTTGTGGAAGGGGAAGAATAGAGAACATGCCTGTGGGAGTGGAAGGAAGCTGTGCCATCCATGCCACTTAAGGTTTGACCTTATTACCACATAGACAGCTGCTGTGGTCCTTGTGGTATTGAAAATAGCTTGATGTTCTGGATGATTTTCCAGAGAGATAATGCTGAATTATTGTAGGACTGCCTGCAAGGGTGCCTTTGGCAGTAGCACAGCAGGGACCTGCCAGGGTTCAAATTGCTCTACACAGAAATGGCAAGAGGCAGCCAAGGATGGCTGCTGGGGACACATTACTGACCTCATCCTCAAGCCAGTATTTCCTGAGCCTGGTGCCTTGTCTGGAGTGACCTGGCCTGGGTTGGTAGAGTGCTGATTTTGGGAGTAGTTCCTGGCTTCTTAGGTTGTGCTTTGTTGGGGCTTTTTTGGGGGTTTTGAGTTTTTTTCCTTTTATTTCCTGGTTTGGGTGTTCTGTTTTTTTTAGAGGTTTTTTTGGTTGCTTTTTTTTTTTTTTTTTACTTTTAGTCATTATAACAAACTCTTACACTGCCTCTTCAAGTGATATAATTAAATTGCAAGAACCGGAGTCCTAATTACCCTCTCCCATGTGAGAGTTGAGGAGCTCATCTTCAGAGAGAGGCTGTTGGCTGAGATTCA
Organism: Sylvia atricapilla; assembly: GCF_009819655.1. Classification (NCBI taxonomy): domain Eukaryota; kingdom Metazoa; phylum Chordata; class Aves; order Passeriformes; family Sylviidae; genus Sylvia; species Sylvia atricapilla. The sequence goes on from NC_089146.1 coordinate 27,834,020, forward strand.
AAAGAGACAAGTCTCAGAGCAGGCTGCATCTGTGTTGATATTTACTCTTATTAGAATAATGGTCATTACCAAGTGATATCAGAGCAGGTTGCTCTTTGCAGGTTATTTTTGTCTGTTTGTAAGTGAAGGCAGAAGGAAAAGCAGACGGGTCCATCTCTGCCATTTCTGTACATCTCCTGCTTTTTCTGAATAATTGTTAGCATAGAATCCGAGCTGGTGGGTCTGGCATGTGCAAAAATCGGCACTGATGCATGAAAAAATTACTGATACATATTTAGACATTTCCTATTCTTAGAATTTGCTCCTCTTCTGTGCCGTGCATCAGTGCAGATAGCTTGCATAAACAGGCCTAACTCTCAATGCAGTGGTGCAGAGAATCTGCCCACTAAATGGTAGGAGACATACTGGAGCAAACTGCTGCTTTCTTTCCTGTGATAATGTCTGTGCATTCAGGCAGCTGCGTGAATCTCTGCAAATGGAGAAATCCTGAAAGCAGGGCACACTTAGATCCAGTGAAATAGCTATTCTTATCTTTCTTCTTTTTTTTTTTTTTTTTTTTTTTTAAATAGAAACTCATGCAAACAGAAAATTAATTGCTAGGAGTTGAAGTGGTAGGAGTTGCTAGCTCCTTACTCACAGGTATAGCTCAGTAATAATGCTTTGTAGCTTTTTTCCCACTATAAACCTGGCAGAATGTAGAATGTTAATATCCATTCAGATCTCTAAATGACACATAAGGGAAAATTACGCTTTCTTCCCTACATGGTGAGAAGTTGCACCAAATAGGTGGTAGAACAGGCACAGGATTCTCTTGATATGCAATTTAGTCCTCTGTTTATGCCAGAACAATTGTCTGCACATCTTGGGGTTTCACAAACCCTGCTACTGAAGTTTCAGCATTCTGCTGTTTGCATCAAGCACCTAACATTTGTCCTGGAAAGCTGAGAACAGCCACAGATACACCTGGCAACGTTTGGGAATGCCTAGAAGAGCATTTATGAATGTTGACTGTCCTGTGGGCTGAGTGTAGTTAACTGCTTGGCATTCAGCTGCAGCAGGGCCACAGGATCTTCTCTGTGCCTCTGAATCTGTCTGGGGTAGGACAAAAGGATGGTCTGAAACTGGTGTCTGCTCTGGAGATGCCTTGACCTTCAAGTCATTTAGGTTTAGCCCATGGGACCACTGGAGAACTGCAGGGGAGAGAAGACAGAATATTTCTGACCCCTGGGTTTGATGTTGCTGCAGGCTTTTTGTGTGAACTCCATGTGCCAAACACAGTTTTTTGGCGTAACTACAAATCCAGGGCACTTGTTCCGTAGTCTACTTTTGTTACAAGGAGACGTGTCCACATTATTCAGTTCTCGAGCTCAGATCTCCAGCCTCCCAGAGAAGCAAAGAGAGTGTTTATGGGTTACAGTGATGTGAAAATGCAAAACTCAGATGAATTCAGTAAGGCTCTTCAGATAAATACACTTCTGTTCAATTGGGATTACAAGTGCTCCTTCCTGGCATGGTAGTTTGTGCGCTTTGTTAGTTCCTTAAAATGTTCATCTCTATTTTCAGCATAATATTCTGATTTTGCTACATGTGTCCATGGCACATCCCTCCTATTTCCATGTGCCATAAGCATTGGGAAGTTTCCACTAAAGTGCGTTCTCACTTGCAGCTTACTGTGAACTTGGTGTTTGTTGTTCTTCACATTTTTAGAAAGGCAGCTGGAGAACATTGGGAGAATTAGCACCAGTGCTGGCAGCAGCACTTAATTTGGTGAAGCTCTTGCAAGCCTTGCATCTTGTTGTCTCAAATCAGTTTAAACTTGATGGGTTTTCAGTGTTTTCATTTTCTAAATTGATTTATCTGCTTAAAAGGTACAAGTTGTCCTCTGCTGGGAACAAGTTTCTGAGCTGTTTAATCTTGCTGTTTGTCAATGCAGAGAACAGCCTTGTCAATGTGAATCATCATCTTTTCTGTTTTACTCATCTCTCCAGCTCTTTGACCAACTTCTTATTCACTTCAGCTTGAAGTCTCCTTATGGCTTCCCCCTGCACTGTTTAGGAGAGCAGTTAGGCTGTTACCTGCCCACTGAAACAAACGTATTTGAAGTTCTCTCCCATGACCCTTCTCTCTTCTTCATGTCAGCCTAATCTGGTGCTGGAACCAATTCAATCTTGTTCAATTTGAAGACCACCTCGAGCAGGTCTGTCTGCTGATACCTCCCTCCTTCTTTAAGAACTGTTTTTACCTCTGCTTTCCAGGTGTGGCTCCAGGACACGCCTTTCATACCTAGAATAAACGGGGTTGCTGAGCTTGGGGCTCCAGAATGTCAGTTGGTTTTTGTTTTCTGCAGGACCTTTTTGAGGCTGAGCACTTGTGATTTGGACTTGGACATACCATGAACATGGGGGCTTTTTGCTTTTTACTATCTTCTGCAAAATGTAAAAGCTGACCTGCTCTTTCCTTTTTCATCTGTTCACAAACAGCGCTCTTTGACCACCACCCCAACAGTAGCATTGTCTTACTGAAATCTGACTTCCTAAACTTTATGTTAATCTCATGGCAGAAGATCTGCTGAGGTCCTTGGACATGCTGGAATGAACTGCTTCTTTACTGGTTAAGGCTTGGCTTTGGAATGTAAATTTAACACAGTTCACTGTGTCCTGACCAAGCAAACAGAGAAATTAAATTGACTAATGGAGCTTTTCATAATGCTTGTCCCACAAACTTAGCTAAACAGCTTCCAAATTACTGTTAGTTTGAATTAATTGCTGATGAGGAAGCACAGCAGTGAGTTCTCAGAACTGAATGCATTTGATTTTCTTTTTTGGTAACCTTTCTTCCAATATGTGTTTTTTGCAGTGATACTGAAAGCCGAAAATTATGCAAGAAGATGAAGGTAGATCCTAATTCAAAGGAGAAGGGAGTGGATTTACTCCATTATAAGTGAGTGCTGGGCTGGGATTTGTAGTTCATAATTGTTATTGCCCCCATTAAGAGTGTTCTTCTTTCAGCCCTATGCTGCTGCAGCATTAAGATGACTTATTTTTTATCCTATGAAATTAATTGCTGTTTCTTCACTGTGCAAGGATGTGTTATGACAGAGGTTGAGTTAAATTTATTCTGTTGAACAGAGAGCACTAAAAGCATGAGTGGGGGCAGGGAGAGATGTCCAATGGACTAGAACTGCCCAGTGCATGGGGCTGATGCCTGAGATTTGAGTTCTCTTGTTTTCTGTCACTTGCCTGCTGGCATGTGCCTTGGACAAGTTTCTTCACCTCTCTTGTCTTTCTGACTTGAGATAGTCCTTCATAATGTGAGTGGAGAGAGGCAAGTATTGTGAGACAGCAAGGGATTTTTCTTCCTGAAAATAATAGGAGTGGGAGTACTGTTAGGTGCACCAAGCAGCTGCATCTCCAAAGATCATGCCACAGTAAATAATCTTGTTAATGTGTCAGGGAGGAAATTGTTTACCTGGAAACTGTTTTCTTTACACTGGTTTGCACCCTCCCTTTTTCCTTCCTCTTGTTCCTTCCCACCCCAGCCCCCCCTTAAGTCACTGTACTGTAAATTCTACTTAGTTCTGTGGCTTCAGCTGGATAATGTTATTCTGGTTAGGGAGAAGTCAGGAAGAGCAGCTGTATGAATTCCAGTAATGCTGCTGTAAGTTAACTCTCTTCCCCACTCCTCGTTTAACAGGGACGGTGCATTTCATACTGCATATAACAGAGCGGTCACATTGAAGGTAAATTCAAATATTCCATTATTATTCTTTTGGTTCTGCTAGATATGGGCGAGACATTTGTGGATAAAAAAACTGGTTTTGATATTTTTTCATGCTGAAGGCATAAAAGGAAGGGGATTAATCTTCATAAACAGCTGTCAGAATGGCCTAAAGGCTTTTGTGTGCATACATGTCTGTCAACTACAGATCCAGGAAAATGGTTTATTATTTAAAAAATTGACCCCATGTTGAACTAGAAGGTAAATTTTAAGTTAACTTAAACACTAGTAACAAATAAGGATTTTCTTGTTTTCATTACAAGGTGCTCTTTGTGGTAGTATAACTAAAAGTATTAGCCAATACTGCATTTTGATAAGGAGTTCTCTGAGGTTCTTAGATTGTGTGTTTATAAACTTTAAAGAGAGCTGAGTGGCCTTATCTTTTATCAGATTGTGGAACCACAGCTCCTATGAAAGTGCTTTGAGTGCATCAGGTATAAAATGACCTTTCTTCTTTTCTGGCAAATCTTGACATAAAGCAGCGGAAGGCAGTGTTCAGTGAGCAAGGGAAGAGAGAAGGCATGAGGCATGATACAAATGTGTAGATCCAGGTGATTGTGGAAATGGTGGACTAAAAGTGCAGTGAGCAGGCCAGAAGTGTGCAGCTTTCCTTTGCAAGGCCCTGGTAAAGTGCTGGGAGTATCCTGACCTGAGGAGCCCTGCAAAGACTTGGCTTCCAGAAATCACTTCTCTCCAGCTCTGATGCCCAGTTCCTGTTTCTCTTCCTCTTCCAGCAAACTGAGCTCTGCACGGTCATTGGTCTTTTGAAGGCTTGATGACATCACCCCAGGTTGACTTAATTCCATGTACATCCCCCTTCTGGCTTGTTCAGGGCATTGCCCTGGGATGGATGAAAGCCTATGTGAGATGCTGTGTGAACCTGAGTCTGCCAGAGTGGCTGTTTCTAAGTGCACTTGCTCTGGACCCTGCTTTTACAGCCAGAGTTGGAGAGTATCTGATGGAGGACTGTCTTGGAAGTGTGCCTTGACTTGAGTTCAGTCAGTCTTCACTTGAGGCTGTGATGCAGATTTGTCTGAGATGGGGAGAGTAGGGCCATGCATCTTCCCATCTCCTGCAGCAGAAATCTTGCCTGGCATTAGGAAGGGCAATGTTAAATACCCAGCCCAGTCAGCAGCTGCCTAAACCAGCTTCTGTACTTAGTGAGGAATTGGAGCTGGTGATTGTTTTTTCCTTCATGGTGGGTGATGGGTTAAGGGAGACTTGCTAGTTGCCTGAATCTGGGTGATTTGAACAACACATGATGTGTCTCTCCTGCCCTCCATATAGAGCTGCAACCAGGAATTAGTGCTGTGACTCTTCCTTACAGATCAGATCAAGTGGAAAGCACCTGCAGTGCTCCAGGGAGCACTGGGCTGAGAAGCAATCATAGCACAACAGGAACCAGATCATTTATTCTTTCAGCTGTTCTGTGATGAGCATTTCACCCTACCCTTTTGCCCTGCCTGCTGGGAAGAAGAAAGCAGCATCCCATGGACAGGGATGTGGAATTCCATTGGGGTGGCAGAAGAATTTTGAAGCTCCCTCACTCTAGGGGCTAGAGTCTTTCTCAATTAAACTGCCCCAGTGAAACCAGCCACTAATGATTTACAGGTTGGGCAGTGGATCAGATCTGGGCCGTGATCAAATAATTCAGCTGTTTGCTTGTTCTGCTGCTCACAGCTGCCTGGATATTTTCTGTATTTCTCCCTCTGTTCCACTTGTCCCTGTTTTCTTCTGTTGAGGCAGTGACCTTTGTTTCTCTCCCTCAGCTGTGTTTGTCAGGAGTCTTCCAGTACATACAAACAGAGAGTAGCAGAGCAAGACAATTACATAGGGTATCATATTTATTTTATGGACAGGTGGACACACTGAAGAACAGGAAGATTAAAGGATTTGTTTCACATCATTCAGCAAACTTATGGTAATAAAACTTGGATCTTTTTTCCAGACATCCAGTAGACATATTAATATATGTATGACATTTTGGAGAGCGATGGACACAGCTCTGAAGAACTGTAAAGGAATTCTTCTGGAGTAATCAGCAATTTCATAGATGTGGCTGATGGAGCTGATAGTGTACTCAGGTTTTTAGAAAAGCTTTTCATTTCTTAAAGTAACTAAATCCTTATGTAATTAGCAGAGATGCCCTTCTGGTTTCGCTGTTAGAAAAATGAGGAATAAAGGATGGCTCAGTGTTCACAGTAGGGAGAAGTTACTTGGCAGTCAGAACCTCCTGCTGCTGAGACCTGTGTTAAGATCTGAGCAGTTTGGGGTATCTAGGAAAGCGTGATGGAAGGCAAGAGAACAAAATTCAGTGATGCAAAATTATTAGGAATAGTTTAAAAAATACATTTCTAATTCTTTGCACCTAATAGGATTTAGGTTCTCACAATACTAAAAAGGATTGCTGGAGGCAGTTCCAATAGAGACTTCTGTGAGTAGCTTAAAAAAGGGAGTGATTACTTTTTTTCTCCAAATTTGAGGGCAAACAGTGGCGTTTTGGGATGGCTGATTTGAAAGAAATAACTGCAATGTTAAAAAGAAATTGGAAATAGTAGCTACATGTTGTGAAAGCCAAGAATTTAGGAGTGTGAAAAACGGGTTTAGATAGTCATAAGAGATAGATCCATTGATAGTTAGAAAGCCCAAAGGTCCATATACAACAGCTGGTGCAGAGTCTGTAAACTTAATTCCTTTTTGCCAGAAATTGAGACCATGTGCCAGTGTAAGCTATATAAGAACTGTAAGTACTACTCTTATCTTCTTCTCAGGTAGCTGTAGTCATCTGCTGTTGAAGACCTATACTTAGATCAGTCTTTGATCTTACCTGGAATGTCTGTTCACATTGCTGTTGCTTGTTGCTTCAGCCGCAAGACGTCTAATTCTCAAGAGAGCCACAATGCCAGTATCCAGGCTGTGTTTATTACATGATGAAGCCTTTTCTGGAGTATAAAGTACAGAGAGAGTTTTACCCTTCTTCTAAAATGGAGAAAACTCACTTAAGTACAAATCTGCTTAGTAGTAGCAAAGGGAATAGACTAACTCAATAAATTGGTCCTGCTCTAAACTCTGAATCCTTTTCAAGTTGGCTGTTGCAAGGAGTGTATGTGTGAAATTGAGGCAGGTCTTGTTATTAGCATCCTTACTGCATGATACTTCAAAGGAGTGAAAAGCACAAGGATGTGTTTGTTTATATTTTCTTTCAGGTTAAAACCTTAGTCTGTGTGTATGATTATGGATCAGCTCTCCTGTTAAAACTTGCTTGTTTTCTGCAGCATGCGCTGGATGAAGCATGTCCTGTACTCTGCTGAATTGAGCTTTAAGGTTCAAAGCTGGCACAGCTGGTTACAGCCCGTGGTGCTTCTGCCCATGCCGAGGGGTCGGAGCAGGTCCTGACCGTACCACGGCAGGACGAGAGTGGAGCTGGTTCTACACCAGGGTTACTGCGGCCTCTAACACAGCAGCCTGGGGACCAGACTGCTTTTCTGTGATTAGAGAATGCTGTGGTTTGTTTGGGTGTTGTTCTTCCCCATTTAAAGTAAGAGAGGAAGTTCTTGTTCACTGCATGAAGAATTGAAGGCAAGGGAACGTACTGCCTGCTCCTGCCAGAAGACATTACACATCTAATTTTTTTCTGTCTTGGCTGAGAGGGAGATGCTGGATGAATTAAATCTCTTTAATCCCCCATCCTCTAACCACATCTGTTTCTACATGGCTGAATTTGGCATGCAGGAATTCTTGAAACTAGCAGAGTCAATTACACTCATTAGCAGTTCAAAATGTTGACCCCTCTCTCCTCCTCTCCAGTGTATAGTTGAGGTCTGTGCATGCTGAGGGTGAGCAGAACTTGATGCAGCTGTCCTAAAGGTAGAATATCTCTGCTGTTTTGTGCTCATCTTTCCTTCCCCCATGTGTTATTAGTTTTCTTAGGATGTCATTTGGGATGTTAATGCCTGTAAGTCTACAGCTTTTTACATTGTAACTCCATTGTAAATTTCTTGATTTTATATATATTTTTTTTCCTAACTAGCTCCTTTCCCTGATAATGCCACTGTAAAAAAAATTTCTTCTGGAAGCATTTGTCGTCTTCACCCTTTAGATCCTTTTTACTGTGTACATTAAGTGTTTTGCTTGCTGTCTGGTGACTGATACATGCTGCCTCTTGTGATAAGACAAATCTTTTCAATATTAGCTGTGCAAGCAGACAGAAACATAAATGCAATAAATGGATCCTGCTGTAAGCTCTGAATCCTCCTGATCCTTGCAGTACCAACTGAGAGGCAGGGAAATGAGCTAAACTGTTGTACCACAGCAGCCCCACCAAAGGCAGACAGGCAGCAAAAATGTCTCTGGACCATTCCAGAGATGGGACATCTCACCAGGCGTGCTGCCAGCCTGCTCCTGAGAAAGTGGAGTACACACCCAGGCTTTTAGATAAGTAGTCTTGGTGTGTGTTGGTATAGCCCAGTGCTGGGGCAGCTTCCTCCACTCACACACTGAAGGAAGCTCCTCAGGGACCTCACTGTGTTACTCATGTGGCAGAGATCCTGTATGGGAATGGGCACAAACCTACAAGCAATGCCCCAGACAAAGCAGTGAGGACATTCTGAGTGGTAAATGAACATGGAATACCAGGTATTTGTTATGTTTCCTAGAGCACAGACTTCTGAGGATAAACGTGATCAAGCCTGTGCTTGCATGTACATCTGGGAGCAGGGAGTAGTGTGACTGCCAGAATCCATGGAAAGTGTCTCATTGATTTGAGGGGCTAGAGTTTACTTCAGGCCCAGGTTGAAATAGACCTACCAGAGTATATTTCCTTATGGTAAGGAGAGAATATCTGTGGTCTGCTGAAAGAGATTTTTGGTTGCATGTCAGTCAGGTAAAGTGGTTACAAAGCGTGTGTGCAGGTGTACTCAGTTTGTTGGATGTGGGAGCTGCAGAATCCTAGGGTTTTGTATTTCCCACTTCTCCTGTCACATTTGCTTCTTATTCTCATACTTGAAATTGCACTCAATGGATTTTTTAGGTAGGTGGGTCACACAGGGAACTGTTGGTGGATTATTCTTCCTTTGACCAAATGAGGATTTGATCTGTAAGTGTGTTCATTTGCTTTTGCTCACAGCGAGTATCAGTGTGCCCTCCAGCTAGTTCTTTTACTCAGATACAGTGAAGGGCATGGGAGCCTGACCTCTACATAAAGAGAAGTGTTTCCTGCTAACCCAGGGACTCGCTGGGGAAGGTCTAGTACCATTGAAAGAGCTCTCTGAAGGATCCTTGAAGCTATTCTCTGTGTGTGCTGGTGCACTTCCACTCTGTTTTCCACAGGCTTATAGTGGGAGTGGGAACTGGTAAGTTGGAATACCAGTTATGATGAAGGTACACACCCACGTATCACTTGGTTCTGCAACAGGAGATTTGTGCTAATCTGCATTAGAGCAGATGAATAGATGAGCAGAAAAGCAAAGGCACTAATTGGGTGGGGTTTACATCACAGCATGGATTTGAGATTGGATATCTCATGGTTTCCGTTTGTGTTGCTTTAAAAGCTTTTTCCCCCTGTTTATTACAGTCCTTGGTGGCCTTTCTGAAGGATCCAGAAGGTGCTCCACTGTGGGAGGAAGATCCTGAAGCCAAAGATATTGTGCATGTCGACAGTGAAAAGGTACATTAGCTGGATAGATGTTCTGTTGTATTATAAATATATGGTATATTTATAAAATATATATATATCTTTATATAAACATAAAGCTATTCTGTTGTATTATAAATATGTGTAAAACACCATTATTTTGTTTCTTTGGAGGGGAAATTTAAAGCACCCAGCCTGTTTGAAGTTATTTGACAAATTTTCTGGGTTATGATAACCTGCTCTGCCTTGCATGTGGTTATGACCTCAGTCTGCCAGTTACACAGCAAGTGTCAGAGCTTGTGGATGGTGTTGGGGCACAGCCCTCTTTGTCTCAGGAAAGTGGAGCAGCTTGCAAGGTGCAGTCACTGCAGAATGCAAGTGTGAGGTAAAATGCTGCACTTCAAACTGCAGGTTGTCACTGAACCTTGGTTCCCTCATGTGCCTGAGGTTAGGAGGTGTGAAGCAGGAAGAAACAGGATCCAAATCTTGAGGGATTTAACTTGGTGCACTAACTGTCTTCTCCATGTTAAGTGGGGAATGTGATGAAACTACCTTGAAAAGCCACCAGTTACTCATTATGTTCTTTCTAATAAAATCAGCTTGGTCTTTTATATTAGTTTTCTAGTCTATAGATTTTTTAAACTTTAATTGATTGGACTCTAGCTGGTATTTTGTAAAGGGCTTTTTCAATTTTCTGGCTTTCATTTTTAATATTAGAAATGGTTATTCTGACATTCAGTTTTTGTAGGGAGATTAATTTTTAATGTTCACCCTCTGTACTCTATTACAAGGCTTCCAAGGGTTGCATTCAATTTGAAAACTTCATCTACTTTTTCTGTCGTGCTGGTACTGAAAAATCCTTTTCACATGGCATCTCATAGGTTTGGCAAGGTTTCATAGTGTGAAAACCGAACTTGTTTTGTTATTATTGAGTCTGACTTTTTGAATTGCAATATGGATTTTGGATGTGTCAGCGAAGAAAGAGTTTCCAGGTAGAGATTCTGCAGTAAGAATGAACTAAACCATGGAACTTCCACATATTAACAATAAAGATAGTGGTCTAGGATATTCAGCAGATAGCTGAATGTACAATACATTTTGTCATCTTCTTTCAAGTTAAAATTGAGCAAGGAAGAAAAAAAAATGAGTCCTGTCTGTTAGGAAAGATGAATCTTTTTCCCTCAGATCAATGAGCCTGCATTCTATGAATACATATATTTTTATGAATTACATCTATTTTACAAACATATTTTCATATCTGTAATATATGTAAAATAAATATATTTTACGTATATGTATTGACATATGTTTTATTAATACATACTTTTTTTAAAGTTGTGGTACAAATAATAAGAGAGGTCATTGAGTATAAGTGGTTTTATTTTCTCTGCTTCATTCATTAGGAATTGAGAAGGCTTCTGAAAAAGGAAGACAAGCCCTTACTGATGATGTTCTATGCCCCATGTAAGTAGCCCAGCATGTCCTGCCACCTCTTTCCCCCTTCTCCACTGAGAGATGTCCAGGTCTGACTAGAAGCTTCACCTGTGCTTCTAATAATACCATCTTGTGCCACCTTTATCATTCAGCTCCTTGTGTTGTTCTGCCTGTTTGTCATCAGTTCTTCCCTGGTTGTCTGTCACTTGTATCACATTCTTGTCTTTCTCTTGTCATGATGACTCTTGCTCGATGTTCTTTTAAGCAGTTACTTTCTGTAATTTTGTTACCTGTTGTCCTTTCTAGATTTGTGCTGCACAGAACAGAAACACTGTGCTGCAGGCAGAGGGAACAGTGCAGTTGTCAGGAGCAGGATTATTGCTCCTGCTCCATCCCAGAGGCACCCTGCACTCAAATGGGAGTGGGGTTTCAGGAAGGGGAGAGCACACTGGAGTCTTCCCCTTTCTTTTGTGACCTGGAGCTTGTATTGCTGCTATCTTGTCGTTGCACTGGCTACTTGTTCCTTAATGTTACAGATTTACAGCTGCTTTTTTGTGCTTTTGGTAACTGCTGTGTGAAGCTTTCCTGCTCTTCTAAGCAAGATTGTGTTGCACTTGAGTTGTTGCTCAGTTCAGGGAGCAGGGAAGCCAGGAGAAGGGAAGAGATCTGTGACCTAAACCAGGAAAGCCTCCCAGCACTGCCCTGATAGGGAAGTTGATGTTAGTTACCACAAGCAATTTGCTGGCACGTTCTCTTTAAAACTTGTATCCCATGGCAGCATTATCTGGTGTTCCTCAATGCATTTTCTCTTGTAATTACTGCCTGAAACACCGGTCTACCTTTTTATTCTCATCTGAGTACAGCCAATATGGCCAAAATTGCCCAAGACTTAGTCTGATGCATCACAAAGAAGATGATTTTTCTTTTAATTGAATCACTCTGCAGTGGCATGGTGCTGTGTGGCCTGGCTGGTGTGTGGCTGTTCCCAGTAGCTGCTGCCTTGGATCAGCGGGAGATGATACGGCTGCTCTGCTGGAAATCGTCCCTTCAGGGAGAGATGGCCTGCACTGTGCTTTCACAGTTTACCTGTATCAGGAATAATTGTTTTCCACAACTGAGTCTCTATCTGAAATGTGCCTTATCTAACCCTTCGTTCTCTTTGAACCATTCCCCCAGAAACCCTCCTCCTTCCAGTTTCTCTTCTTTGAAGTAGCAAAACACCTGCTAGTTTTCAGTGCTGTAGTACTTGTGCTGTTTTCCAAACTGCTGGGAAGGAAGTCTACTTGTGAGGTTTTTTTCTTCCTCTGATTTCTCAGTTTGTAACTCCCTCATCTTTTATTTAACACACAAGACCTTCTGAATTGGTTGTTGTCCAAATTTTTTTTTCTTGCTCCTTTTACTGGAGACAGAATACATCCAGCAGTTGCAATAAAACACGGGCTTTGAGCAGCTGAAATTATTGGTTACATACAGGTGTTACCTTTCATAACTGGGAGCAGCAAATCAAGACTGGTCACTAAAAGAAATTCTGCTTTTCATTACTTGTAAGGGAGGTCTTTGGCACGAGAGGACATCAGAGGCTTTGTCTGGAAGGCTGTGGGGAAGACAGCTGCCTTATTTCTCTGCTTTGTTGGAAGCAGGGGCTTTAGATTCGTTGTGGCAGATTGATAGGAAATGGGCCCTTTCATTATGTACCGGTGCAGAGGGAGATGAAAGCAACCACAGACTTAGATGTAGTTACTTTAATATTTCAGGAATGCCTGGTCTGGGTAAAACAACTCAAAGCAAAGGCTTGCTTTCCTCAGAAGATATTACCTGCCATTTGCAGACCTTTCACTGTACTTTCGGGCCTATATTAGGAAGTCAGACAGCACTAAAGATGAAATACTAGGTATACTTGAAGGCATTCAGATTTATTTGTAGTTAACTCTGTCAAAGAAGACTCCTGCAGGAGACTCTCTGGATTTGGCAACAAGAAGGAGCTGTTTATAAATATGATTGAAAACAAGGTTATAAAAATGAAGGTGTTAACTAGTGGAAAGACTCATTTGTATTTAATTAAGTTCCCCCTTTTGGGACAAAATGCAAGAAGAAAGAACATAAGAAAATTAGTTTTTTGAGGTTCCCCTTTTATGCCTGTTGAGGGGTATATGTTGCTTGGCAGCATCCTGAACAATATAACCCAGAATTACGAGGACAGGAGAGGGTGTGCTGCAGTGGGTTTGGGAGCAGTAAAGTTTGAGGCAGCAGCAGAGCTGGGGTGAGGAGGATGACAGGGGTGATGGCTGGGTGGAAGAAGCTGGTGTGTGCCTGTGCTCTAGGAGGTACTCCAGGGAGCAGTAAGAAAGTGAAGAGAGGAAGATAAGGAAATTTGCTGCAAGACTTAAGGGCCTGAGGCTTCTGAGGAGAGAAGAAGTAGAGGATTCAGAAGATGATGTCTCTCAACTCATCTTTTGATGTATGTCCAGTGGTTTGCATGAAGCTGCAAGACCTCAGTCGGCCTTCAATGAGTGGTCTGTGCCCACCAAGAAATTGTCATTTTGACCAGCACTGATTTAACAACCTCATTGTCAATTTGAGCAGAGAGATCAAAGATGGAAAGACCACAGAAACAAGAACTTTCCTTCATCAGATTAAAGGATGTTCTTTTCCAGGCATGCTGATGTGATCCTAAATGAGTGGCTGCAAAATCTGTTCCCCCTTTCTGGAAGATATTTTCAAGACTCTCTGTCTGTTTGCCAGAACAGAAGTGTTGACTACTGTCCCGTGGTGGACTGAGGCTTTCCACAATAAGTGTCTGGAGAGCTTGGCTCCAGCCACCTTTCTTCCATGCTGTCTGCACTCCTGCCCCTTCCCATCTGCATGCACAGATTTTACTTGGCAGGGATGAAAACTGCTGTTTACAAGGTGATTAACTGCTAATCTGCTTAGCACTGCAGAGCATCATCAAACAACTCTCACTCAGCACAGTCCAACTACACATTGGTGGTCTTCCTCACTCGCCCTTTGTCTTTTCCACAGCACATTATTGTATCTTACAAGGGCTGTTGCTTCTGAGCTATGTCTGCTCAATTAACAGAGCACTGTTTAACACTTGATGTCTGAGTAACGTGTTTAGGAAATGTGTCTCAAATTAATTTCAAAGCCTTGTTAAGCTGGGATGAATCTGAAGTACCTTCCTCCTGTCCCTTCAAAGACCAGAAATGCACGAAGCTTTTTGTTTTGAGTTCATAATTATGACATCTTCTGTTGACTTTTGATATGTATGTTTCATCTTGTATTCTCCTCTGGGCTCAGCTCGGAGCCTGAGGAATACAAGGTGGTTTTACTCTCTTCGTACTAGGATGAGAAATGAATATGAAAACGAAAAGCATGAAAAATGTGCAAAAATAGAGGCTTGTAACAAGTAACATCCTTGGAAACTAAAAATCTAATAATGATTTAGTGAAGCAGATAAAGAATTTTTGTTTAATTCTTTTTAATATAAAATATTATTTCATATGTTTTGGAACATAGGTACTGTAGAAGATGCTGAATAGAGTTGTTGGCATATTACTTACACAATTTATTTTTTATCAGGGTGTGGTGTTTGTAAGAGAATGATGCCATCTTATCAGCAGGCAGCCACAGAACTCAAGGGTAAATATGTAAGTGAGACAATGAGATTTATATGACATTTTAAAAATAATTTTAATACTTTTTTTAAAAGTATATAAATTGACAAATATTTATGAAAACCAAAATTATCAATATTTAAGCAAGCTGAAACAAAACAGAAATAAACTACTCTGTTCCAGATCTCTTCAGGATTCTCTCTTGGTTTTTTTTTTTCTTCTAAAACTTCAGAGAATGAGATGTGAACTCCCTTGCCTTTTAGATCCACTTTTCCCCATAGAGGTTCTGACACTATAAAGATTTATGTTTAGCCTCTAATTTGTGAGTTGGTAGGCCTTTTGAGCTCATTTTGGTAAAGAAAGAAATGTTTGTCCAAATGGGTTTGATCAGCTTTTTGGCCTGATGTTTCATAGCAAGGTCAGGGATGGGTGCCCTTATTGCAGTCATTAATTCACTTCCTTAGTGGAGAATCACGGTGTTATGGGGAAGGAAATCCCCCTCCCATAAGCTACTGGTCACCACTCAGCATTAGTAGAATCTTACAATTCAACTGTAGCTCTGTGAAAGTGAGCATTGATGTCACACTGATATGAAAGTAAGTTTTGACTAATAAAATACAGCATTCACAATAATTCAGCTACCCCTTTGTACCTATAAGCTGTATTGATCTCCGTAAGCAACTCAAAGGCACTTGTCTAGTTGAGATTTTGTAATGTGCTTAATGTATGATTTATATGATGCCAGTAGTACATAAAGGATGAAGAAATAGGATTGTTGTTTCATGTCTGTAGCAGGATTTGGTCTAATCCTACCTCTTGGATCATCCCCTGCTGTGTTTACAGGTTTCCTTGTGAGGAAAAGATGAAGCACTGCAGTTCATTGCTAGGGCAGCTCTGGCCATTCCTTCTCATGACCACTTGGTGCTGTCAGACCGCCCAACATTCTCCAAAACTAGTTGTTTTCAGAAGTGTTTTCTCTAAATCCTAGTTTGCTTAGGGCTGAAATGAGTGGGAGTTACTCAGATTTATTTAGGACATGGCACAAGCCTTAGAAGATATTTTCAGGAGTGTTTTTGTCCAGCCAGGCAGCACTCTAAGGCCATCTCCCCTCAGTGGAGCATGTGCTGCAGGCTTTGGGAAGGCACTCCTGCCCTGCATGGCAGTACATTGTGGGGTGGGAGGGATTAGGAACGTAAAGCATCACCTATAGAGACAGTGCCAGAGAGAAAGCATGCTGCAGAGCACTCTGTCCTCCTGCAGTTATCCCTTCCTTGTCCATGTGCAGCTCATTTATTAAATTCAGACCAGAGAATTTAAACTCTAGATCTATTCTGGTTTGATTATTTCCTTCCTCACTTGGAAATCGTTTCTATAGATCCGTGCTAATCCTGCACAGCTGACTGACAGGCCTGAGACACAGTTTTTTGCAGTGGAGTGTAGTAGAGCAGAATCAGTTCAGAGCAAAGTCTGGTTATGCCACTGCCACGTGTGTTTTTTACAAAAATCGATCTCTTTGTCAAAATTTGACCCAATTAGCTTCCTGAGTGGGATGTGTTCACAGCTTGCCATTTCTAAAGTTAATTGTGCTGAACCCACACATTCATGGAGTGCCTTAGAGTGATGCTGACCTCCAGATCAGACTTAGCTGCAAAGTTTATGATTGATTTGGATGATTTGAAGGTTTGGCCTTTTAATCTGACCTGTCATTAGCTGTCAGGATATGCCAGACTCAAAAGTGAATATTGCTGTTATACAGCAGGAAAATTAAGTACAGTATCACCTATTGAAGAGGTCATAAAAGTGGAAGGGTGAACTGTACCTGTCACTGGTCACTGTGGTCCCTTGGGACTGGTTGTTTCTTGTCCCAGTGCTGTTACTGAGAGGAAGGCAGGGTGGCATTTTTAGTTTGTATTATGGTTGTACATTTGGTCTTACAATGGTCTTACAATTCCATTGCACCCAGTGCAGAAGGAAAAAGTGCTCCAAATCAGAAGTGGACTTATTTTATCCTTGGCAAGAAAAATTCCTGTGGTTAGAGGGTTAACTGGACTTTGGTGAGTGACTGTCACTATGGCCCCAGAGCAGGGGGGAGCTGGATATTAGCAAATCATTCATCATTTCCCTAAGCCCATGAACTTTAAGTGTAAAGTGTTCCAGAATGTTCTGCTCAGTGAAGACCAACTTGAGAATATGCTTTCTCAAGACCAACTTGAGAAGTGCTTTCCTCCTTTTTTTTAAAAAAAACTTGTGTTCTGTAAGGTGCCAGTTTTGGAGCAATCCCATCAAGAAAACTAAGAATCAGGGTAGAGGGTCACAACTAGACAGGAATGGCCAGAAGCTCCAAATTCTTGGGCAGCTAGGAAAGGTTCAGAGTTGGTTTAGATTATAGGTAGCTTGTTGGAGATCAGATAAGTGTTGAAATGTGTCAAGTGTCACTGCAGAGGTAAAAGGAATAAACAGATCTTTGTTTCTGCAATAGTTATTACAAGTAGTAATGGACCTAAATTGAAGTTGGGGTCATTCAGTCATTTGCTAAAAGCAGATTTGCCAAACGTCTGGCAGGAGGACCCTGGCTTTGGGCAGTAGGTGTGTTTTGATGGTCTCTGGCAGCCTGATATTTCATAATTCTGTGGTTATTGGCCAGCTAAAGCTGTTACTTTTGTCAATTAAAACAAATCCCGTTGTAATAAGCTTTTTGCTAAATACGCTTCATATAATGTAACGAACACTAGAATGAATACAAGTTATTGACTTTTATCAACCACCATTAGATGGACACTGTGAAATTGTCTGACATGGCCAGGAGTGCCCATTTAAATCATGGGAAAGCCTCTGAAAATTGACAGCAAACATGGAATCTGGTAGGCTGGTGTTAATTAGGGAACTAGTTAACAACTCTGGTTCTTGCTTTATAAAGCAGCCATAGTATCTCGATCCTATTGAATTCACCTGCCTTTAGGGGCTGACATGAAGGATAAGGAAAGGAGAGAATTGAGTCTAGATAATCTCATACGAATTAAGTGTCAGTCTAGTTGTTTGAACTACAAGGAAAATTCAAAGAGGAAGACTAGGCCAGCAGGTGTAAACCTTACCTTCTGTACTCTCCTTGTTCAATTTATCCTTTCTTAGGATAGGGAAGAGAAAACAAAGTATCTTTTTGTGACTTTCCAGCATATTCTTAGGAACGGTTGACCTTCAAATGAGGATTTTCTGCTTTAAGATTTATTTCATGCTGGCTCTGAGCACATTTGGTTGGTCTGTGCATTGCTGCAGTCAGGAACATGGTATTAAATTCTGATGTGGTATTTCAGCTGGAAGGAGAAAATCCTGGTTTTGGAGAGGGAAGGAGGAGGGGGTTGGATTAAGACCCTGCTGCTAAAATGATTTAAGCCGTCAATGCCATTAAACTAAGTTAATCAGGAAGTGGTATCTCAGCAACTTGCTGGGTCCAGGTTTGACAGCAGAATGACCTCTGTGTGAATTGCACACCCACAAAAACTTGGAATCAATCCCATCTTCCAATTTTCATGTCAGAAATATTTGGAAGACATTTGGACAGGGCACAGAATAAGTCACAGGAGCCCTGAACCTGAAGCTCAAGGATTGCTGAGATGAAGAATAGGTTGGGGTGGAGGAGAGTTTTTGTTTTTCATGCTGGTCTGAAAAGCTACTGTGCTTCTGTGCCTCTCTTTCCAAGACTGTAGGACAAAGTTAATTCTTAACTCTCATTATACCCTGCCCTATGTTAAGTTAACATATTTAAAGCATATAAATGCCATGTGCTATTTCCTGAGCTCATGGAAATAGGGCACATTTTATTTTCGCATCAAAGTCATGCCGATTTCCCCTTGCCATTCACTAAGTGCTTTTTTGAACTGGGTAATGTCTGTGCTCGTGGTTGTTGGACATAGGCAAGTTCATTGCTGGAGTGGAAACTACAGAGCTGAGGGTAGAATTTCTGGTGTTCTGTTTAATGTTTGGGTATGAATTAAGAACCCTTTTTTTTCCCTACTTGCAGAGGAAGAAAAAAATCTAGTTGTAGCTTAAAATCCAAATGTGTAAAGAAGAGCACAAGTGCTGCAATTGAGAGGATTCCATTTAGGTATTTCTGTTACTGGGTGAATGAAAAGAAACAGAGATGCTTCCAGAGCCATGAGGAGGTGACATGCTGACTGGTGTATGTTTTCTCTGGGTTAGACTCAAGTATTGTTCTCTTCCCCCTTGCACAAAATCAGAAAAACTTCAATGCAGAGAGCCCCTTGGACAGAGAGCCCCTTGCTTGACAGCTCTATGAATGAAATCAGAATCTGCCTAGATTGAAGTGGGTTTTACTTAAATCTTCAAACAAATGGTGTGATATTCCTGCTCTTTTGCAAGAATCAGTAAGATTATGCTCTGTTTTTCCAGGTTCTTGCGGGGATGAATGTTTACTCTGCTGAATTTGAAAGGATAAAGGAAGAATTCAATGTCCGGGGATATCCTACAATCTGCTATTTTGAGTTGGTTATGTTTTGCTACTATTTTGGAAATCATGCACTCTTATATAATTGTGTGTTTTTATCTTTTAGGGCAAGGACTAAAACTTGTTTTGTTGCTTTAACAGGAAAGGAAAGTTCCTGTTCAACTTTGAGAACTTTGGTGCTACCGCAGCAGATATCGCAGAGTGGCTGAAAAAGTAAGGCACTGAACTTCATGCACTCCACCTTTTATGTACTCTTCATTATTTACAGAATGTAATGGTGTAGGAGCAGACATCTCTCCCTCCTTCCCTCTGCTCAGAAGAGCAAACAAAACTACCCCGCTGAGATCAGCTAAACTCATAGAGAGAGATTGACTAATGTTTGGTTTTTAGCATGCATGCCTTGCATTTCACAATTGCATTTTGTCTGTAATGGGAGACTGACTGTGGACTAAAATAATGCAGATACACAGATCTCAGCTTCATTAAAAATGCCAGCTTATATTTCCAGTGATCTTGGGTGCTTGAAATTAATACCTTGCAAAAGGTTTGACTTTTGTTGTGGTGTTAAAAATGTATTTACCAAGTGTGCAGTTTTTGTTGGTTCATCAGCCTTTAGCTGAAGCCTTTAAAGTGTCTTGCAGCAACAAACTGAAGATCAAGGCACCCTGGATAAGCAGTCACTTTTACAACATCTGTGTTTGCTGTCATGACATGAAAGTGTAGAAAGCACCTGGTTCTACCTAAAGAGAGCTATTTGCAGTTATAAACATTTCAGGGGCTGAATGAGCCTGTGGGACTAGCAGTTCAGAGACACACAGGAGAAGTGCGTGTGTATAGCTGCTCTGCAACATGTGGTGCAAATCCACATGGTCAGTGAAGCTGATGGAGCAGCTGGAGAGAGCTGAGGTAATGGTGATGGAGAAATCCCATTTGCAGATAGCCCAGGCTCTTGGGCGTGGTGTCATCTTTGTAACCCTCCCTCCTTTGCTTCAGTTGAGGAAACAATACTGAAATTAAGCTAATGAAAGGAAACAAACACATGGGAAGGAACAGACTGTTGCAAACTATTGTAATAGTACAGCTTAGCAAAATTGGCTCAGAATAAATGTATTTTTGCTGTACAATGGGGCTGTGCTGGGGATGTGCACATGGTTGCAGGTAGCCCAGGGTCTCCAGCAGCAGTAGGCTGAGTGCTTCAGGATTTAGAACCCACAAATGAAGTGAGAGCAGCATCCTGTTAGCATCAGGAGCTACAGACACTGCAAGTGAGTACTGCCCAGTGACTCAAACAGGAAGAATTTAGATAGTCATTAAACCCTCCTGTAGTCAGTTAAGCCTTCAAATGTGAGTGATCAAGATGGCAGCTCCAAGTTGAAGGAGATGATCATCCCTTGGAGCAAGGATATGGCTTCATCACCTGCACTTTGTTATGCTTTTCAATTCTGCAAGGATGTGGTTATCTCTTGGCTACCATATGTGAAACATTAGCTGTTTGGGGTGTTTTTTTTCCCCTGTCTGCCCACATAATATCCAGATAATCCCTGCAATATGCAGTACCTTTCTATCAGTGCTGTGACAGCAAGTGAACACAGCTACTGGAGGCAAAGCAGAACAGCTGCAAGCTCTTTCCAATGATAATCTCTGCTAACAAGCCACTGTGGGCTTTGGCTGATACTTCAGCAGTCCAGAGCTAAAGACAGCTGTTTGTCCTCACTTAGTGCATGCTTATTAGTTGCCCAGAAGATGATCTGAGCAGTAGCCTTGTGCCTATGTTTTGTGTAATACATATAACTTTTAAGGGAACCACATTGAGTGGTTATGTGTACTTACATTTTGCCAGTAATGTGTGCTTAAATTATGATAAATTAAATTGTTAATAAAACCACATAGAGTAAACATGCTACATACATAATATACTATTCTGAAGAATCTGCAGTACAGGTAGTCAAAATGGTGTGGCAAGGGCTTTAGGAAAGCCAAGGAGTGCAATGAGATAGCTGCAGGGTGTACAGACTATGTTTCAGAATAGCAGTATTAAAATATTGAAAGGTTGGTTTTGTACAGAATGTTACTCAGAGGACCAGAGCATGGCAGGGCTGTGGCAAGGAAAGCCAATGCATTTTTATACTGTGCATGCCTGTCCTGTCATTGTAGAGTCTTGAAAGCAAATCCAGCAGACATTGAGCTGTATGAAATGGCCCATTTTGTGTGGACAATGAGTATACTCTGCAGAAAAGCAGCTGTTCTCCCTCTTCCTCTTCTTGTTTTTTTTCCTCTAAATATTACTGGTAAAGTGCTGAAAGTGGGTGATCTTAGGCTCATTTATGGGAAGAACATGATATAACTTAATGAAAGTTAGAATTATTTAAATTATTGTCCATGCTTTTTCCTCTCAGGACAAGAACTGATAGTTTGGAGGGCTTTAATAGTTCTTTTTTTTTTTTTTTTTTTTTTTTTTTTTTTTTTTTTTTTTTTCTTCCCTACTTATTAAAGGTACTTCTTTCGTATACTGAAGTGTGCTAATGCATCAGTCTTACAGATACTTCACATTTTTTATCATCCCAATAGGCACTGGCCACTGTGTTATGGAGATTCAGATGTTTTTATGAGATGATAGAGATGAACCACTGCCTTAATCCAACACGAGAGATGCTATCTTGTACATACCACTTTTTTGTTAAATCTGATGCACAGCTGCATCAGCCTGAGTGGTAGGCAAGCCCAACAGCTTCTTGCTCCCTTCAACAGCTGCTTAGTTTGTCTTGCTGGTTTTATAGACTCTCCTCAGGCCCTTCCTTAGCATCAGCTACTCCGTTAAATCAAGAACTTGTTCTGTACTCTCAACTGAATTAGCTTTTCATAACTCTTCTGGACTTCTGTCATCCTGATCAGGTGTTGGGTATGCCTTGTCTCAGTGTTAAATGACATTTTAAATTTTGCTTGTTGCTTTCTCCAGGCCTTGAGGTGTTTCTTACCACCTCCTGTACAGGCTCATTAGCATGCACAGCATTTTAAATTAGGCGATTTGAATAAACATCCCGTGCCCTGCTTTACTAATTCCTGACTGAAATAGGTCATGCCAGGCCCTGCTAAACACCACCAGTGCTTTGCAGGCACTGTGTCCATGTTCACCATGCTCTGCTTACTCAACCCAGCTCCCAAATCCATGGAGGTGTCGTGGTGTTTGCTGGAAAGCCTTCACTCTGCCAGGATACCTGGACATTACTGCTCTCTGGGCTGCCTGGCCAGGTGCAGCTCTGACCTCTTATTTGATGTTTGCTTCTCAGTTTGGTTATCACAGAAGCAGCAGCAGAAGTGTGCATCACAGTTCTGCATGGATTGCTTAATTCTTGGATCACACCCATTGCTTACATCAACAGAATTTGCTATCTGAATCTGTGTATCTCTACTTCCTTTTTTTTTTTTTTTTTTTTTTTTTTTTTTTTTTTTTTTTTTTTTTTTTTTAAATCAAACTAGGCTTTCAGCCTAGAAATGAGTAAGGCAGGATAAATGAGTTATCATCTGTTTGCCATTCCTTGTTCCAGGCAGCTAACACAATAATACGTTTTAATCAAAATTAGTAAGTCTGCTTTCAGCAGAGATGGGGCCACATCCAGGCCTGTACTTTGCCAAAGAATTTGGGGAATTTTGGGGGGTATTTGGAACTCATTACTGCAACTGATAGAAATAGCTTCAAAGTCTGGCTCCCAGTGTTCATATGTTTGGGTGTCTTTTCTGTGAACACTGCTTTAATAAATAAAATGTCAATAGCATAGTTTAGTTCACAGCTGCCAAATTAATTCTCTTTTTAATGTGCATTAATAAAAGCCAAAACCAATTGTTTATTGGGATGATGAGCTCCAGAGGAGCATAGGTTCAGTTTCCAGACTTGCCACTGTGTCTTTGAGCAGTCTCTGTGGCTCTGACCCATCAAAGAGAATTGAACTCAGTTGCAATCATGGTGAAGTTGGTAGAACACATCACTTGCCTTTTAGGTGAAGCATGCAGCTGAGTGTCTTTGCTGAGTTATGCCTATAGGCCCACTGCAGAGTAAGGACATAATGATGCTTCCCTGGCTCACAAGAGCTGTTCAGGGAAAAACTATGGATTCCTGGGGAAATGGTGTGTGTAGCTGGCTCATGGTCCCAACACTGCTCCTCCTTTCTCTGCTGGCCCTAATCATGCTGTCAGTATCCAAGGTGATGGGTTAAATTGGCTGTTTCTGCTCACTGCTTTTTTCTTTCATTGCAATGGCTCCTGTGAACTACAAAGTGGGAATGCTGTGAGAAAGGGAGCATCCTGCTGAGGAGGGTAAAAGGGAAATAGAAAATGCATTTGATTTCTATAATGAAATAACCAAGCAGTCTGGATATCTCCTTGCTCCATCCCCTTCCATTGCCGATCTGTCCTCAGGAGCTTCTTGCAGATTTTTTTTGTTCCTCCTCCAGTTTTATCTGTGTTTCAGTGCCTGTGAGTTCTGGCTGGGTACAGTCATGGAAGCTGTGCAGTAGGGCTGGTGTGTCAGACATGTGTGAACATCTGCACAAAGTGGATCCTTACAGTTTGACTTGCCAAGATGACTGCTCAGCACCAGAGAGCTGCCTTTAAGCTGTGTCTGTTTGTCTTGTAGCCCACAGGCACCTCAGCCACAGGCTCCAGAGACTCCCTGGGCAGATGAAGAAAATGTAGTTTATCACCTGACGGATGAGGACTTCGACAAGTTTATAAAAGATCATTCATCTGTGCTAGTGATGTTCCATGCACCATGTGAGTTTGTTTTCTCTTCTGTACTCTGAGCCGAGTGCTTGCTAACGAAATCAGTGAAGTTTTTCCATGGAAATTTCACAGAACCATGAACTCAAAAGTCCAGGCTTTTCTTGTTTGTGATGACTGTTAAATACATAAGGCATGAAATGTTTGTGAAGTTGCTGAGTTCACATTTAGGATGGAGATGTGCCTCTGAAAGAGGAGCACTTTGAAGGCTGAGTCAAAACATAACTGAGGAATCTAATGATGCTTAAGTAGTCTGGGTACTCCTCAGTTTGTAGCATGCCTTCCCATTTTCAACTTCTCTTCAGTATCATTTGCTTTCAAAGCAGGACTCTGGTTGATTGCATAACACAACTTGAGAACCTTGAGCTCCTGGGTTCTTGTCCATGGCTGCTGCTATGTCATTTTGAGCATTTTCACTCCTATGTCCCAGTTTCTCTGGCAGTATAAAGGGTGATTGTCATTACATATTGTGCTGAACTATGCCAAAACTAGGCCTAAGTTTAGAAAGACTGCAGGACTTCTGATTACTAATGCAGAGTTGGTGGTGATACTACTTATTGTTCTGCTGAGACTGCATTGAACTGGTCTTTTTCATGATTTGAGATTTTAGCTTGACAAATAAAATGCAGTGGGTTGCCTTCAGGAAGCTGAAGGGGGCTCCAGCCACGCTGCCCTCCTGTATGCTCTTGGGTGGAAGAGTGCATTAACCTCTTAGTTCACTGTGGATGTAACTTGCTTCAGATACATATCTGGTTCTTCCAGTTGTTTGTGCCTGTGATGGACAGTTCAGGCTCCAATCTGCTACTGTGACACAGCTTCTGTCTCCTCTTGCTGCTGTGCTGGCAGCAATACTTGGGTGAGATGTTCATTTTCAAGGGCACAGATTTAAAGGTTAGGACTCTGGAGGAAGACTCTGTGCTCACAGCTGAGGGTCTTGGCACAGAGTCTGAAATCCTGCTTCCCTTTGAGCCAGCAGGAGTTAGCTCTGAAATGCCTTTTTTGCAGGTCTGCTCATAAGACTCATTTGAAAAACATACCATAATGAATTTCCTCTGCCTGATGAAATGTCTAAGAATTTGGTCCACTGAAGCAGGGCACTGACTGCTGTTTTGTCACTGTGTTCTCTGGATTATTTGTACTAATGAAGGTGGGACCGGAGATGAGCGCCTGGTCTGAAACCCCAAACACAAGTAGCAGAACTGATGAGGCCTGGTTTGCTCAGGAGTTATCCTTCGTTACCCAAATACTTCCTTCCTCAGATTTCCCTGCACCCCAGTGTGCAAGCGACAGCATGGGCTGCTGCTCCTCAGCAGCTGTGTGCTTGCTGAGCAGCTGCTGCTGAGCACAAATGTAACTCCTAAATTTCCCTCCTTTCCCTCTCTCTCTGCACAATGGCATGGGACGAGTGTCCCCTCTCTCTCAACATGTTCACAGAGATTTAGCAGTACTTTAAAGCTTTGCCTTTTTTTGAGTTTGTAAATGGGCAAAGGAGTCTGGTCATGTATTCAGGAGGAGGAAGAAATCAACAGTTGGCCCTGTAAAACTTATTCCTTCAGGAAGCCAGATGAAAAATAGATGAATACATACAAATGCAATCAAATTTTATATGTATATTTTGTATGATTCTGTTCAGTTTTAGTGTTTTTTTAGTATTTTCAAGAGCACAAGTAGCACAGTTTTGGGAGTAACAATATTGCATTAATTATTTTGAGAGTAGGGGTGCTTCCACACAGGTATGTTTTGTACTAAGGTGCATTCTGCACTAAGGTACAGCAGTACTTTGGCAAATGCTGTTTTGAAAGTAAATCAAATGCCTTAATTGGGCTGTCACAATCTTCTGATAACATTTTCCAGCTGCTCAAAACTGGGATAGAGAGTGTTCCTTGCTAGAATAACTCCATTTTAAATGCAACTCAACTATCTGGGCACTTTATTTACATTCAGGTGGTAATGGTATGCCTGCGTGCAGCATCCAGCTCCTACATGTGTAAACGATGTGTGTTGGTAAGAATCCTCTCTGGGCATCCTTAGCAGAGAGTATGAGGCTTGCAAACTAATTAATGATAGACAACCATAATAAACAGTTATCTCCATGATTAAAAGCTCTTCTCTTAGCACTTCTTAAATGTGCTAATGGTGTCACCTTATGAATATTAGGAGATAAATTATTCCAGTAAAAGAAGTGGTAAAACCAGTGAGCATCTTGTTTTAACCTTGGTAGCTTAGGCTGAGGAAGTTTTTTTCTAAAAATTATGTATTAATAATGAAGTTGAAACATCTATAAAATAGGCTCATAACACAGGATATACTTCTGTGTGACTACGAATAATCCAGGGGATTTCAGCACTGGCCTGGAATTAGCAAGTACTTAAAGTCCTGTGTCACCACGCAGCATACATGTGACTTCGAGTTTTTCTGGCACACTGTTGTGGTTTAGCCTCAGCCACAGCTCAGCCCCACACAGCTGCTGTGTCATGGTGGGGTGGGGGAAGAGTCTGAAAGCCAAGAAAAGTCATGGGTTTGTGAGATAAAGGTAGTTTATTAAGAAAAGCAAAAACCATGTACAGGCAAACCAAAACAAGGAATTTGTTCATTACTTTGCATTGACTGGCAGGTGCTTGACCATTCCCAAGAAAGCAGAACTTTATCACACACAGTGCTGACTTGGGAAGACAAACTCCATCGCTCTAAATGTGCCCCCTCTCCCTCTTCCCCAGTTGTATGGGCTGAGCACATCATGTGGTCTGGGATATCCCTGTGGTCATTTGGGGTCAGCTGTCCTGGCTGTGTCCC
The DNA here is from genome assembly GCF_009819655.1 of Sylvia atricapilla. Lineage (NCBI taxonomy): Eukaryota > Metazoa > Chordata > Aves > Passeriformes > Sylviidae > Sylvia > Sylvia atricapilla. Next base: position 27,860,505 of record NC_089146.1, read on the forward strand.
CTGACAGCTTCTTGTGCACCCCCAGCCTCCTTGTGGTGGGATGAAGTGAGGAGCAGGAGAGGTCTGGATTCTGTAAGCACTTCCCATCAATAGCTAAAACATCCCTGAGTTACCATCACTGTTCCCAGCACAAATCCAACTCATGTCTCAATACCAGCTACTGTGGAGAAAATGAACACTATCCCAGCCCAAACCATCACATGTACCTGAGGAGCTATTTTACTAGAAGGGAATTATTTCAGTGATGCTTTAATTGTGTATTCAGATGGCCAATGCGTTAATAGAGTGTAGTATGAAAAGAGGTGTGGGGAATTGGCAGCTTTTTATCTGCCCCCTGCCCCCAGTGCTGAAGATACAGCTGAACTTAACATATCCCAGGTAAATACCTGTGAACTGCACCATTAGGCACTGTGATGGATGTGGCCAGTTGGGTCTCCATGCCTGTGGCTGCTAATGATCATCCCTGAGGAGCACACTGTAATTATTTACAATCAGTTGCGCTTAGTAGCCCAGTCAAAGGCATGGCAACATTTAAAGTGCTGCCTAGCATAACTAAGTTCAAGGAGAGCAGCTAGTCTGTTTTTTAAACACATCAGGAAGGTCTGCAGCATGCAGCTTGCACCTCTTGGGATCAGAGACACCGTACCTTTTGTGCAGTAATTTATCACAACCATTAAACAGAAGATGTGCTGCTTCAGGTCATTACTGCTGGCTCTGAGCAAGGGTGGGCAGGATGAGTTCATCCTGCTTTCATTTCACAGGTCACTGGGGACACAGAGCAGGATTTCTAACCTTCTGAAACTCCTTTGTAAAGCCCTTAAGAGGATGTTCAATAAATCTGAATATTTAGCATAGGTAAACAGTGGTGACCCAGCCAGTCAGGGTCTGAAGGCACTCTCCTCCCCAGCCATCTGTGAAGGGTGTGTAGTGTTGTGCTTCTTACCTAAGCATTTTGCTGAAATTTCATAATTTCTCCCAAAGGATTTGGAGTTTTTACTTGGATTGATTATATTTGGTAACAGGAGATAGCAGTTATGTTAGCAGACCTATTTCTGAGTCTATAACAAAGGATTTATTGCACCAACCAAAGTTATTTCGGTACTGTAACATAACTAAGGGCACCGTTGCTGATTATGATAAGCTTCTGCTAGCAATGAGAATAAAGACTCCATGTCTGTATGTGCTTCTTGATATCTGTGCCTACAGCTGATTGATTTATTTAGATGCCCAAGATGACAGCTGGGTTCTGAATGTCTCTAAATTTGGGTTATGCTGCCAGTCAAGCGTTGTTAAATGCTTTAGTGTCATGGGTGCTCACTGGGGACTCAAAATGCTCCTGAGTCACTTGATCATGAAAAAATAGCCCTGTTTGTGTTTTCATTTCCCTCATCAAACTGTTTGCTGAGTCCAATGCAGTTTTTAAAATAATTCTGTCCAAAATATTTGCCAAATTAGTGAGGATTGCAGTCTTTCTGACTGTTTTGTTGAAGGAATAAACTCCCTACACATTTATCTTTTCTACATTTTCCGCACATTTTCCTCCAAATCACATCTCAGTCACAAAATAAACCAAACCAATTCACTGATAAGTCAATTCAAATGCCACTGAAAGGTTTTTAAAGTCCAGGATTGAAATTCAAGTCAACTCAGAAATGGTTTCTGGAAGTGTCTGCTGTTCATGCACAGGAGTTACTTTTCATTATGTTTTGTTAACACAAGCGACACTGCTAACATTTTAAAGGATACCTGTTCTTGCAGCCTCATGCAGAATAATGTCCTGGTGCCACTGTGAGCTGTAGCCTCCCTCTATACCTTCAGCAGGCACGGGTCTGAGGAGTCTCTGATGCTGCTGGTGGCTGTAGTCTGTCACCCCAGATGTTTGCTTGGGGCTGCTTTGCCCTCCCTCATACCCCATTAGCCAAAGTTTGTGATACAGCACTGATGCCAGAGGTAATGAGGAGAAAAAAGTGCTATGACTGTACTGTTAGTCTAAAAGTGCATTTGCTTTGTAAAGGATTAAACAATTAATATGTTCTCCTGCAACATTTCTACCTTGTATGCAAGCTTAAATTCAGGTTAAATCTGTGTTCCTCCGAGTCCTCTTCATAGGGCTCCTTCAGAGACTCTATAAGCTGATTGCAGGACTTAAGGTTAGAAAAAATGTCAATAACCTTAGTCGGGTATTGGAGCCGTTGTGGTTTTTCCTCCATTGATAAAGAGGGAAAGCAGGGAAAATGCAGCCTAATAGACCTTTGCTTGCTTCCTCCCAGTGGCGAAGGGAGTGCAAAAATAAACCTTGAAATGATAAAGTGCACCACAGTTTTCATGTGATGTTGAAATGTCCATGAAATTCCTTTCCTGTCCTCGGATATTTTCTCTCCCTTTATAAACCGACCCGATAAATTATGCAGTTGCTGCTTTCCAATGTCAGCTATTCAGCTGTTCAGGGTTTTAATTGCACAGGGAGTGGCTTTATCAATTTAGCTTTGAAAAACAGCTTTTCACACCCTTCACTCCTTCCCTCCTTCTTCCAGTGCATTTAAACCCAAGGTTTTAAGCGACTTTGTGAACTCATTATTAAGGATCCCAAGCAATTAGCCTAGTACAAGAAGAAGGCCTCAGCTTCTAACCAAGTAGTGAACTTGGCTCTCTCCCTGCTTTCAGTGGCCTTGTTTTTGTTTCTTACTGCTGCATGTGGTGAGATTGGGATGCAGAAATCCATTGCTCGCTTTAGATATGGAGCAAAGTGAACCCAAAATATGTGCACAAAATCAAATCTATTTCTTCAAACCATGTTTTACAATTATAAATAAATAAGTCTCCCTTTCAGACCCCCACTGGTTCCTTTTGAAAACAAGCTATGTTGCTGTGGGCTCTGATTGGGATGTCTGTTGGCAGCATCAACAGAAAGGCCATGAGTTGAAAAGGCTGAAGAATAATCTACTCTACAGCCTGAAAAAAATGGCCTTTCTAGCACAGGTCAGCAGCAGCCTAACATTGGCAGCCTGTGATAAATAAAGAAATTAAATTACTTATAAATAAATAAAGTTTTTCCATGCTATTTCATGATTCAATCAAAGGGTGTTTTTTTTTTAAATGTCAACCAACACAGTTGTTCCAGCAGAGGTTAAAGGCTTGTGGGTTATCCAAACACCCAGCAGCACTGAATGTGGATGGAAGCATCCTTTAATTTTAATTTGTCTGTGTCATATATGGCACTTGTGATTTTCAAAATAGAACATTGGTTGTGTTTAGTGGCTACATATAGAGCCTTTGGAATCTGTCTTCAGCTGTAGAGGCTCTGGGATCAAGGCAGACAGGGGGTAGCAGGGAGGCTGGTTTTGAGACCTTTCATGTCTGGATTACTGGAATTTTGTAGTGTGTTGTACAAGCTGGAAGGTTGTAGTGTGTAGGGCATATGGAATCTGATCAGATGCCATATCCCCATGATCCAGGTGCATATACTAGCCCATAGGAAGCCACACAGGGAGACATTTATGTGTCGGGGTGCTTGCTGTGGGCTCAGTCCTGTTCATAGCAGAGCCTGTGAACGTGTTCTCCTTGTTTCAGAGTAGAGAAAGCTTTGAACAAGCCAGACTTTCTGGGCTGTTATGTGGGTCACAGACAGTGCCTGTCTCTGGTGGGGTTTTGGTGGAGCAATGCAGATGTCAGGGTGGCCTGTTGCAGTGCCCACATCACTGAAAACTGAATTATTGTGTAAGGGCAGTCTGATGATGAATGTTGCTGTTTAAGAGTCTGGACAGATTGTTGAAGAGAAAAGATCTGCTTCTATTTCAGAATCGTGTTTCCTGACTCTCTTATGTCCCATAGGCTCCTAATTTTAATGTTGCCTTAGAGTATTTTTAATGGAATGTATAATAAAATACTTCCCTGTACAAGCATAAATTGTGCCAACTTTCTGTGCATTGTATGTGTGTACTTCTCAGCTGAAGATTCCTGGCAGGCTTCTGGAGCAGATACATTCTTCATGTAAACCAGTTAGAAATCGGTACATTCTTGGCTTCAGAATCTGCTTCCACTGAGATGAGCAAGTCCTGACTGTTGGTTTCAGAGAGAGGAGATCTGGGACACTTAGACTGTGTTCTTCATTATTTAAAAGCATGGAAGTCTATAGCAAAGTGTTGCTTGATACTACATATATTTGAATATCACAAGAAATCTTAAGGAGTTCAGCGTAGTGACCTGCCTGTGCAATGACCTGTCTCATTAAACTAATTACAGAAATTATTTTCAGGGAGATTGAATCACACATTAAAACAGAAGTTCTTGGAAAGGCAGCAAAGCAGTAAAATGAAGAACCTGACATGGATTTTTCCTTTTAATGACAATACCACTCATGTATCTCAAGGATCTAAAAATAAAAATCAATAGGGGTTTTTAGTGGTACTTAATATAAATAGGAATGTGAAGAGTATAAGAATCCTGATAATTATCTTGCGCAGTAAAACTTGATAGGATACCTAATGAAAGGGTCGAAGACAGTAATGACTGAGACCATTGTCTCTTTTTTGTCAGTCTTCTGATACTGGAGTACACAGTTCATATGGGATTATTGTCTCTTTGAAGCAGTTTGTGCTCTTTGAGCAGGGCATGGTCATAAAAAAGGATGATCCAGTGATAAAAGCGATAGCCTTGGCCTGGAGATGTAAAAGTTTAGTTCTTTGCTTTGCTTTGATTTGTACAGTCACAACCCAAGTCACTAAATATTTGTCTCGGTTTCCAACCTGTGAAGTGGAGATAACATTTCACCTTGTGTGGGAGTTTTATCTAGCAAGCCATGGCCAGGCTGCACGCTGCTCCAGGATTGCAGGAATTGAGATATGGAAGGTGTATGAGCACTGCAAAGTCTTGATTAACGTGAAGGAAGTAGGATTTTGCCTTTGGTGTTCCCTGGCTTGTGGCAGACATCAATTTTTTGGCCCCCAAGTTTAGGAAACCCCATCTGCCACTGGGTGAGCACAGAGCTCAGACAAGATTATCGCTGCTGGAGCTGATGGCTCACAACCTGGTTACACCTCATGCCAAGCCTAAAAGGGGGAGCCTTGACTTGCTCTGGTTCAGCATCATGACAGGGAGTGGCAAAAAAAAAGTGGGGTGCTTTGGGCTGCTCTACCTTTGGGCTGGATCTTGGCTTGCTCTGTGGCATGATGCTGTTCTGGGGGCGCAGTGTGTACACTGGATAATTTACTTGGAGGCAGTCGTGGGTGTTGAGCAGAGTGCAGGGTAGAAGTAAAGGAGGAAGGAAATGAGACCAAATGTGGGTTTTGGGGGCTGTGAAATTTGGGAGGTTTGTTTGAAATGCATTGCTGTGCGCTCATCTCCAATTGGGAGCAATTACTTTCTCTATTAAAGAAGACATTTGCAAAGGCTATTCCAATCAGAAAAAAAGCTTCATGTGAATGTGTGGCAGGTGGTGTGAAGGGAACATTAGTTTCTTTGGGGATTTGCTGCCTCATTTCTCACATTATTATTGCCTTCCCTCTCTCCTAACGAGTCCTTATCGACTGACTCAGCCTGTGACATAGGAGTAGCTGCTGGAGCACCAAGGAGCAGCTGAGAGGTGATGGTTGAAGAGAGACTGGCCTCATTCTCTGGGTATTTGTTGTAGGTTGTTTAGGTGTTCAGAGGGGTCTTTTAGAGGACTTAGGTAATTCTAGCTGTTAAAAATCCACATTTGAGTGCATGAATTGGGTGACTGTCCTCCTGGCAAGCTTGACCCCAGGGTACATATAAGCCCTTACTGCTCTTGTGGTAAGTTCTGATAGGAATGAAGCATAACTTATTTTATAGGTTTACTTTGCTTGTCTCTAATGATGGAGTAACAGTAGGAATTAGCTTTAAGAATTAGACTCCAGGTTTATTTTTTCTTAAATAAATTAATTTTCTTGCTTGGATAAGCTCAATATACTCTGCAGGGCTCTTGTTAGGAAAGTGCCTTACAGTATCTCTGCTACTTCAGTCATTACCAGTGGAATTTTCATTGTCAGGTTTATCTTCCTAAATACTTTATGGCTTCAACTTTTATTCTGTGGAAGGTAGAGAACTTATCTAAAGGGCAAATAGTGAACAGAGACACCTAGAGTGAGATATTGCTTGCCTGCCTGTCTGCTCCTGGTGCCCTTTCAGACGGTGAGTTGGCAAGTGATGCCATTTTTCTGAGTTACTAATAAATGAATCCATTGCTTGGACACTGAGCCATTGTGCTGATGGTGGAGCTGTGTTTACTGGGGTTCTGGCTGCTTGTGGTTGGCAACTGTGCCTGCACACTTCTCCTAAATAGGTGAGTAGATCTCAGATGGGTGCCACTTCTGCTGTGGCTTTGGACAAAAACTGTGCATTCTGCATAGCATCTCTTCTTGATAATGTGACCTTTCCAGATATCTTCACAGTAATATTCAATGTCATCATTCCTTTTAACACCCCTGCCCCATGAGCTTGAGTTCCTTGGGATGTACCTTTCTCGGGAAGATCTCTTTGCATGGCAAGTATTTTGCTGATGTCTTGTATAAATTGCATCGTAGGAAAGAATTCACAGGTTATGCTGTTTTTGTGAGCTGAACATTCAAGGCTCTTTCATCTCACCTGTGTTCTCTGATATTTTCACTGCTAAATTCAAAGCATAAAGTCTTCCATAGTAGGGTAAGAGTGTGAGGGAAAGCAATGCAACTTCTCTTCCCTCCTTAAGGTAGAATTTTATTGTTTACCTGGCAGTGGAGAAGAACCTTTTTTGGATGTAAAATAATTCTGGCTTAATTGAGAAGGAAACCTTCTGGTGGTATTTTTCATAAACTCTCAAGAGTTTCACCTTAAGGCAACCATGCTGTTGTCTCACATTTCAATAGGGGAAGATTAATTTTCAACACCTACTCAGGGCCATGTTCCTCAGAGCTGGTGTAGGAAGTGTAATTCATATCTCCCTATGCCAGCTGATCCACCTTCCTTCACTTCTTTTCCCTCCCAAGAGGGATGGGAGGAGGCACCATCATCTCCCAACACTGATTTCTGCACTTGCACCACAGTCTTGAGTGAGAGTGTATATGTGCAGTTTTGGTATATACGTGCAGTATAATCTCCAGTAGCCAGAAGCTGAAACCACCTTTGGAATGAAAATAAGGAACCGTGTGATTTTTTGTTTTAGTTTATTTTACTTAAAGATGATGATTAACTTTGAGGTTGTTCCTGGATGTGTGCTGGAGTCTGTGCTGTGCAGATGGGGTATATTTTTTCAAAGGCTGCTTTCAGGAGTCCAGCTCAGCCACGGCCCCCTGTGAGCTCAGAAGCAGAGAATGCACACTGAGGGCAAGATAGAGCAGAAATCTCTCTCCTTGCCTGACTCCCAGGAATCCTTGGGAGGCAGCAGCCTCTGACTGACATTAGCCTTGGAGAATATTCACCCTTTCCCCTGGGCCTGAGTCAGCAGAAGATACGCTCCAGTGTGACCAGAAATAAAGGCAGAAGTGTGTGTTGTGCAGTTCACCAGAGCTGCTGTCTTTTAAATCCCGTGGAGGCAGCCTGCAGGACCCACTCCATGTTTGCCCCCCTGTCCAGGGCTGTTGCTGGCTAAAGGTGGCCCTTCTGGTGGAGCTGTGAATATGGCTCAGCTGCAGACTGAGTTCCTGGAGGATATGTTTAGTTGATCTCTCTTCCCAGTTTGATCTGATTTATGAAATGCATCCAACTGTCTTTTTTAAAAATAAATAAATAGTTTTAACTCATACTACAGCTGTCTCAAACTGTTACGACTCTTCTCCTGAGCAGTTTCAGTAATGCTGGGAGGGAAGAAATTATGCCACCATAGAAAAGATAAGATGGTGTCTGGGTTTGGGTCACTACCGCCTCAGCAAGTCATACAGACAGGAGAAACAGTGACCAATTTGTAATGATTTTGTGCCCCAGCTTCGCACTGAAGGGCTCCTGGACACAGGCAGAGACTTTCTTCTGTGTGCCCATGCTGGGACTGGATTTGCACAGCTCATTGCACGCACAGATTGCCTGTGGTAATGCCAGTGAGGTGGTGATGATGGCGGGGCCGAGGCGCTGCAGTGCTCTGGGATGAACTGTGCAGCCCACGCAGCCGCGGCATTCGCTGCAACCGCGTAGCATGACTGCAATAATCCAAACTGCTGTAGTGCTTTCCTTTTAATTCTGTATTTCTAGTTCCTCTGAGTCTTTTCCAGGCTGACCTTTCATAGGCTTTGTCTTTTGTAAAGCCGTAAAGCTGTTTGCTTGTCGCTGATCTCTAAGCAATGTAATGCCTGATGGAATCAAACCTGCCTTTAAAAATACAGTGTTGGGGGTGGGGTGTCTGGATTTGTGTATGTATGTGCACATTTCTAGCTGTTGGAAATTTGAATTCAAGGTTGAATTCATGTTAAAGATGTTGAAAATACACCTCTTAAAAGAAAGCATAAAGTCTTGAAACGTTGTCTTTAAGTATCTGGAATTTCACCTGGGTGTGCAGTGCTGCTGGTGAGAGGATGAATGGTTTGGTGGGAGTAAGTACCCAGAGGGAAAAGATTGTGCAAAATTCTTTGAGCTCCTGATCCTTCCTAAAGTGATTTTTTTATGTTCATTCATGGAGATCATGGCATGGCCTGACTGCTTTGACCATTGTGACTATTAAGTGAACATGCAACCAACATGATTGCAAATTCATACCTGTGATTATGGGGACAAACAGCTGCTTTTGTCATCCTCCCTCCCTGCCAAATTTGTGGATGATTTTCCATCAGATGTCTGCAATGCAGATGGCTAAATTATGCAAGGGAGTCTGCAGCTGTTGTAGTTTATGCTCTCCTACACTGGTGAAGGAGCTGTAGACTGCCTCATGTCAGACCTGAGAGATCCTCTTTTACAGGACGCATAAGAAGTCTTTGCATGTTTCAGACTTCCATGGTAGAAGAGAATACATTTGTGTTGTTGCGTGGGTGAGAAGAGGGCTGCCTGGCATTTGTGTGTCCTTGCTGTGGCTGCAAGGACTGTGTCTCCCATGCTCCATGTAGATACTCCTGCTTTTATATGTAGGCATGCAAGTTCAAAGCTAACAATGTTGACTTAGAAGAACTGGCTATTCTGCTGTTTTCAGAGGTCACTGCTCCTCTGGGAATAAGAATGGAGAAACCAATGTGTTATCCCCAAGTGTTAAATGTTTAGAGGGTGAAGGTGCATCTGATTTTTTTTACTTTCTTTTCTTTTCTTGAAGTTGTTTGTAAATCTTCTATGAGTGTATTCTGAACTGCCAGTGGCCCACTTGCTGAAAGCAGGGCATGTTTTGTGCTTCAAATTTGTTTTCTCATCAGGCTAATGGAGGTATTTTTGGTATGCAGCTATAGATGGATATAGAGTTGGCATGATACGACAAATAACTGGTACATGATAACAGTATTCGAGCAGTTCTGTTGATGACAGAAATGTAATGATTCTTTAAAATCTTTATTTGCAATTTAGTTTACCTCTAGGGTTCTTGATGTCAGAAATTGCTTCTTCACAACTGCTTGGATGTTGTCTTTTATCTCTTGCTTGTCACGCACACTTCAGATCCTCAGACAATGTTGTCTTGAAATGAGAGGACATGGCCAAAAGCATGGCATTTATTTATATAGTCATAATAACCTGAAAGCAGCAAACAGTGAATGACAAACAGAGATTTATATTCTTGGGACACCACTGAGATAGCATATGCAGGAGCTTAGCTGGAGCTGCTTGACTGGTTTTCTGCCTGTAAAACCTGGTTCTAACAGTAAAAGTACTTGTATTAGTTCATTTCTGAAAAGATTTGGAGCAACTGTGTTGCAAGTCTTTGCCATGGTGCTGAACAGGCTGCTGTAACAGATATTTCCTTGGGGAAAGAGTTGCTTGGTACATCTGTTAGGCTTTCCTTTGTCCTTGTGCTGCTCGGCCATTCACTTCAGCATTGCTCTGTCCACACTTGGCTTTTGCCTCTACATTTGCATATGGTCACACTACAAAGGACAAAGTGCTGAGCAGGTGTTGTCCTCTGCCCTGCAGTGGGGCCTGGAGGGAGGTGACTTGTCTGCACTGGGGTGATATGGGGTCCTTTGATCACCACTGTCTGGGGGTGCAGCTGAGCTAAGCTGTGTCACAGTGACTACACCAAAGGAAGGAGCTGCTTATCTGCCCATCTGCGCAGTGCAAGTGAGAAGATTGATTATAAATAAACTGGGAAAGGAGAATTCTTACTTCATTTAGACATCTGTTTTAAAAATGGTTAGCAAGGGTGCATACCAGATGTCCTAGCACTGATTGTTGTAAGTTTTGACTTCTTTTCCCTTATCTTGTAACACTTCCTTTTTGCTTATTTATGTGCTCTTTCAATCCAAGCCTTGCCCTAGCAGCCTGGGGCTCCTTTTGTGCAAGAGGAGCAAGATGAGGTGTGAGAGCTCAGAGGAGTTGTCCTGCACTGGTCAGAAGAACCAGGCACTGAACCTGGACTGGTTTCTGCTGCCAGATGGAGAGTAACTCTGTCTTGCACCTCTGGAGCAGCTGCCTGTCTTCTGCAAGAGAAGACTGAGGCTGTGGGAGTTCTCTTGGATAGACACCTACAAGACTCCTGGTGTTCCCACCAGCCGTGACCCACAGAGGCTCAGAGGATGGCAGTGCTTGGAGTAGGCACAGGACATCCTTGTGTTGACTGCTGCCCTTCTTCTCACCTGGGATTGAATGAGTCACTTCCATTGCTTAGTCTTTTAGTTTTAATATCAGTAAACACTGAACAGGACAGTGCATCTTCCAGAAGCACATCTGTCACAGATGCCCACTGCAGACCTGTGGGCTCCTTCCATTGTCCCAGCAGCACACAGGAGCATCTGGCCTCAGGGCCTGTAGGGTTCTTGTTATTTTCTCCACTCATTTTATGATCAGAAAGCTAGAGGAGCGTAGCACAGAGGGATGAAGCTGCTGCTGAGCACCCTAATGTAGCAATCAAAGGAGAGGCAGTGACCTTGGAATTAATTTGAATAACTTTTCACTGGCCTCAAAAATTTAATGGCAATATTCACAGGATTAGTCAAAGATAGGATAAATAATCATAAGAGAGATTAATTGATTTGCAGTGTGTAGGTCTGACTTCTAATTTGTATGTCCCCTTTTCTACAATGGTAGGTGAAAGCAGGCAAAATTCTCATGAAGACAGTCAGAAAAGCATAGTTTATTGTGGGAGAAACTCTTAAAATTTGTTGTCCCTCTCTCAGGTTCAGTTTAATGCTGTGATTTTTTCCAGGCTAATACATCATGCTGTCCTCTGTCAGGAGTAGAACAAACATTCACGATAAAGATTTGAAGACTTCAGTTTGCATTTAAGTGCTTTTTAAAGATCTGATGTTGCTTCCCTTTATTTCAAGCTTGAAGTGAGTTAGCTTTGTGGCAGTCAGTAGTGCTGTGTCCGTGTGATGTTCATGAAAAAGCCTGGAACAGTGACATTTCATGGTCTGGATATCTTGATCCAAAATATTACTTACATGATTTTCAGAGGCTTGGATATTTTTTCGTTTTCTGGGTAAAATGTGCCTGTGTTATTGGTTTGGTTTTTTTCTCCTCTGCATAGCTTTGTGAAAACTCTGGTTTTTGATGCCTTTGGTTGATCAGATCTAATTAATGATTGTAGTATAATTTGAATATAGAGTGGATTACATGGATGCTGTGGCTAGAGCACAGTATGAACCTTGCTGTGGCTAAGGGACACACTGTGTAAAGCCCACCAAGGTGAAGTTAGCCCTGCAGAAAATCATTGTTTGTACAGACTTAAGCTACCTAATTCAGAGAAGTTCCCAGGTATCTGAACTGGGAATTCGCTTTGGTTAAAAGCGAGGAAGAGCACAAAATGAATAAAGTTCCCTGCTCCTAAAAGGAGAAATAAATCAACTTGGGCAGGTGTCAGAGGGATCTGTCAGCCCCTTACACAAAGCCATATGCCTGCAAGTTTTCTGTGGGTGGCAAATAAATCATTTTGCCAGCCTCTTTTGTGCTTTTAACCAAGATAAGCAGTGCTGAGACAGTAACTCTTCCTCAGCCTGTCCCCGCTTCTTCCTGAATTCACCTGTGAAGCTGTCGCATCAGATTCCCAGCATTCTCACACCACGGTGCAAAATAAGGCAAAGTTTTCTCCACCAGCTGAGCTCCCCTTGTTGTGCTGCTCCTACCACATTATTGCTTTTTGCTTAGAAGAATGGCGTGGGGCTGTTCAGTGCTGTGGTCTCTGTGCAGATGACTAAGCGCTGTGGACTGTAGCTGGTGTTTGAACAGGAGCTGGTCTGAGATCAACAGCTTTGGTATTTGCTGTAGTTCTTAGGTGGGATTTGCAGTTGTTTTTCAGATGTGTTCACCCTGTTGTATAAACATGCCCTGAAAGTGTTCCATGATGTGCTGTGGTGGCTCTGTTTGCTCTGGTGAAGTTACTTACACCTGGACATCTTACTGCTTCTTGCTGCAAACACTTTTTGACTTGTGCTACATAAAACATGTTTGTCTGGTTGAGTTCAGGCTCAGCTTTGTGTCTGCTGGCTTCAGCAGTCATCCCATTAGAGAGAAACAAAGCAGCACTGAGCTTCAGAGTCTTTGGTTTATTTTCTTTTGGACAGAGGTATAAAAATAGCCCCAGCCTTGTTCCCCGAACATCTCAGAGTCGGCTTTTGCTGGCAAGCATTGAAACACATTTCTAGCTATATCTTCTGGTACAACTTTCAAAAGCTCAGCAAAGTCTGGGCTTTCAAGTGCCCACTCCAACAATAACAGCTCAGGAAAGCGAGCTGGCTGCTGCTGCAGACAAGAGGGAGAGGTGCAGCAAAGCTCTGCCTGGGGATTGCAGCGCACTGGGCAGGCGAAGACAGCACACCGGGGCTGTGCCAGCGCCTTGTCCCAGTGCACCTCCAGTCTGACCACCCTCACCGTGCTGGGTGGTCACCCCAGCCACCCTGTCCCTGTGCTCTGTCACAGAGGGGCTGCCACTCCCTTGGGGACAGCGCAGGGGCTGTCACTGAGGCTCAGAATTGCACTGGAGGTGCCAAAGTGTAAAACTTCACGTTGCAGCAGGAACCCTTGCCTGGGCCTGAAAATTCAGCCTGCCTGCAAGCAACTGCACCAGCTGAAAGCAGTTTAATTTACACCCAAATAATTTATTCTAAGTCTGCTTTTCTCACTCATGCATTCATTTTACTTTATTGTAATGTCAGCACTTAGCAGTGAAGTAATGGCAGATCTCTGGAGAACTTCTCACAAGCGAGAAAGCACCATTATCTCAGTTTTACAGATCCTGCTTATGTTGGGAACATATGTGGTGGTGTAATTACACTGATGTGATTAAATCAGTGCAAATCCTTGCTACAGGGACATGCTGCACCACTGTAAAGCAGGGCTTATTATCAGTGCAGTTGAATTCAAATTATATCATTCTATTAAGCCTCCAATGAGTGTCACAAAGTCACGTGAGGAGCTGTGTTGTTTCTTTTTAAACCAGATAAAGATTTGGAAACTGAAATGGGTGAGGTTGTGCCTTGCCCAAGAGCATGCTAGAAGCAATGGGCTTGACAAATGTTTATAGTACTTTTTGTAAGGAAAGAGGTGTGGGTGTGGAAGCAGGAGTGTACTATTATTGTTGTTGTTATTATTAATAAATTGAATTCTTTGTTTAAATTCTTTATTTAAATTCTTTGTGTCCATTTTGGACAAAATCCTATATCATACTAGACTTTACAGATATATTAAGTAAAATGTGTACAAAATTCTAATAAATCTTTATTACATTTTGGATTTTGATAATGGCTGGATGGGTCAATCAATAACCATGGTGTATACAACTTAATTGTATTTTTTTTTTTTTTGGCAGGGTGTGGGCACTGTAAGAAAATGAAGCCAGAATATGAGAAGGCTGCAGAGGTTCTCCATGTAACCAGTGATGTAAGCTAATTTCCTCTATTATATCCTTCAAATAATCAGTAATAAATAACTAGAGTAATAAAAGTGACTTTTCTCCCTACAACAAATTCAGCTGTTCTCATCCTCCCACAGGACCCTTCAAAATGTGCTTCCAAAGTACAGTCTCATCGCTAATGCATGAGCCCTGCCAAAGTCTGAGAAAGAACATTCTGTCTTGAATGAAAACAAAATCGAAAAATGTTTATGTATTCTGCTGTAGGCCTTATACATAATATGATCAAATCCAAAAATGGATTTTTTTCCCCTTACTTAAAGGCATTGAATGTGAAGAAACATAAGCTTTTATTTATGAATTAGACTTGGAAAAAAAACAAAAGGGTTTGATCCCTGTTGCAAATATCCTGATTTTAATGGTTGCACCACTCCATTAGCTTCATCATAAGTGCCCCATCAGCATGGCTGGAGAAGAGAGATCCAATAATACAAGTATTATTGTTATTGATTCAGTCTCATGCTGTGTATGCCATGCAGGAGGAGAAGTAGAATCGGTCTCCCCCATACTTTAGGCATCTTCTGTGGAGACATCTAGAGTTCCTTTGTTGCTGTTGGAGAGGACGAGATGAGAAAAACAAAGATCTGATGAATCACGCTCTACAAATGCCTGTTCTTCTGTGTGTCTAAAGGTGGTCCACAAAAAGATGTCCACAAGTTAGGGAAAGATGAATTTGCCTTAAAGTCAACTTATCTTTAGCAGTGCTTGTTTCTTCTGGGAGAAACAGGGATTTCTGGGAGGAAATGCAATTTCTGGGAATGGCTCTTAAGCATTATAAAGTGAATTATATAAAGAAAATCCTTCAGAAATGGGAGGGGAACAAGTAAGACTCTGGTAACATTTAGTCCATAGTATGTCCTCTTCTGGTTTTGCATCAGTCCTCTGTGTCTTTCTGTATGGCTGTGCACAAAATCACAGAATTAATCAGGTTGGAAAAGACCACTGAAATCAAGTCCAACCCATGACCAAGCACTACCACGTCAACTAGACCGTGGCACCAAGTGCCACATCCAGTCTTTCCTTAAACACCTCCAGGGCTGGTGACTCCACCACATCCCTGGGCAGCCCCTTCCAATGGCTAATCACCTTTTATGTGAAAAAATTCTTACTCATGTCCAACTGAAGCCTCTCCTGACACCACTTAAGACTATGTCCTCTTGTCCTAGAGGCAGCAAAGGCAGCTAGACCATGAATGATTGCCCTCAAGCTCACTGTGTCCCGCTGAAAGGGTGTGTATATGTGGCTGGGATTTACTGGAGGTGATCTCTGTTTCAGAGTCCAGGTGTCCTTGCAGCAGTCGATGCTACTGTCAACAAGGCGCTGGCAGAAAGATATCACATCTCAGGGTTTCCTACTTTGAAGTATTTTAAGGATGGAGAGGAGAAATACACTCTGCCACACCTCAGAACAAAGAAGAAGATCATTGACTGGCTGCAAAAGTAAGTTTTGAGGGTTTTAAGATAGTATTTGGGTTCCTGGTCAGTGACTCCTCCAGATGGCTTTGGTGAGGAACTAAACAGAGCTTCAACACTGCCTAAATCCCTTGCTAACAAAACTACACTGAATTCCAGTATTCAAACCCACAGAAACATGTATATTAATCATGGTCTCTAATACACCAAATCCTTTATTTGCTGTGGATTTTTTCATAGCTGCCCTGGTATTTCTTTCCCAAAATAAATATTTTTTAAATATACCTTAAGCCTTTCCCCGGAAAAGGAATAGCAATGGCTCTGAAAAATAAACAGAACATTTGTTGTTCCCTCTTTATACAAAGCAGCAAATCTTAGTGTTAGTAACTGAATTTCTACAGTTGCACTTTTCTTTTTCCAGCATTTCAGAGCCAATGCCTAGAATTCCACCCACGTGGGGCTGAAGGAAAGCCAGTGAGACCAACAAAACCAGCCCCTCTGAGTGCAATAACCAACTTTCTTTGTGTGGTGTGCTGAAATATGCAGAAATAAGTTTGATATGAAAACGATGACAATAATTCCATTTCAAATTAAATTGCTGGTACAATTCTCTCTTTAAGTTTGCATTATATATGCATGTATGTAAAAGTATGCATATATATATATAAAATATGCATTTTCTTTAGGTAAGCCTAATGTATTTTCTGCATTAGTCAAGGGGAAGAAAACCTGCCAGAGTTTTGTGAATATTTTAATCATTTAACTATTACATGCAGTTGGTATGAGGAGTGTAATCTTTATCTTCCACCTCTTATTTGCTGGAGAAGGAGGTTGTGCTAGGTTTTTTCTCTCCTCTTCCTCTTCCTCTTCTCTCTGACTGCTTCAGAGCAGGTAATAGATATGGTCTGGCAGTATTGTTGTGGCATGTTGAGGAGCTTTATCTGTATTTTACTTTTAGACATGGTTTTCCCTTGGCCTCCCTGCCCACGCAGGCTCCAGCTACTGTATCTGTATTGTACATTAAGTCATTGTCCTCATTTCACTGCTTTGCTTGACTCTTTTGAGCACTGTGTAATTTGTGGTGAGTTAAACAGTCAGGCTGATGCTGCCTGTACATACTGGCAGGTGAATAAGCAGTCAGGAACAGGGAAGTAGTGTTAATTCTTCTGGATCCTGCTGTGGCTCTTAAAGACTTCTGTCTGCGTCCTCAGCTAGTCAGCAATACAGGTGAAGCCCAGACAGCTTGTCTCCTGCTCTTGGCTCCTGGATGTTCTCCCAGATAGAGATGTAGTAGAACAACATCCTTGTTTTCTGACCAGGGATAGAATTGACACAGCTGCACTGAAACTGGTGGAAAGAGGGATACATTTGGGGTGCAGGCTGGTGATAAAAGTACAGCTTGTGGAGACCTGTCTCAGTGGGTGGCTGCAGCCACATGGGTTTTGGCTGTGGTTCGTTTCTGGTGGTTGTGCTGCCACACTAGGCTCTTACCAGTTGCTGGGTACCTTATTCCAGGTCAGAATGGAAAAGTTTGTGTGAAAGTACATCACACCTCTGTAACTGTTATCAGTGATAGCTCATAACAACTGTGTTCATAGAGGAGTTCAGCTAAAGGACACACTGTGTAACTCTTCTCTTTCTCTGAAACACATCTAAGTCTTTCTCTAAAAACTGGAAAATCAGTAATGGTGGAAATACAATGAATGTTCACCAAGTGACCTTGAGAAGGACTTTAAAAATTGAGTTTTTCTCCATTTGGTTTTTATGTACCTGATACAACTTAAAATGGTGTCATTCAAAGTGTCAGGAAAGTCTGAAAAGCTAATTTATTACCAAGGCGACATATGAAGGTCTTTATACCGTGGCACCATTCTGATGATTTTATATAAGTAATCACTATTTAAGATACAGCAGGAATGAATTTAATGAGTCTGAGAGAGGTCTGTGAACTACTGAATAGCAGAATTTTTGTTAGAGACACTCTAGGTGTGCGGGACTGCTCTGATCTAGCCAGTATGTGCAGTCATAATTGAAACCTGACATTCTCTACCAAAGTAAAATATTCTGGTTCAGTCACCCCCAGTATTCCAAGTGGAATGATGCTGATTTTTGCATCCTGACTTTAATATCTGAATCCTAGAGAAGGTCATTAAATTCGTTACAGAAGTTTGCCTGATAGCCATAAAGAGTACAAAAAGGATGTTTGAATGGAAGATGCTGTTCTATATCAGTTGCCTTTTGATTCCACCTGCTTGCTGTCTTCTCAGTTCATGCCTGTGGAAGATACAGTGGTATGTATCAATGTTTTTTTCCACCCAGATGTTGGATGCAATGCAGGAAGTCTTTATTCGACATTTCTATTCATATGCCTGACTACAGTCACTTAAATTATATTTTTATTGAGTTCCAGAAATTAACTTACATCTTTTTTGCTGTTGCCTCATGTTGGAAATATTGAGTATGTCTTTCTACTGCACAGGCACCCTGAAGGATTTTTCACATCAGTTTCTGCATGCTAATTATGACCAGGATGATGCTGTCCCTTTATCTGCTTTCCAGAAACATTTTCATTGTCTTTCTTTTCTAGTCCCGAAGCACCACCTCCACCTGAGCCTGCATGGGAAGAAAAACAGACCAGTGTTATCCACCTTGCTGGAGAAGACTTCAGGGAGTCCTTGAAGAAGAAGAAGCACACGCTTGTCATGTTCTATGCACCATGTGAGTAAATAACCTTTTATAAGCCCTGCATTTTCTATGAAATCTTGAATGAATTCCCTTGCTGTCCCCAGACATTTAAGGGTAAAGAACTGATTCTGAATATAAGTGCATGGGAGCATCATTGACACCATCATTTGTATCTTTATAAATGGAAACAAAACAGTATATAATGGTTATATTATTTAATGCAGATACCAAAGCAGGCAGCCATACAGAAACAAAACAGATTTATTTTCCTCTGCTGTATTTTATGGTCCATATAACAAAATGGGATCCTTTATAGTAGCACAGTGGACATGGAGAGCCTGATTCATTAGTGCAGCCCTTCAGTGGTGAAATCAATACAGTAGTGTAGGAGGAATCAGTCCACGAGGTGGAGAACAACTTTTGATGGAATAAATTTTGTCTGTCATAAATCTGCATTTAAGTCTCCACTGGGACTAGGGGCATAGCTTCCTCCTTCCAGATTGTTTTGCATGCATCACATAATCACTTTGTTTTTGAAGTTCCTGAGAATATTTCTAGAGAAGTTTAGAATTGGGCCTTTTATAAATAAGGTGAATGAGAGGGACCTCTTCTGTTTTCCTTTGCTGTCCCAGAGATAGAGACACTAGGTACAAGTTAACTTTTGAGAGGTTTATCAAAGGCAGAAGATAATCCAGGTATTTAATATTAGATGCTATTAACATGCCTTTATGGCACCATGACTCAGCCCCCCACAGATGCAAAAAAATCTTCCATATCGTATGGCCAGCAATTAATGGATAACCTTCAGATAAACAGCTACCAGCTTGTTCCCATTAAATCAAAGGTATTTTCCATAAAGAGAGAAAAAGGTCCTTAATGTTTAATCAGGCAGCCCCTTATTTTGCTTTTCTGTTAGAGAATTAAACATGAATGCTTTGGGGCTCATATGAAGGGATGTGGGAGAAAGCAGGGGTGCTGTTCAGGAGGGAGATTTCTGGAAGGTTTTAAAAGAAAACAGAAGGGGACATAATCCATTCTCCAGCCCAGTTCCCACCACCTATTGACTTAAAATTGCCTGTGTACCAGGAATTTCTGGTTCATGGACCTCAGCTAGTTAAGAGCAAATTGTAATTTTAAAATTAAATGATTGCACATGAAATGGTAAGATTTAGGAGTTCACTGTCTCTTTGAGTTCTCTTTACCCGATTAGTGACTTTCTGCATAAGGGGGATTTATTTCACTTTTGGTTTTTAGCTGCATCTTTTTAAGACAGTTTGCTTTAAACGTGGCCTTAAAAAGGACCAAGAATCTAAGAGTCTATGTGCGATGAATATGCATCTCCCAGGGCTGAAAGCATGAGGGAACTTGCCTGATGGGCTAATTTTTTTGCCATTTGACTTCCACCCTTACTTCAGAAGGGGTGAGTAAAGATCAGCCTGGCCCTTTCTGTATGAGCAGGCTGTAAAAGCAAGGCTTGCATGATGTAAAACTGTTGGGTCCTTTGAGGCTGCCCTTCAGACACATTTTTGCACTGTTTTTGACACAGTGCTGCATGAGACCACCTATACACAGGACGGAGGGGTGTTAACTGGAGCCCCATCTGGCCTTCCTGTGACTCCTAAGAGCATTGCTATTGTGGGGTCAGTACGTGGGTCACGCAGTTTCTGATTTGTCAGAGTTGTTCTCTCTAAGTGTGGAAGTGTCTGTGAGCAAAGCACAAAGCAGGCACACGCAGGGAATGCAACAAGCCTGCACTTTGTTGGGCGTAGGGGAAAGTACCAGATGAGTATTTTAAATCTCTGTTTTCTATGAAATAAACATTAATGCAGTAGAATAGTTACAATTATTCAAATCACTATATGTTTTTAGTTTTTGTGCAGTGATAATGTGCTTCCTGATAAATATGGTAGATTAGCTTTTGCTTAGCATCTTCTCAATCTTGAGACTTCTTGGAGCTTATATTGCCAATTAATCTTAACTTGCTTATTTTAGTGCAGAAGGAACACTGCTAAAATTTCAAGGTCCCATTACCTCAAAAAATTTTCTTTTTCTATTCAAATCCACAGCTTGGGTCAGGGCAGACTCTCAGTATGCTACTCCATTCACTTGTGGCTCTGTGGCAATATTTGTTACACTTACACATATGCTGAGATATTTTAGGATTGGGGGGGTGTGTATACATGCATATATAAAATATGTTTATATATAAATATTTATGCTAAGAAATGTATCTCTCATCTGTCATTAGAATTTAAAGCAGAAAGTTGAGTATTCTGACCTTTGTCAAACTTTCAGCTAGAGTGACAAACCTTTAGGCAAAGGCCAGAGATATATATCTTAGATGCAAATTAAAATGAGATCTGGCTTTCCTGTGGCAGCTTCCAGTCCAATTACTTAGTATGTATAGGAGAGCCACCAATCTGCTGCTGCGCCGATAACTCAGGGCTGAGCTGAGCAGGGCTTTAATGGTACTGAACAGAGCTTCACAGTGATTTACCTCTGCAGGAGAAGACTGCTACATCCACATGGAAAAGATAGGGAACTCATTACTCTGTCTCCTGGAATACGGGCGAAGCGTAAAGGTTATTCCTCGTGCCTGTGGAATATTTTAAGGACTGAGAATCAGAATCAAGACTCTGGAAATTATTGGGGGAAGAAATCTGCTCCTGTGGACTTGGCATCTCAGAGATCTTGATTTCACATTCCCTTTCCTGCCTGGTGGCGTCTGTGTGTGCTCTAATGACTGATTTGGGGCAGGAGGCAGGAATAGGGGCAGGTTCCTAGTACTGACTTGGGAAAAAGTGCCTGCTGCAGAAAACCCAGTGCTGCTTGTGCCAATAATGACTTGGGAGCAGATCTTCCTCCAGATGTCCTTTGGGTAGGTCTGTACCATGCCACACAGTGTGGGCTGGCATGTGTTAGAGCTCCTCAGGGATAGGACTTGGGGCAGGCTGCTGGCATCTCTGCTGCACAGCACCTGGCCCAGATCTTCTCTGGACCCTTGTGCAGCTCTTGTGAAGACGTAATTGCCATCCCACTCATGTACCTTTAAGTTCAAAAGTGCCTAAAATAAGAGGAAGACAATGGTACCATCTGCAGAAGGGAAGCATGAAGCCTCAAGTGTGTGTATGGACTGCTGTGAGAGGTTGGAGCAGTAGGATTAATGCACCAGCATTTGAGAAGCTTTTGGGGAGAGTTTATGGGATTTGTGTCTGTATTTTTTCCATCATTCAGTCCTTGGAGTACTAGTTCCATCAGCTACTTCAGGTTTACTTTTTTAACTGCTTGGCTTTGTTCAGAAATGGGGAGAGGAGACAACTATTGTGAGTATGGTTTGGTGTGCACACGGAGCTTGGTACATGGATGAACAGGATTTGGGGGCTACAGACTGTATTGGGAAGTGAGCCAAAAGGACAAGAGCAGGTAGACTGCAGTGCTGAACAGTCAGGGTGGGGAGGGCAGTGGCTGCAGAGCTGTGCTCCACACCCAGAGCTTGGTTCAACACTCGCAGCACTAAACGAGTTGTCCTGGGCCGACCCGTTTGCATCAGCGCCTCTTCTGGGATCAGTGCCCTGACTTTTCTTTCTTCTTTCTCTTATGTCCTCCCTGTTCATGTAGCTTATCTGGATGTGTTTTATCTGCATTTTTACTTTTATGTGCTCTCTCCACTCCGTTATTCCAGATAATTGAGATTTGACTTTGACAATGCATTAAATTTTAACCTCCTACTACCGTAGCACTGAAAACTGTGCAAAATAGAAGCAGTTGGTTGTGATTAGTTGTCAGAATCACAAAGGGTAACAAAAGTTCCAGTAAATAATGTCTTTGTGGTTGGCGATGTTTTTGCTGCATTACTCAAACAGAATTGAGGGAAAAAAAGAATGATTGAGGCTAGGTGAGACTCTCTGCAGTGCCAGGGAGAGGACAAGAGGCAAAGGGCTCAAATTGAAACACAGGAAAGTTTGCTTAGACATTTAAAGGAAGTGGTGGGTTTTTTCACTATGGTTGGGGTTGAATATTTGAACAAGTTGACCTAAGAGGCTCGACCCTTGGAGATATTCAAAACCCATCTGGAGACAGTGCTGGGCAACCTGCTGTAGTTGACCCTGTTTTGAGCAAAGGAGTTAGACTAGATGATCTCCAGAAGTTCCTTCCAACACAGCAGTGCTGTATTTCTAGGAATACTGAAGTTTGAGACACACAGTGGGTTTTAATTTGGTTTGGGGTTTGGTTTTGCTGATTGTGGTTTGGGTTGTTTTTCTCCTTCTCATCCAGTTCTGATTTTGTCTAAACAGGAAAGGTTTAATTACACCCCCTGCTAATTCTTGCACAGAAACAGAAAATGTCCACTTTTAAGTTACAAGAATGTCATTTTTTGGTTGAGATTGCTGCTTCCAAAGAGACTACAAATGAATCAACTGTGTCAGAAAGGAATTATATATAATAAACCAGTCATTAACAGGTCCAAATGATGAGGAGGGGGGCACTCTGTATTTAGATCAGTCATTTTTAGTGGCAGGACTCAGCACCTATCAAATTCATTCAGTTTCTACTTTTAGTGTCAAAACACAAGTTAATAAGCACTTTTTAAAAAATAAAGACTTTCAGCAGCAATGGGAAGTAGTCAGGGGAAAGTGCTCCTTTTTAATGGTTCATAAGGGGGGCACTTGCCAGTGTTATTGACTTGCCAAATGGCCTCAATTTGTGGGACTCAACAGGGTTCACAGAATGGGTATTTTTAATAAATGCTTTGCTGGGAGCTGATTTCCAGTTCTGTGTTCAGCAGTGAAACTTTCACTTCACTGAAAATGAATTTCATCAGCTGGAAAAAGTTATTTTCTGGCGAAGCCTGACTCACAGGGGTTACCCAAAGAACACCCAGAAGTAAACCATCCTGAGGATGGTTTTAATGAAGTATTTTTGGATAGAGCAAGTGGCTGTACTGCTGCAAGAGGATGTGCAGTTAGAGACATTAGCCTCCTTGGTTCTTTACTTAAAACCTTTTTGTAGAGTTTTTCTTTCAGGGCTGGAAGAAGTGAATGAAGGTACCTAATATGTGTTGCATCTGATAAAGTCCCAGAAGACTTTGGGATGTTTTTGGAGCCATTAAAAGGCTGTGTGTTGATGTAAGGTGTTTGTGGGAGACAGTACCTGGGTATTGTTCTGATGTAAAACAAAGAGAGTAAAGCAGGAATATTGACATCACTGTTGTCTGATGGGTCAACTCCTGGCCACCATTAGAAGTCAGTGAGAAATCAGGTAGGACTTTCCTCAGCAGTAAGAAATCAGACAGGGATCTGACTGAATGAGTCACGCTCATCCCTGTGTGTTTCATCAGGAGCACATAAAATGCTGAGAGCTAAGCAAACCTGCATTCATTTTACCCACAAAGTTTGTTCAAAATTCTAATTATTCTGTATTCTGGTATGCTCCTTCTCTGTGTTTTCACAACAGAAACTGCTTGGCTTCTTCTGTCCAAGTTATGCATCAAGGAATATCCAGTGACAGAAAGCACTTGGCTGAGAGTTCTTGCCAGAGGGGGTCACGCTGTGAGCACGGAGGGTGCACATGGCTTTTAGCTGCTAATGCTGCCAGCCAGGAGGGCAGTGTGCTCCTCCCGCCCTGGGGCCCAACCTGTCACTAAAAAGCTGTTCTGAAGGAAGCAGTAGTGTTTCCTTTTCATCCTTCCTATTTTTTGGAGCAAGCTTGGACAAAGCTGGTTGCACCATATCTCAGCCTTTGCACAGGCAGTTTTGGGGAGTTAATGCTGTGTTTTGGTTAAGCTGCACTGCTTTAGGAAAACATGGCAAATTCTGTTGGCTGAGAGGCCTCAGCCTGTGGCTGCTGGGCCTGGGATGAGCAGTCTGGGTCTCTGCTGGGTCACTCAGCAGACTTGGGTGACATAGTTCTGTGTGAAGGATGCACAGAGGGGGAGAACATACTTGACAATTGAGTTTATGAGTTCAGATGTGCGGAGCAAAGCAGCAGCACAGATGAATTTAGTGTCCCATGATGGCCTCAGATTGGCTCCCACCAAGAGGTTTTCCTGTCACTTGCAAGCACATCTTGTTAAGTTTTGATTAGGAGGCTGTATCAAAGAGCCTGAACAAAATGTGTGCGTTTGTAAATGAAGCTTAAGCTATCAAAAATTATTAAAAACATGCTGAACAGAAAGAATCTTTTTCAAGGCAAAAACCCTTGCAGGAAGGATTTTCTGGTTGTTTTCTGAGGCAGAGGTAAGGTCTGGACCCTCTGATAATGAGGCTTTAAATCCTGTGTGGGCTGGCACTGCAGAATTTTGATATGTTAGCTCTGCCACTAACTGCTTTCTCTCCTGCATCAGTGGTGCTCTCGTTACCAAGGTGTGTTCCTGTCGCTGTAAATAGTGCTGAGCCACAGAGACCCTTAACAGGCTGGGTTTGATAAAGGATGGATTTATAGAGTGGGCTCTGCAATCAGGCTGGCAGAACTGCTCTTAGCCCCAGCGTTTGTGCCGAGGAGAGTAATTAGTGCCGAGAGAACAGTTTGAACTGCTCTCAGCTCAGAAGTTGAGGCGCTTCCCCAGACTCTGCGTGACCGTCACAAAGTGCTCACAGCGGCTCTGGTGGAGTGGTGACATTAAACTAAAAGTTGTTGGGGTGATCCAACCCCTCTTCCTTTGTAACCCCAAAATGTTACAGTTTCTTGATTTGGCGTGCAGAATGTTGCCTGTATATAAACAGCTCCAGCTCTTGAGAAGGGAGGAGGAGGGAAGTGCGTGCTCTTGCTCCATGGAATTCTCTCCTCACAGACACACAGCTGTGTTGGTGCAGTGTCACTGTGGGTACATTAAGAAATTATGAATATGCCACCCATCCTTCTGCACTGTCACGAAACCCGTTTCCAATAATACAAATGATTTTTTTTGGTGATGTGTAACATTGTCTTGACAGGAGCTGCTTTTAAGCATCAACACAGCTGAAATTCCAGTGCTCTGCTGGCTGTTGCTAACTTAGCAGTGTATCTTCTATTAGTGGTGTCCACTGGCATGTCAGATGGCAAAATTACTTCGTTTGCTCTGTAACTGTGTTTGCAGTTAGCCAGGGCTGATGTTGGCTTGGTTAGCTGCGGCTACACAGGCCAGGGCCACAGTGGAAAATGCAGGTCTGCTGGAACTAGAGCTCAGGTTTGTTCTAGGTGTAACTGCTGACCTTGACACTCTTTCTGTCCAGAGGTGACTTGCTGTACAGCTTTCTATCTCAAAGAATTGCTTGTTGCCAAATGCGGAGTGGTGGCATGTCATTTGTAATTCAGTCGGTTATATCCTTGCTTTTTGTAGTGGATGAAACTACTGTGCCAGGTCTTTTTACACTCCTCACTTTACAATTTGTCCTGTTCTGATGACTTTGTTGCTGCTGTTGCAATTGTTCGTGTCTCATGGCTCTGATTTCCCAATAATTTGAGGTTTGTATATTTTGTCTCATTTGTATACCTCCAAGGTGTTACAAAATAAGAGTTCAGATAGCTTGGGAAAAACTCAACAAAAGCCACCAGCAGGCTATGAAATTTGAAGTAGTTTGCCTGTTTTTAAGATTAGTCAGACAAGCCTTGGTTGACCTGATGCTTAACTGAAAGCCTCATAACATTCTTCAAATCAAAGGACACATCACCCTCTTTCAGTTACTAATATCTGGTGTCTTAGAGATATGATTATACCATGGTGTCAGGTCACGTCATCAAATGAGCTTTGGGTCCAGATGTGCAATAAAAAGGCCCTCCAGTTCTCTATTAGTAAAACAAAGTGATTAAACCTTTCAGTTACATCTGCAAATGCCTTCCTCAAGTCTGCCTGTGGATTCAGTAACTCCTGTAGCTGCACAAATTGCATTGGTTTAGGCAGTATACCCTTTTTCAGCTCTTATCTGCGCAGTTACTGTCTGTGGCCTGTCTTTCCTTGATTGACCAAGTAATATTCTTGTTTTAATTCTAGTTAATCGCTTGGAACTCTTGAAGTGGAAACAGGCTTTGCTTGGCTCTGCAGTGTGGAGGCTCCCGGGCTGGCTTTGATTGCTGTGCAGAGTTGCTGCTTGCACTTGCTTAGAATTGCAGTCATTTAAAAACCAATAACGGAGGGCACTATCTACCCCTGTTATTTAAAAGGTGATGATTTCAAGCAGAGATGGGGAATTGGAAAGTCATTCTCTGCTCTGCACTTTGCACGCTGAGGGCTCCATCCTGCCACGTGCTGAGCCCTCTGAGGCCCTGATGGTTTCACAGCTGAACAAATGGAGTCAGCACCTTGCAGCCCAGCTCCCTGTCAGGCAGCATTGTGAGCCCTGTGAGTCACTTAACCTCTTCCTGACTCTACTTAACCTTGGATGTAATGACAGAGGGGGATAATCACGTCTGTCTCTCTTAGGGGCAATTTGAAGCGTAATTAATTGATATTAGTTAAAGCATTTGAGATCACCCGTTGAGAGGTACTAAAGGAAGCCGGGGGCTGAGGGGGGAGCAGAGCCCTTTCTCATGCTGAGGGTAGAGCACAGACACAAATGCCACGGTCTCACAAATCACTGGGCAAATCACAGACCCCCTCTAAGGAGTTGGCCAGGACTTGGTTACGAAAGTACTGACAGTTTAAGTTAGTGTGTTTAATATGAAAGCGGTCTACATTAAGATGTGTGCGTGATTAAACTATGTCCTTGAAAAGAAATCTCATGTAAAATATATGCACACCGCTTTGTTACTTTATTTATCAAGATTTTATTGCATACGAGATGCTGAAAGCACGCACGGCAACAACAAGGGTAGGGTTATAAATCATTATGTATTAATGGTGGGCAGAAGGTATAAGGTAGTGCTTTCTGAAGTCAAAATGCCCAGTCTGTGCTGCTGTAGTGTTCCAGTTGGGATGCTCAGGTTAGGATTGGCAAGGGTTGTTGTCCTTGCCTGACCCACGGGCAGTGCTGGCCTCCTGCAGCTCCAGCCACTTGGAGATGGTGACACAGGGACAGCCAGACTATGTCACTGCTGTGGCAGTCTCAGCTCAGCGATGCAAGTCAAGGACAGCTGTCTTCTGATCAGGTACAGAGCCACTGTGTGAAAGCATCTCTTCTAGAAAACCATTTCCTTTCAGACTAAAAATCACTAGTGATGGGGAATGTGAATTTCCATCTAAATTTGACCGGCTTCAGCATGCAGCCAGCTCTGGAGCTTACTCAGCCTTTGGCAGCCAGATTGAATAGCTCGTTATAATGAAATCTAGAGACTGACTTTTCTCAATTTTTATCACTTTTTAATCTTTGGATTTAAGCTGTTGACACACTGAGCTTCTTGACTCCCTTCGCCATGAAACACATCTTTCAGTTCTGTTGTTTTTCTTATGGGTCTTCTGAACCCTCTCCAGTTTGAACTCATTGTTGACTTGTGGGCCCAGAATTGCAAACAGCATTTCAGAGGTGCCAGGCATAGAAGCCCTCTCCACATCTGCTTACTATTTTAATTTATATATTCAGTGAAGCTTTTTTTGACAACTCCATCATTTTCTTTCAAAGCTATATTGCTAGCATTATTTGGATTTCTTTTGCTTCTAATACATTTAAAGCCCCTTATATACTTAAAGCATCATTATTACCTCTGCTGACTGTAGATACTGCTTTGATGTCCATTTGCTTCCTTTATCTATTTTGTACAAATTGTTAGCTTTTGATTTATATTCATTAAAAAACAGCTTCACCTTTCTTCTCTGTGCTATGCTAATACAACTTCCACTCTTCTAAGGAAACTGAATTAACCTTGTACTGTTCAGCTGTAGAGAGGTTATATTATAGCACTGGGCTTTGTAGTTTCAAATTAAACAAAGCATGAAGTAACCTAACTTAAAGGATGTTTTTCATATTTAAGAAAATGGAAACCTGTTTTTTTGGAAAGAGGACTTGATTCCTTTAGGCAGTTCTGAAAGTTTGCCACAATTTTATTTTAAATGTAATGAGGTGACTGTTGTACAACAGGGTGCATCTGTTTCATGCACTACTCTCAAGACATCTTTGGAATTGCCATCTGGTCCTAATACCTTTGTACACGGAAATTTTAAGACTCTCTTAAGTTTTACTTTTGAGTCACTATTATCTCTAAACAATTAGTTGGTTAAAAAAAGAAGCCCTGTTCAATGGAAAATTCTCCATTTAAATGTGATAAAGATATGTAGGTTATTCACTAGGTTGTTCCACTGCTTTGAAATCCTCCTTGCATCCCATCTGCATCCCATGGGATCCTGCAATTATGGAAAATGTTTTCACAGGGTATTATTATTATGTCTGAAAATTTGTCAATTGCTACCATATCATATCAATTTTGTGTCATTCTTACCTTATCCAAAAAATGTGTTTATGTTACTTTTTCCTCAGTCTGCTTTTTGTTTAAAAAACAAAAAAGCAGTTCACAAGGTGATGGGAGCATTTAATTAAGTTTTTCTATTTCCCCATGTGCTATCTTTGTTTTGTATCACGTAACAAATGTGTTGTGGCATCATTTTGGAAATCACATCCAGTTCAGCCATGCAGTTCTCTTTACTTCTCCACAGTCCTCAAAGCAGTGTTTCCATGAGAATGAACTTCCAGCCCCTTTCTGTGCCCAAACCAATGCTGGCTCCCTGCATCTTTCCTCGAAGATACCTTGAGAAGGTGCTGAACCTTGAGGTTGTTCTTGCTATCAGTAAATCCAGTCCATGGAAAATAAGCTGGGTTATATATTTTCCATCACTCCATCTCCCTAAAGACCCAGTAACTTTCTTTTCAATGCCTCTCTAATTAGAGGAGATTTAATCTGACTCCCTCTCCCCTCAGTGATAATGGCTCTGAGTGAAGCCTGCTTGCTTGCTTGCTTGATTTCCCTCGTCTGCTGTTCATAGACCATTCCTCTTGAATTTTTCCCACAGAAACCATATTTCTCATATACTGGCTCAGTTGAGAACTACTTGCTTTTCAAGGTGAGGAATGTGATGGTGCCTGCTGTGACTGTACCACATCTCCTACCAACTTTTCAACATGAATGGTGGAGAAAAACCTTGTAGAAAATACTGGGTTGGTGTAAATCTTTTAATTTGTAGTACAGAGACAAAAAGGACTTCAGAACTCTTCAGTTGCAGGTGTTTTCACAAGGATCCAGGGACTTATGATTTAAGCAGGCAGCCCTTGTGCCATCAGATGCCACGATGGACTGCATGGGGGTTTTTCAGAGAGCCAGATTCTGAGCACAGAGCTGAGTGCCTGGCCAGAGCTCTATTAAAGCTGTATTGTTTGCTGATTGTGAACAGAGAATGGTCCCAGCACATGCTACTCAACTTGCCTGGGGTGGCAGGTTCTCTTGTTTTCCCACCAGGTGATGCAACTGTATTTCAGCACTAGGAAATGGAATTATCTTGAGATGTGCAGGAATGATAGAGGTTTTGAGTGTCAGTACTGGGATCCTGTGGAAAGGCTGGATGTTTCTTTCACGTTTCTCAAGTCAGGCACAGGAAATTACTGTTCAGTTCACATCTGCTCTTAACCCTGTTGAGATCAAATTTGACACTGTTGTAAAAATGAAAAAAGAAAATTGTTAAAGCAAAGCCCTGCATCTCTGTCAGAAGGCTCTGCTCCCAGAAGTGCTGCTTTCAGTGCTGCTCAGTAAAAATTCCACTTCTTGTCCTTGCAGGAAGTCTGTGTGCTTACCATAGGATCCAAATTATTGAACTAAAATGAATTTTTCCACTCGTTTAGTCCATAGTGACTGAGAAGGGGCAGGGCTTTTTGGTTCTTGACAACTAACCCACACCTTCATACGCCACCGGTTTAATCTCTTTTCATTGCAGCCCATCTGAAAAAGCCTTTGTAAGGAAGCTGCACACTTCCTATCCTCCTGTACTGTGCTCAGTACATTTCCTTTCCTTGCACTTTCGAATCTAGAAGATAGTGTTAACACTTAAAATAAACGTGTGATAGTGGGTGTGAAGAGGGAATGGGGAGAACAAGTTTTCCGTCTGTCAAAATGAAGACATCAACCTCTGCTTTTATTTTTTTTGGCGTGTGTGCTTTAAATAGAATGACTGGGTTGGGTGACTTCCAAGTGTTTGCTGCATTTGGCAATCCTTCTAAGTTGTAACAGATGAAGTTCTGCTGTTCCATATGATGTGCTCCTTCCCCCTTTTTCAGTGACTCCTTGAAACTCCTTGGGAATTCAGTGTAGCATTCACATCTGTTCCGTGGATGGATGTCCAAGGCTAACAAAATGCCTACTGGACTTGGAGGCAGCTCTGCCAAAAGCCATATGGTTGTGTTTTAGTTTTGTGAGCACAGTGCAGTAAAGAAAGGAGGTTGGG
The DNA here is from genome assembly GCF_009819655.1 of Sylvia atricapilla. Taxonomy (NCBI): domain Eukaryota; kingdom Metazoa; phylum Chordata; class Aves; order Passeriformes; family Sylviidae; genus Sylvia; species Sylvia atricapilla. The sequence goes on from NC_089146.1 coordinate 27,890,902, forward strand.
CCAAGAGAGAAGTGAAGGGAGGAGGGATGGAGCTTCAGATGGGTAAATGAAGGTAACTTCTCATGATTTGGTACCGGATTTGGTATTTTTGTTTGGATGAATATGCTTGTCATTTGTGTTCTCATTTTCTTGCGGAATGTGGCTCATGAAGAGCTCTTACCTGCTACAACTTCACTAGTGGCTTTGAGAGAGGCCTTACTGTCCTGAAATATCTTTTATTGAGGGTTTAAAAGATGTTCTCTGGTGAAATTTAAATTTCAAGATCATAAGCAAAAAAGGGAACCTGAAAGGTTTAAGTTTTTAGGAGCATTTGTGTTTTACTGTAACAGTTGGAAGTGCTTTCCAGAAAATCTGCAGCATGTAGTTAAGAACAAGTGTTCCTGTTTTAGAGGTGCCTGATTTTTATCCATTTTTTGTTTCTGAAATTCTTTTTAGATGTTGTCACCAGTTCTGATTTATTTGTGTAGAGCAGTGTTAACAAGTCAACCGAGGCAGTCCCCCCCAGTACAGGAAATTATCCAACATTTGTTAAGAGGCAGGCTTGAATTGACCTGCAGGCTCCTCAGTACCAGGCAGACAGGCCAGACAAGTGGAAAGAGAGAAAACGGGTCACCAAAGTGGGCTGATGGACTTGGGAGCAGCCTGAAACCCTAACCTCCTTCTTCTCTTCTTCCTCCTCCTCCTTTTCTTTCTCGGCCATTTTCTTCCAGGCACATGATGAACAACTCAACAAGGTCAATAGTTTGCAAACTATAGAACGTTGTGCTATCTACCTCTGAAACACAGCTGCCATCGTGCTGCATAAAGAGTTTGAAGCCATTAAGATGGATTTACACAAGTGCCTCAGTTTCCCAGGAAACATCCCCTTGACTTTCTGGTATTCTTAGCTACTGCATAGACTCTCAGTGTATTTACACAGTATCACTGCAGTGCTTTCAGAATCCTATTCTGAAGGAAAAAATGCTCTAAAATTCACAGCAGTGCATGTAAGCAATGAAATTACATTTTGGTGAAGTTGGAAGGGGTATTTAGCCTTTCCTTTGTGGAAGGGGGTGTGCAGTGTTTATGCACAGATACTATTTTTCTTGCCAGCTGAAAGGGAGAGTAGCTTAGGAGGGTGGCTGCAAGTCTCCTGAGAGGGCATTTGTTCAGTCCTGATTTGAAAGTAACACAGACTCTTGTTCATCATGTAAAATACTGGTAAAGCTGTAATTGGTGCTTGTGAGCAACTCATTTTGTGATTTTTATGTTCCTATCCAGAAATAATACCAAGATTAACTCCTTTGCCAGCACTACACAGGCTTGACTCAAATGCATCCATATTCCTTTTTTAATGTGCATCTAAGCAAAAAATAGTGTCCTGAGTCTTTGCTTGGGATCAGCCTCTGTGCTGGGTTTAAAAAAATAATTTATTACACATATGCAGGTACTTTCCTTTTAAAAGCCTTACTTAGTATAGTAATGATAATTTGAGAGTAGTGTAAATTATTAATAGACAATAATTTGTAGGCATTGCTTCTGAATTAAGAGTACTCACATCTGAACCTCGAATCAAGAGAACAGTTCTCATTTCCTTTCTGTGACTTTCTCTGAAATACTTGAGTAAAATCAGTGTGTATTTGAGGAAGGGATCAGCTGGCCTTTAGTTCAATGCTGCAGTGGTACAAAGAAGTATCAGCCCATTTCCCATACAAAGCTCTGGGGTTCCTGTGTGCTGTGTCTGTAAAACTCTTCAGGGGTTGCCCGGTTGTGGTGAACAGCAGGAAGGTCTCCAGGACGGCCAGCAGCAGTCACCCTAACCCAGGATATCTGGACATCTGCTCTCCATCCGTGAAAGATGTCTGGCCTGTTGGACTTGCTTCTCTTCCCCTCCCTTATGTTCCCAATGGCTTGGCTTTAACACAGGCCATTTCCAAATATTATAAATGCTCCCAGCAATTTCCTTTCCAGCTTCCAGCCTCCTTCTGTTCCCAGCTGTGCTGTCTTTATTCCCATGCCCAAATGTAGCTGGTATCTGTGGCGAGCGCAGCAATAACCTACCTGGCAATACCAGGAGGTGCAGAGCAGGGCAGTGGAGTGCCCTTATGGCACTGGTGATGGAGAAAAGCCTCCTGCACCATGGGCCCTATTATGGGATGTCTTGTAACTATAAATATACACCTAAAATACAGGGATTTAAAACATGTGCTTACTTTCACGTGGCTGACACATGGTCTACACATGCTTTGTCCTGCTCATTCCAGAATTGGAGAGCTCCTGTCAAGAGCAATTTTTAATTCAGATTTTCCACTGATTCACCTTGTGTCTTGACTTTGTCCCAGTATCTTTCCTACAACTAAAGTTTATGATGTCTTTTTCTTCCTGTGTCAAACAGGGTGTCCTCACTGTAAAAATGCCATTCCACATTTCACAACTGCTGCTGAAGTCTTTAAAGAAGATCGCAAGGTAACTTGCTGTTAATTATTTCTGTGATATTTAAGAATGTTTTCCAAATTTTTTCCCTTATAGGCTTTCCTTGTTGATAAGGTAATAGGTTTGTAGATAAAATTGCTATTACACTAAAAGAAATGTATCTGCATCATATGGGTTCTGTCTTTTATGGTCAACTTGAGTTACATTTCCAACCTGTTCTGTTTTCCCTAATTTGCTGTCTTTTATGTTTAAGTCTTTGTGTAAGAGTTACTTTGTATGAAAAGAAGTACAGTTCTTTCTCACTGAGGGATTAAATAAAGATAATTCATATTATCTCCATTCCCCTTCAACTTTTGTCAGCTGTTGGGGTGCATGTAGAGAAAACACAAGTTGTGTGATAGTCCTGAAGACCTCAATCCTATAACTAACTAGTCCTTGCTTGCATAGCACAAAGTATAATACATTTCTATAAGTTGGCTGACTTGAGCCCAGGATGCTGTTCTAGGGCCCTTATGCTTTGGCCTTGAAAATGCATCTGATGGCTGAATCACACTGGGTAATTTCCCTTCATCAGCTGAACCATTTTTTAACTGAGCACATGCAGATCTAGGATTTTAAAAAAACCAAACACTTGAGCCTCTGTATTTAACCAGACAACTAGCTAGGAACCTGTTTGATATCTTTCAGTGAACCATATTTCATTCTGATCTCTGAATTTGTTCCAACTTCACAATTGCTTTGTGTTTAGGTGTGGCAAGAAAACGATTTGGTAATTTAATATGGAAGTTGCTATTCACACTTTCCTCAGGAGGGGAAACAGGGAGATGCTGAGCTCTTCTCCCTGGAATCCAATGACAGGACACATGGGAATAATTCAAAGCTGTGCCAGGGGAGGTTCTGACTGTACAGCAGGAGACACTTCTTTACCAAGAGGATGATCAGTCCCTGGAACAAGCTTCCTTAGAGAGGTGGTCGGTGCCCTGAGCCTGTCAGCATTTAAGGGACATTTGGGACAACATCTTAACAATAGGCTTTCACTTTTGATCAGCTCTAAATTGGTCAGGCAGCTGGACTAGATAATCCTTGTAGGTCCCATGCAGCTGAAATAGTTCATCTATTCTGTGTTCTAAATAAAGATGTAATTTTGTAACAGTTGTACTCCAGAACAAGAATTTTTGTAATTTTTTTTCTTCTCCTCTCAGCTGTTTTGTAACTCACAGAAAATGCATGAGATTGACAAGAAACAAATCATTCTTCTATCACTGACTGCCTAAATTAGGAGTACATCACTTCTGCCCTCTGGCACACAGAAGATTCATAGGCATGCAGCTTTTGGTTCTCCTACTGCTGTAAATTAGTTTGCTCAGATGCCTTTTGGTTACTCCTTTGTTTCCAAGATCTCTGAGAAAGTATCCTTGTTTTCCCACTTTCCTGGTAGTTCCCAATGAAGCCTCTCTCTCCTGAACTCATTAAAATTTCAGTCAGAGGATGTGAAACAAATGTACCAAACAATGTGAAACTTGCTTATTAGAGCCCCAGGATGTATTAACAAGCTGAATCATGGCACAGTAAGTTGGACTGGGTGATGGTGGGAAATGCAGAGGCCTGGGAAGCTTTTCCTTCAGACTGCAGGTTATGAAAGGACTCTAAGGGCAGAGCTGTGATTGACAGTTGCAACTCTTGACTTCAGTTTAAGACTGAAGTGGGGAGATATAAAATGTAATGAGTTGGAACTGGAGAGCCAATAGGGAATATTAAGGCTGGTACAGTTTTAAAGAGGTGTGTGCAGCTAGGGAGAATGATGTTATTCCACCCCAATGACTTATGAAAGTGCCAGGGACTGATTATGTTGGGAGCCCCTATTTAATTGTGTACAGCCATAACCTGCCAAGGTGCTTCCTGCTGCCAGTTTGTGCCACTGTGGAAAAGAAAACAAACCTGTTTTAGACTTTAGAAGGGCATATTGCTGTTCCCACAGTACAGGTCATATTCCCATGTTTCAAACTGGACTGGGCCTTCAAACTAATTTGTGGTTCTGTAGGGTTTCAAACTTCGGTAAAATCAGTGCTTAAGAGAAAGGAAGTATTTATTCTTTCAAAAACAGGGCAAGATTACTAATTTTCATTTTAAGTAGTAGATTCTTTTCACTACTTCATTTCTATAGTAGTGTTCTCTTTTTTTTCCCTGGAGAAAGGTTTTCTATTTAACAGAGTATTTTAGCATTTAAACTGTATCTTCTTCTTAAAAGAAGGGTCTTTTAATTAAACATTTAATACTGCAGAAGCCAAAGAACAATCAAAACCATTCCAGCCTTGAATTGGTTATAAACAGTATCCTAAAAGGTATCCTTTGGGAGACTTTGAGTCTTTACATTGGAATTTTGAAGATGAGCAGAGCTTGAAGCTGTTAAATCCGTGTCTCTGGCTCTGCAGATTGACTGCAAGGGGGTGGTTTTGGCACAGGAGCCCCTCCCCCGGGGCTCTGTGTAATGCTCTGTACTCTTTCATCATCTGCACTGCTGGAGTTGGAGTTTAAAAATGCAGTGCTTGGAACATTCGCCCCAGATGTCAGCTCTCGTTGGCCACATCACTGCTGGTGGTTTTAGCCGGAGTCCCCAGTCTGCTCACTGGCCTGGGGCAGTGCTGTGGCTGCTGCAAAACACAGCTCAGCCTGAGACCACAAACCAGAGCTTCAGTCTTTCCATCTTCCTGGAGAAATTCAGTGCCAGTAGGACCAGATCAGTGGAGAGGCTACTCCAGTGGCAGTAAGGGTATTGCTTCAGTTATTTAAAAGGAAAAACCCCATCTGGAGCATTCTTAGCTTGGGACGCTGTGGCCTTAGCACACAGCTGCCAGGGAAAAGCCTTTGGCCAATGCCCCACAGCTCAGGTTCTGGCAGTGACCAGTGAACGTCAGAAAATGCAAATGTGAGGGTTGTCACTTATCTGCACAGATTGGAGAGCAGGAAGGCATGTTCAGTAACTGCTCCACAGTCCCTCTTAAAAACTAAATCTTTAAGAAATCTGTGTTCTGCCTTTTGGCTGATCCTAAAGCTCAGCTTGAAGGAACTGATTTGTGATGTTCCAGCTTGGATTTGCTGAAGGAAAGCTCTTGACTCTTCAAGGCCTCTCAGTAACAAATCTCTGGCACTCCTGCAAAGGAGCTGCTCTTTGACCAATCTTCCCCTTTTCACTGTTCCTGTACAAATGCATTGACCCAAATCAGAGCACCACAGCTGGGTTCTAGTGAGTTTCCCAGGGAAAGAGCTGTGGCAGCAATTGCTGGAAAGGATGCAGCAAATGGGGGGAGCTGGGCTATTAGTGGGTCAGTCAGCAGTGCAACTGGTGGGTCCCCAATGTTTTGTGAATCACAGTTTAAAATTATTATACCAACCAAATGACTGTACAGAGTTGTTCAAATGAGTCAATATTTTAGTTTGGCACGGAATTTGATCCCTGTTTGCTTAAAAAGCATGTGCTGAACTTCTTTTTAATTAGACTCACTAAATATGGTGATGTTAGCACTGTACATCACATTGTACTAATGGATGTCCCCTTTGCAAATAGGCCTGCTTTGAGAACAGCTGATGAACTGCACCTCCTGTAATGGTGCCATGCCACATCTGGGCAACTAATAATGAATCTCCCATTTGCAAGGCCTTCCAGAGAACAGTAGCTGAAATACAACAAACTTCAGCAGACCAGTCCCTAACTGCTGTTAGGATCCAGAACAAGTGATATAAATAGAAACCTATGGAGTAATCATAGGGAAGAATGCACATCTGTCTTATTTATAGGTGCTTTCAAGGTGGTTGGCAACAACAGACTTTTTTACTAGTAATCAGGTAATTGTCATCTGGAATTGATTATACTTTTAAAATGTTGTTTGGAAGCATTTATTTCCATGCTGCAGTTTTGTTTTTACTTTTTTTAAGCTTATCAAATATCATTCCTCTCTCAAATCAATATTCAGTTAGCTATTCACTTCCATTTTCATAACAAAAGTCAATATTAGCTCTAGCAGAGATTTATTTTCTTAAATCAATAAACCAGTGTGTGGCAGTACATATTTTTACAGGAGAGCAGCTAGGATTGCAGGGGGTTATTTTTACTACATCATCACGTGGTGACTGAGAGGCAAACTTTTAAAAAGAAAGCTTTAAGGACAGAAAAGAGTTACTTGGAAGGTCAAGGGATCCCACTTTCAATTTTCTACACATCTGTTTGAACCGCTGAATGTAATTGTGTTTCTTACCTGTAAGATCCCTCTAGAGCAAAAAGTTGTTTCATAATTCGGTTGGAAGGGAACTGTGATTCCTGATGTATGATTAGATTATACTCCAGTACATCTTTTTCCTTCTAACACTTAGTAACAAAATAATGCATCACCCTTCTGTTACAGTTGGGGCATCTGGAGATCAGTGGTCACATTTTCAGCACAGCTCCACTTCTACTGAAGCACCTAAAAGAAAAGTTCTGGGTTTTGCAACAGCTCAGCTTTTGTGATCAATCCTCTTCATCTGAAAAATATGCCATGCTCTATTTCCTCAGAGCTCTTCAGAGCTGCTCATACACTGCTCACAGTCTATTGCCATGCTGAGTTAAGTTTGCAACTGTAGTTAAGGTCCCATTTTTTTGGTAGAAACATGAAACGTTGGAGGGTTCCTTTTTCAAGTAAAACTTTCCTGTCTCAGATGTTTCTAGACTCATATTAGCCTATACTGACTATGGAGAATTGCATACTTACTGAGTGGGTTATTCTTGTTGCTGTTGTTATCATTACTGTGCATACTCATACTATTAATTATTATAGAGTGCATACCAGTTGTGAGGAACTACTTGTAAAATTAAGGAAGTTGGATGTACTCCAAGAAACCTCCTTTGGGGTCCACAGTCTCTGATTGATTATCTTTTTATTTGATAACATTTCTTTTCCTGCTACAGCTACTGAACAAGCTAGTCATAGATCTGAACAGCATTGGCTCTGGAGAAAGGACTTCTATATAATGATGTATGGTCAATATCTAAGACAGCAGAGCTTTGGGTTATAGAGAATCCATAATCCCGAGGAGTTTTGTGCATGTTGCAGATATAGCCCTTACAGGTTTTTCTCCCTGAAATGCTTTTTCAGTGGATTTTCCCCTCTGGTTAGAGGAAAGCTCAAGAAATTAAATTTTAGCCCTAACAATCAAAATCTCCATAAAATCAATCTTGCCTTCTGAAAGCTGTTACACTGGATTTTTCCATAATGGACATCTATACACACACAAACACACACACATTAGACTAGTGTTAGCAGAGTTTCTTTCTCTCACAGATTTTTAGAGCTCTTTTCCCTCTTGATGAGAGGGAATTTGTGAGAGGGGATGCTCCTCGACACCTATTACAGATGTCTCATGCTTAATATGTCTGTAGTTTGTGGTTGAATAAATGTAGTAGGTTTGCAGGTCAAAACATGTAGGTCTTTCTAACTTGTGCTCTCCAGTGCACTTCTGTGTAACTTGTTGCTGGTAGTTGAATACGAAGACCAGTGCTGAAAGGAAAATTCTCCAGAAGTCTGTAACCACATTTTGAGAGAGGTTTTTTGGGTTGATACTTTTCCTGACTCAGTTTACTTCTTTAGTGAGGCAGAAAAGCTGATTGTTGCTAAGAGGGTTGAGAATGAGGGGAAACTTTTCCCTCATTTCCCTCATACACCAACAGTATATCACCACTTGAGCCACGATTCTGGATCTTTTTACACGCAGCCTTTCAGTAGAGCCATGCAGGAATTCACTCTGGTAGGACACACCTCTATCAGCAGTGGAGCTCCATATTGACAGTCTACGAAAATGCAAACTGAAAGAAGCAAAGGGCATCAGTGTTATTTGCTGAAATTCTGGTGTGTCTCAGAGTTCAGCTCTCTGGAGTTGATGGAATGGAGATGAGAATTGGTTCTCAGTCCAGAAGTGTGTTTTGCTACAAGTGTTTTCCAGCATCACTTTTCTCTCAGTGCACTATATTTGATCTTCCGCTGTGAGACAGGCAAGACAATTAGGACGGTGATGCTATGATAATGAGTTCACAGAGATGGTAGCAACCTCTATATTTAGGCTGCCTTAACATTTCCACTCTAAAGTAATCACTCAAGCTCTCCTAAGTACTCTTACTCAGCCACTGTTGGCAGCAGGCATTGAAATGCAGCCTCAGATACAGTCTTGGGAATTAGATGTTCCTCTATGAAATTTTGCTCACGTCTGTATGAGTTACAAGGCTTTTGAAAATCACTGTTCCTGTTCTCTCACTGGCTGTAAAAATAACCAAACGTATGTGTTCTGAAGAGCTGGGCTCAAAATGGTGTTTGCAGTGGTGGGGCTGTGTGGGAGCTTGCATTAGGAGCATTGCAGAGAGGACAGACCATGGACACATCCCCCAGATGCTATTCCAGATGTGCCATTAGACTTGTTGGATTAGACACAGCAGTGGGCTCATGTGGCTGCTGTGGACAGACTTAGACTGGGATCTCTGTGAGCACAACTGATGCACAGATGGGCTCAGGTTTCCATGTGCTGTAGAGGAGAGCTGTGCCTCAAGGACGCTACTGAGCATTTCTGTCAGAAGCCACCTCTTTAACATCCATCAGTCATCTGTTCTGAGGTAACAGGTGAAGATGTTCTGAACAAGGTGAACAGTGGCTCATGCATTTCTGTACTGCACCCTCTCGTCCCTGGGGGCTGTTCTCACAAAAGCCTTTTGTAAATGAAATTGGGCTTTTTTCCCCAGCCAGTAGCAGTTTAGATATTTCCAGAGGTACAGACAGTTTCTCTTCCTTCTTCCTTCCAGTGTAGCAAAAACTAATTTTCTTAATCTCCAAGACACTAAGAACAGATGGGTCATCAGTCGCAACAGTTTCATGTCTCAAACCAGCTACTAAGATCTGGATGAGCACATGCTGCATACCTTCCTTTTTATCCTGGCTGTAATCCCTCCCTGTGTGATATTTAGAGCAGTGAGAAAAAAGACTATTTTATTTATTCTTCTAGTTTGAAAGAAATCAGGACTTCTAGTATTCTTTCTACCTTCATGCTGTGTCATGAAATAAATGTTTGTCTCCATTGTAAGCTTTTCTTTACACAGAAGTAGCCAACAGAGCTCTAAATTTTGGCTGGCTGCTAAGGTCAGGAAGGCAGAAATACTTAGATGAAACTCTTGTGCAGTTTATTATTCCTAACTTTTCATTTAAATTGGCCCTGAATGTGTAGGAGTCTTTGTGTTTACAAAAAGAAAAAAAACAGGATCATACCTGTTTTTAACAACTCTCAAGAGTCCTGGTTCTGTAATAGCCTTATTAATGTTTAAAATCAGAAACCAGGTATTTAAGGTAAGAATGCTGTTCACTTTATCTAGTATTTTCCACTTGAAGACAGACCAAGCAAGATCACACTGAGTATTGTCCTGTCAGGCTTTCAAAGCCAAAACAAAACAAGCAAATTAACTGAAGTTGGCTTTGCCAATCTATTTAATTACTGCTAGGATAATGAGATCAGGTTTTCTCATTTTGACAGTGTCACCATGAAACAGGAGGGCTTTGTGGAATATTAAGTGATCTTTTAATTATGGAAGAACAGTTCAACCGCAACTCTAAAGTCATACAAGCAAAAGGTATTTTGATCAGCTGTTTGAAGGAGGCTTGTGGAATGGAAACTTCAAATTAAGATGTGTCTGCTATGAAATTAGCGCTTGATAAATTGCAACCCACAAAAAAGTTGCAAAAAGTAATTCCTCTTAATTTGTTTGGTTTCGTTACCTAGGTTGTACTTTAACATGCTTGTCCTTCAGCAGGGCCCGGCTCGGGCTGTGAAGGCAGAGCTTCTGTGAGCAGCCTGCATTCAGAGCCCCAACTGCTGCTCACAGGAACAGCCAGGGTGAAATCACAGGGCTCAGCTGCTTTGAGTGGAAGCCTATGAATTACATTTTGTTTCAGCATCAGAACTGTTAAGGACAGCTCCTTCACAGAGTCAGGACTTGAATGTTTGGAGGTGCTGCTCTGGGGCGCTGAGGCTCTGTTTCCTTGCCCTGCCTGTGTGGAAGCAGGCACAGACTGAGGGTGTTGCTCCACTGTCAATAGGCTGAAAGTGTGGCAGGCTCTTTCCTACTCAGGGTTTGTCTGTGTGACAGTAGCATCTAGAGGTTTCAAAAGGAATTAAAGCCCACTTTGCTAATGGCTGCATATAAAATACAGTCTGGAGGAAGACAGGAAAGGAAATACAAATCCAGGCTGAGACTGTAAGCAAGCCACCTTCTTCTCTACGAGCAGTGCTTGGTAGATGATGCTCTGGCCTCTCACCCATCCCCATCTGACTGCATGGAAGAACTGCATAGAGTTTAGAAAAGCTATTTGCAGTAGAAATTTTTAATCTCTGAATAAGCTGCATAGGTGACCAGCCATGTTTGGTAACTTTTCCAAGCACTGGAAAAATTGGGTTAAGTGGATCATTACTGTCACCAAAGCCACTGTTCATCACTTAAAACCAAAGTGAAGGGAAAACATTGCAGCATGACAGAGCTGTGACCATGTGCCTGGGTTTGGTTTTATTAATCCAGACTGTGCATTTCCTGTTTGGAGTCTAGCACAGAACTCAGTGGGAAGGCTGCAGAGGTGATTTTCTGCTCTGTGAGTTGAATGTGCCGTGCAGCTGCACAGGCCAGGTGATGACCATCCTCTGCTCTCCTTCCTCAGCTGAGCTCTTAGAGAAGCCTTTGCATGTTTGGCAGAAGACTTGGGTCTCTCTCAGTGCTAAGGCTAAGCTGCAGCAGCATCACCATGGAATGGGCCCTTGCTTTGTCTTCTCCTGCCTCAGTGTGATCTCTTGTGTTTCAGATTGCCTACGCTGCAGTGGACTGTGCCAAAGGACAGAATCATGACCTGTGCAAGCAGGAGGGGGTCGATGGCTACCCCACCTTCAACTACTACAACTATGGGAAATTTGTGGAAAAATATACTGGAGATCGAGGGGTAAGTGAAGGCAAGAGTCATCACCTGGTACAGGGAGGAAAGTCTCCTCTGCCTGTCCTGCCTTGCAAATGGAAACTGTGGAGTGAATTTTTACCATGTCTCTGCTGCTGTCTTACATGGATGAATCATAGTGTACCACACCCCTGTACATCTCTGCATTAGGAACTCTCTTGGTCTATTTTTAGAGGGAAAAGAGAAGAGGGAAAAGGATTAGATTTGGTAATACTCTTTGTATATTTTATTCTTTAAGCTGAAATCTGTGAGTGAATTTGGACTGAGTGAAAGGAAGGGGTTTATTGCATGTGCTGCTGGCAGAAATGCCAGAAAATCCAGGACTTAACTCCTCTCAGTTCTGGATCACATGGACACTGCAAACATGTTACAGGTCCACCAGGCTGCCAAATGGTGACAGACCATTGGTTTTATAGCCAGGACAAAGCTGTCCTTTGGAGACTAGAGGAAAGTAAATATCTCATTTGCCCTGAATCAGATTCACTCCTGGCACTCAGGATGGGAAGAAAAATCGTGCCATCTACCCCCGGGGCTGAAGTTCCATTCTTTTCTCCTGCTGTGGCCAGCTAATTATATGCTATGAGTGCAAGAAATGGGGGCAGAAATGGCATAATGCCTTCAGGAGTTGTAAAGTGCCTGAAAATGAGGAAGCAATTCAATTATTTGTGGGCTCCCTTTGTCAAACTCCTAGAGGGAGGTTACTCCTCAGCAGCCATTGATTGCCTGGGGTCTGCAAGAAAAACTTGGGGTCTTTGAGCCATGCAGTGATTTTGAAAAAAGATTCCTGCCTAAAAGTTATTGCTGCTGTTAGAACTCAGAAAATTATATAGAAGCATGAATTAAAAAGCCAGGTTCTGAGGTTCTCTGTTAGTCAGGATCTTGGGGAAGTCTCCATGGAGCTTCACCTTCCAGTTTTCTTCGGCATACTTGGACTCCAGTAATTACCATTTCATGGTGCTGATCCAGCCGTTGTTATGGATACCGTGTTTGGTTCCAGTTCTGGATCTTTTCTTAAAAGTAAAGATAGGTGCAGTAGCCAACAACTGAAGTAAGATTTCAGCAGCAGTTCTTGCATCTTTAACCCATTCTTAGAGAAACGATACATGAAAGGAAGGATCCGTGGTGGCTGATAAAAAGAAATGGTGCTCTGAGGCCACAGGAGTTAGGAGATATTTATCCATATGCTGGAAAGTGGACGAACAAATCCCCTATATGCAGCCCACCCTTTCTGGGGTAAAAATTACCCAACAGGAACATCCCAGTGTCTCTGCTGATGGCTGCTGTGTTCCCCTTCCCCCTCTCTGGGGCCCTACAGTCTTCTGCTTGTGCAGCACTGAATTGGGGTTTGTTATCTCTTACCGTGGTAATGCTGGAGGCAGTGCTTAGCACAGTGCCTGCCGTGGGGGCTGTTGATTGCCAGATGTCTCCAGGTGACAAACAGCTGAAGCTTGTCACTTCATTTATTTTCAGTGGAAGAATAGTCAGTAGCTTTAGAAAAGCTTTTTTTTTTTTTTTTTTTTTCAGCCTTCTAAAAACTTTCCAGCCTTGTGGTTTGGTTTGGGTTTATTTTGTTTTGTTGTTCCTCAACATGGCTTAAAGTCTTTAACTTCTGTTAGTTGCTCTCTACTTTTGGTATTTTCCCTCTCTGTCACCACTTTTGAGTGGTGTGTTCTGTGATTGTTTAAATGCAAAAATGGTCAGATTGGGTGGGAGCAGTGTCCCTTGCCCAGAAAACTTCAGTGTTGGGGTACCAGTAGACAGTGTATTACAACACAGGTGTTCACACCTCCACCCATCTGAGCCTTCTGAAATGCCTGAGAGCTGTGTTCACAGCTTTCCTTGGAAAAGGAAACCGCTGGCATTCAGCAGCCCTAAATCATAACTTGTTGAAATACAGAGGTTGGCATCTAGACAGTTTTGAAACTTCTGATAATAATTTTAATAGTAACTTGAAAAAAAAATTCCATCATTGGAATGTTTATAGAAGGAGGAAAATCGTGATTGAAACTATTACAGAATGAATGGCAAATGTGTGTATAGTCAACAAACAATCCAGTAACTGCTTTTAAAATGACAAAAACAGCATACAAAGGCAGCTTGAAAATGTCTTTTTGAGTGTTTTCAACAAAAAGGCATCAATGGCACTTCTAGTGACAAATTTTACCTTATCCTGTGAGTTTTAGGGACTTTTTCTCTGTGTCCCATCTCTTCAAAGTGTGACATGTGGGATGTGGATGGATATTTTCCCCTTGCAGTGGAGCAGCACACAACCAGAGCATGGCAAGATGAGGCAGTGCAGAAGCAATGACTGCTCCTTAGTTTATATTCTGCTGGGATACAGAAGCTCAAAGTGTTCTTGATGCATTGTTTTGCTTTGTTGGTAAATATATGACCCATATTTTTCTTCCTTCAAAACCAGGAGTCTGGATTCACCACTTTCATGCGAACCCTGAGAGAAAGAGATCATGAAAGAGTAGGAAAGAAGAAGGATGAATTGTAGTTTCTGCCTCAAAAGAAGCTTTCCGCTGCACTGTGAATGGTTCCAGGTCTTTTGTTGATGCACCTGAGACTTCACATATTCTCAAGACAGAGACTTTTTTTTATAAACAGCCATGGCCATTTTGTACAATTTTGAAATAAAGTAAAACCACTTGATTTTTAAAAGGAAAATAAATTAGAATGTTGCCATAATGTTTTAAAGAAAACTTAGCATTTTCTCTCATGTTGGGAGACTATGCCCACTGACACTCCTATGCAATATTTTTGTAGTCTGTAGTGTGTCTGTAGGTGATGTTGTTTGTTAGGGTGAAATTTTTGTTCTGGTATTGCAGTACATGTAAAAAAACAAAGGGGAGGGGACACAGTTTGTTTTGGGTTTGTTTTGTTATGTTTTGTTTAAATCAGTGCAGGAAAATGGGATTTATAAGACACAGATTTATTCAAATGAAGTTCTACATTCTTGTGAAATAGTTACTTGTTCTTGACTGAGATTTGGGGGGAACAATTTTAAGGTGCTCAGGGATAAATAAGGTGTCTGAGTTAATGAAGACATTAACATTGACCAGTCCAGATCTGTTAATTTCATTTAAACCTCTCTGGTCTTTAAATCAGAACTGTTTACATACCTTTATAAAATGTATTGAGTGAATTAAGCCACACATTAAAAATCAGCAGAGCATGGTGCAATCAGACTAAACCCTCCTTCTTTGGCATCAATACTGTCAATGTATCTGTGAGTTATGGCAGGAATGACTATCTTATAGGGTACATGATTACTCTTACAGGGTACAGTTTCCCTTCGAGTTAGGATTGGGTCATATCAAATGTGTGTTGTAAAGTGTTATGTTCAACTGTTTTGAGAAATGCATAGTACTAAATGCATAATACTTCTGGTAATGCAGTAATTGTGTGTATTACCTGTTTACATTCCAAAAGCTTATCTGCATTCATAGGAGGGATTTTTCCTTTTTGCTCCTTAAGGAGTTGCACAAACAATCTCTCTCTGACAGTCATCTCTGTAAAACCTGTATCAGCAGCAGTTGAAATGTGTTACACTTTTGATGCTTAAAAAAAAAAAAAGTTGATCTGGAGGTACTTCTGTCTTCACAGGAGGGGAGAGTGAGGGGCAGGAAGTTGTGATTCATTTTGAACTAAAAATAAACTTTTAAAAGGCCAAGTATTTTTATCATTAATCAGCCTTGTTCAGCTTCTTCCCCACTGGGCAAATGACCACAGCTGGTGGTGGCTTAGGAAAAGCTGGTGCCCACAGGACGAGTTCACTCCGCCTGCAGGTGTGTGCTGGTGTCAGGGTCCAAGTCCCTCTGCCCTGGCACTCCAGGGGACACAAAACAGCTTCTCACAGCTGAGAGCTGTGACCTGGGTCTGGAACGTTCCTCTTGCTCCTCAGTCTGCCCATCTCATTTTCTTCTAGTTCGGATCTGCCGGCTGTGCTGAGGGGCTGCCCAGGAGGTGAATGGCATCTTACCTCTTTCCTGGGTGTTTTTTCCTTCTCTCTCTTGCCTAATTAATGGCGCTGTATGTTTGGCACCGTTAAGCTGCTGAAGCCATTAGTGAGTATTGTGGAATACCAGTAGCCTGATTGGCCTTGTATGGTAGCCAGCTTGTTAACCACAACAGCAATTGGAATGGCCATGGGGCTCTGCCAAGTATCTTCTCTTATTAGGCACCTGATGAGCCTCTTCACCCAAAAAAATCAGCTGCCTGATAGTACATAATATCATCGTTGTAAAAGTAGCTTAATTTATGAAGACTCTTACTCTGTTTTTTCCCTTTCAATTAGCACAGTTAGTTATGTTGTGCATAGCACTTTTGCAGAAGATCGTGATAATTCTTTATTTCAAGCTGTCCTCACGTAAGTAGTAGGCACTCCACCCTGCATTTAGGGAACAATACACATTGATGCCATTTGATCTCCAGCAGGAATTCTTCTTTTAGCAAACTGTCAAATATGATCAGTCCGTAACTTGCTTCATCTCGTTTGATCTCAGAGTCAAAGCAGCTGGCACTAACGAAATACAGCCTCCAGAAAATGTTGAGCACTTCTCTGCATAGGCTGTGCCTATGTTTGTGCTAATTGGTGAGAAATTTAGACTTCTTCAAAAATAGGAAAGAAAAAATGATAGCTTGCCAATGGTGACTTCACTAGTCAGGATCATTCTGAATTATAGGCTTTAGTAAATGTTTAGGATAAGACAATTGCACACTGTGCTTCAGACCAGTAATTCCTTACAGTTGGTTACACCATAATAAAATTAGGAATTCTCATTTTTCCCTTCAGTCTTTTGTCAGTTACTTCTTGGACTTGGGCATTCATTTTTTCTTGGCTAAAGAAAAAATATGTTGTGCGTGTGTTAATGCACGAATATAAAATATTTGAGAACAATTTACTTTCTGTTACAGGGTCATGACTCATCGGGTTTATGGTCTGAATGTTTATTGAAAAGTACAGTTTTGAACACCATAAATGATTACATCGAATGGCTGACAAAAGCCTTAGTTACTGTGAACTAGACTGTACCAGGAGCTCAGAGCTTTGCTTTCAAGCCTTTTTAATTAGTAGGCCAGGTCTGGATATCAGTCACACTGTTTTAGTTCTGTTGCCTCCAGTAAAGCAAAAGTTGGTGTTTATATTTGCTAATGAAGTCAGTTTATGTTTATATTCACATCAATCACGTTGAAGTATGTTATTTTCTACAAATTGTGAATGAAAAATATATGTAAGAGCTCTTATTTTCTGTATTTAAATGGTTGGTCATTTCACACATTCAGACTTCCCAGCCTGTCACAGTAGATGCGTAGCCCAGGCGTTCATAATCACACAGGAATTTCTGCCGTGGTTAAAAGTGAGTAATCTGGGCTTTCAAGTCATGAATCATTTATCAGCAAGAAACTTAATTGCTGATAACAAATGGTTTGCAGTGAATCAGAGATTCTGCTCTTGCAATTATGGGTTTGGTCTTTCAGTCTTTTTAAGGTGTGATTCAAAGGTCTTGCACATCCGCTACATAGTTAACCCTAAGCTGATTAAATCTTGTCGAGGAAGGGTAAAACGTGTACACAGCAGAGAGGCTGAGCAAGGATTGTGCATCACTTTGTTCCCCAGTGTTGGCTTAAACAAGATATAAATAGCCCACGGGCAGTGTTAGTCCTGCTGTGTGGTTGGAGCAAGAGATGAAGGGCAGCAGGGCCAAGCATTTTGTGCATACTGGAAGCTGGAGAGGAAAGGGTTTTCCCATCTAATGAAAGAGCCTGAGATATTGGATTTGTTTCATCCACCAAAAGGAGGGAAACGTTCCCAGGAAACTGAATGCTCTGGGATATGGCAAGCACAAGTTGGGAGTCCCAAGATAAGCATAACTTCTATCCCAGCCCCTGTGACCCCAGAGGATGATTTGGCTCTGTTGTAATCCATCTATCTCTGACCCAGTAATTATGTCCTTACTTGTTCAAAGCAGAGCAACTCCTCCAAGTGACTGGAAGAGACTTGCTTTCCAGTCTGAGTCAAGAAAAGCAGCCTAACTAATCTCCATTTCCTCTTTCCTCCCCCATAAAATTGCATTTTAGATCTGACAGTCACATTGACCCCCAAGCCCCTCTTAAGTAGTTGCAGTTGGGTGAAAAAGCCTTGGGAATTTTTTTAAACTCCAACTCAGACCAAATTAAGTCCCCAAATCTTGCTAATTTAAAATCCTTTCGATAGGCATCTGCAAAGATAGATTGATATTACTGGTGAAAAAAGATTAGAGGTAAGGTCTATGTTCTTGCAGCATTTAATTTGGGAGTAAAATAGCAGATAAAACTCCCATCATGAGTAAGCTCTAAGAGAATGCTTCAGAGAGTCTTGTTTCAGATGGAATTGCTTTATGGGTGATTTCGATTTTAGAGGTGAACTGCTTTCCAAAAGAAAAGTCAAGACCTGGCGACATAGCCTACAGATGTTTTGTCTGTTTGCCTTTTAAAAAATAAAAATCAGAATCACTTTCCATATTCTTGATAGTGTTATATTGCAATAAAGAAATGTTGCCTACATGGATTTCCTGGAATAACACTGAACCCCTGCCAACTGCGTTTTACAAACTATGAAACAAGCTATTTGCTCTAAACGACACTCGGGGGAGTGGGGACTGCTGCCCACGTGCACCTCGTTTTAATTTAATAGCTTACTTTAGTGTGATTGGGTCTGTAATGGAACACTGGGATTGCAGGAGTAAATTCTGAAAACTGAGAGGTGGGGGGGAAATCAGCTTTTATCAGCAGGTGTTGAGCACTGTAGCCAAACGCTGGCATTTCCTTTGCCTTTGGCAGCCCAGCATCCCTGAGCATTCCATGGCTCTGCAGGAACCACAGGAGTGCAGCCCTTTGGCTGATCTGGTTGTGTACATTACTGCTCTGTGCTGGAACTGATTGGAAACCAGAATTTTTCCCATTCGTTTCTTTCACAGGTCATAAGAAGATGCTATGTTTTCTCTGCACATCCTGCTTTTATTTACAGAGTGAGGAAGGAGGATACCTGGGTATCTACAAAGGAAATGAAGCCAAATGCCATTTTTTCTGCTGGCAGCCTGGATTCCTGGGGACTGACCATTGCTGCTGAAATACTCCCTGCACAGCACTGTCGACTGGCTTGGCTTTTGCAAGGTTTTGGAAGATACTGTGTGATGCAATATTGCAAAAAATCTCAGTATCCAAGGCAGCAGTTTCCAACCTCTGGTTTCCGAGGAGTTAAGCTGAAGTGTAAACTCTATTCATCAGCCCAGTGTAGTTGGTTTTGAGATAGAAAAAAAGATTACTGTTAGCCCAGAATTTAGGAAATCACAGCTCTAATGCAGGCCCATTGGATGGGTGTTTCCACACAGCTGCCCTGGTCCTTGGTTTGTCAGATTCCTGCCCCTGGAAGTCATGCCCTCCTGCCCAGAGCACTCGGCACTGCTGCAGGGAGACAGCACTCCTTAAGGAACAGTTATTCTGTGTTTGCTTAGAAAGCATAATAGTGCTAATTATTCTCATTAGCTTTGAGCCACTAATAAATTATCTTTGCTATTGCTCTTCCATCACTCAGTAATGAGAACCATTTAGCCAGATTTTGCAGATACTGCTTGCTCCCTCTCTACAGCATGATTCCCTGCAAGCATTCATCATAGGAAAAGAGCTACGTGAACAAAATCTTTTCAAATTAGTCTCTGGTGCCCCAGTTAAGTGGGTGTCTACATCGCAGGCATGCAGAAGAGCCTTCTTCATTAATATGTGCAATTCTGCACGAGCTGATTAGCTCTTGCAGCTCATTTGATAGCAAATGTGTAAATCCGTCACACTCTAAATGCCAAATATGTGCACAGCTAAATTATGGAGAAGTAAGAAACTGCAAGAGTTGGGAGTCTTTATTTGGAAAAAGAGGTCCTTATCCCATGCATTAAATTGGAGCTCTGGGTTTATCTAGAGCATTTGTCACTCCTCTGCTTTGTCATTTTACTGCTGGCAAAATGAATAATTCTTCATGTCATGTTGCTGGTCCTTTCAGGATGTGTGGGTGTTTAATTTGGTGCCCAACATTTGTAACAGACACCTCGTATCCAGCCTGAGTTCCCACAAGACAATAGTCACAGCACAATGCCATCTTCCTTGTGCAGGACAGGAAACCAAACTAATCAGTTACAACTATGTATCATTAATAATGCAGTTACCATCACTTCTGTTCTTTTTTGTTTTGTAAAAATATAATGAAGGAAAGGAGGGGGATGACGTTAGTTATTTTTAACATTCACGTTTTTTAGCCAGGGTAGTGCTGCACAGTGTAATTAATGTCGTGATGCATCTGCCAGCACAAGGGAAGCACTAAAGAGTGTCGCCTGTCAGCATGGACGGGTTGGTCTGCTGCTGCAATACAAGTGCCCTCGGCCAGTTACTCTGGGACCAAAGAAGGAAACTGGCCTTAAGAGCTCCTAATTTATGCATGTTTTTCCTCTTCTCCATGCCAAGTAGCTGCAGAGCCAGCCCAGCCTCAGGGCCTGGATACACCAGCTCAGGGCAGCCAAGCACCCTCTGTTTTATTTTCTCTCAGCACGCCGAGAAATCACAGGGAAATCATGAACCCAGCCTGACCTCCAACATATTTTGGCACTACCTTCTGGGCATACAGGCTGGGGGAAAAAGCTTCCCACTTCCCAAAAGTTCTGGCGTGGGAAGCTGTGTTTCTCCAAGCTGAGCATAAACTCTTCAGAGAACATTTCCTAGGAGAATGTGCAGCTCAATCACAGATCTCCAATCCTGTGGCCTCCAGGTTGATGGTGAGGGGATGCTTATTGCTGTATCCCACCCCACAAGCACAGAACAGGACGAGCACATCCAACATTTCCTACTGCATCCCCAAACGTTCTGAGACTCTCCAAGGGTGTAGTGTTTGCTTACCAAGAAGACAGCTCCGTGTTGGCCTCACCTGCAGTGGGTGCACAGTTCTCTGCAGGGCCAATATGGATGAGAGGCTCTTTCTTTTCCCTTTTCACAGAGGG
Organism: Sylvia atricapilla; assembly: GCF_009819655.1. NCBI lineage: Eukaryota > Metazoa > Chordata > Aves > Passeriformes > Sylviidae > Sylvia > Sylvia atricapilla. The sequence continues at coordinate 27,911,345 of NC_089146.1, forward strand.
ACAAACATCCTTTAAGGCAGATCTTCCCTGATCCAGCGGGATGTGAATGGGGCCACAGGAGAGCTGCTGCAGAAATGCAGAGACGCTGCACAATGCTGCCTGGTTCCATGCAATTCCCTTTTGACTCTGAGGTCCATTGTGCCTTCCACCTGCAATACAGCACAAAAGCACTGTCACTGCTTACCTTAAACTTAACTCTCTGCCAAGGCTTTCCTCAGGCAAAAGAGCAGCACAAGAGGAGGGACTGCAGAAATCAAAAAAACAGAATTCACCGTGGAATAAAGTCATGTCTCTCTGGCAAGGTACTGTAGTATGAGGTGCATTAGGTATAATTTGGATGAATGTATAATCTTAATTGTTGTGTATTGTTTGTGTTGTAGTCCCAAGATCCAGTTCCTCATTATTCTAGATGCTGTACAAATATATAAGAGTCTGTCATGCATGGAAAGGCTTTTATTATGTAAATAGTCAGGTTGGGAAAAAAGAAATAGTGTTATCTCTGTTTTACAGATGAGGCAGTGAGACGAAGAAAAAAAACATAAAAGCATTTTGCCCAAGGACACACAGAGTCTATGGGTCAGTAGTGGACTTGAAATTCAAGTCTTGATTTTGTTTCTTACTCGCTCTTCTTTCAAATTGTGTACTGCCTGCAACATAATTAAAATTAAGCACAAAGAAGACAACACTCTCTGCAATTTATCTTTATCTGAAACCATCACCCAGCACCTCTCAGCCAAATCCTCCCCAACTTTTCTCTGTTTCTTCAAAACATGCATTTTTGCCACACCCAACACCTGTAATCTCCACACAAGTCACTGTACAAGCTGTGCTCTGATATTCTGCAACATGTATCAGTTAACTGTAAAGCCCTTCAGGAAAAGACCCTGTTGCATGTGGGGCTGTGTCTCAGTTGGACCAGCCTGCCAAATTTGTATTCCAATCCTTTTGAAAAGGGATACTAACACTATTTAGAATAGAAAAGGATGCATATACATTTCTGTTGGGAATATAGAGTCAACCAACCTATAACTGCTGCTCAACACTACCTGCTAGTCAAAATTGTATATCGATGTAAATAACTAATCTAAACCACAGACAAATAAAACATGGATTTTTCACTGGAAAAACACAATATAATTTGTTTCGTGTACAGCAATATTTTACGTCAGGCTTTTGGAAAGAATGTGGGAGGAGAGAATTGTGAAAGTCATGACAGTCATTGGAAAGCAGAATGAAATGGAACAGGTATTTACCAAGGCTAGAAAATATCAAACTAATTTGATAGGTTTCTTTGATAGAATAATTAATTAGCTAGACAAAGAAGGGAAATGTGGCTGTCTGGACTTGAATAAAATAGCCGATGAGGAGCCATGTATAGATTTATATCTCCTGCATGGAGAAGTCTGAGATTTATAGAGGAACTGCAAGGCATACATGGTGTTGGTAGATAAGCTGAACTGTATTGAAAGGGAATTATTCAGAGCTCCTAAACTGTAAGTCAAAAGACTGATTGTTATTATTTTCATCAGTGACCTCTTTGGAAAACAGAGGTGTCTGATCATAAAAATACAGTGAAGTCACCAAGTTAGGAGGTATTATCAATGTAGAGAAATATTCAAAATATTCACAATATTCAGAATATTGCACAGCAAGAGCTGAATATCCTTGAAGAGTGAGGCCACAGAAATAGTAATGGAGGTAGCAGCAGACAAAATTCTGAAGGAAATGACACTGAAAGATTTCATGTTTCAGTGCTGCATGGGCATGGAAAAGGCAACTGAAGCTCTAAAATGCAGTCAGAGACACATTTCTAGCAAAGCAAGGGAAGTATAAACATCCCTGAATAAGACTCTAATAAGATTTTGTTTGGAATAAAATGCATAATTCTGATTGTGTTAAAGGAAGCTGGATTCTTAATGAAATGGGTACAGCAAAGGGCTGCTAAAAGCAGACTGGAGAGCCTTTCATGAAAGGACAGTGTGCATAAGGGGCTCGTTCAGCCCAGCAGCTGAAGAGTGAGATGTGGTTTGATTACTTTCTGTAAATACATCAGGTAGGGGGAATATTTAGGGTAGACCATCCGCGTGTATGAGCAAGTGGGTATAAATTGGCCATGAATAATTTAGACTATCAATTAGGTGTTTATCCACCAGCATAGTGAGGGTATAAAAATCATAAGGATGAAACCATACCTAGTTTTTCATGAAGCTCACAAAATGTATTAAGTGGACCATGTGATCCAGTTGTCTTCAGTAGCTGGGGACTGGATTTGATAATCCAGAGAGTTGTGCCTATCCTGTGTCTTAGTGGGTTTCTATTACAGTGAGCCATCATCTCCATCTTATAATCTTATTAGATATTTCAGTACCTATAATCCCTTCAGTCCTAAGAAACCTTTCTATCCTTCTGAATTAAATTTCAAATAGAACAACCTAACTGTGGATTACAAAGCCATATGTGTTTTCTTTCTTACTCCATAAATTTGTTGTGGTGATTAACATAAACAAAGACAAATTTCATTATGGAATAAGAATTAATATAAATTATGATGTTTATGGCACAACTGTACTGACAAATAACGATTTTTTTATTTATTGTAATTGTTCAAATGGCTCCTAATGAAATTTTTGGCCTCATGAAGTGATCAGCTTGGAATGACTTCCCCTTTCTATGAAAATATTTAAATACAAACAAAGTCTGCCAATGTGTTCAATTACAGTCATGCAGGGAACTAAAGGGATTATGTGTACTAGGAGTATATTCATGTGGCTTTTCAGATCAGCTGCTTCTCCCAGAAAGGGAATAAAGTAAGCAGAAAACCCCCAAAGAGAGCCCATCACTGTTGGAATGGCTTGGGACATGATCATCAGAAAAGCTCACTCATGTAATTTCCATAAGCCCATAACGCTTATGGCCCTGTAAATAAAAATACATTAACAACACATTGCTTTTCAAACTAATTGAGATGCAGTGTGAAGATTACTTTTCAGAAATAGGATGTTCTTTATGCAGGAGATCATACTGGGCCCTGCTGCAACAAGAGCCATTGGGATAATGCTGCATTTTGTTCCAACAGCTGCACTTATTACCAGTGAGAGACTTTCTGTGACAGTATGAGGTTGCTTCAGTCTTGCAAAGCCCTTGAGAGGTAAGAGTTCCAGGAAAGAAACTTGTGGGCCCAGCACAGAACCGTAAGACTGAATCAGCAGAGGAGATTTTTAAAAAAGAGAAGCAAGGAAATAAACTGCATATTCTGCTGATGATTTTTATGACCTTGCTCACACTTCTGCTGATGCTGTGTTAGCAAGAACAGTTCATTCCAGTGAACATAATCCTTGCTCTTGCGATTATGGACACAGGTTTCTGTAAAACCTCTGAAATCAAATGCAATTTTTTAGAGTGGGAAATTGTTAGAAAGTCAGTGCCATGATTTCAGGAGCCTGATTTGGAGTGTAAAGGCCTCATGATGCAGCTGGGCTGCACTCCATGTGAATTCACTAATTCAACATACCTGTTTTTTGTGGGAATTGACATTACTATCCAAGGAACAGCAAGAATATTAATGGTTGTTAGTCTGTTTCTTAGCTAAAGCCCCAGGTTGAATATTACCTTCAGCTTCAAGCACCAAACTTTAAGAAGGATATAACAAAATAAAATGGAACAGAGAAAGGAGTAATAGAACGAGAAATGTGTAGTAAACAGAAGGGCTTTTTTTTTTTTTTTTTTTTTTTTTTTCCTTTTGGGTTAAAAAAAAAAGGAGATGAAGGTTTTGGGTTTAATTAGTCTAAGTCAGAGAAGGCTTTTATTTTCCCCATAAAAAAAGTTACAAAGTGGATCAATAATCTGATATATTCCAAGTTTATTTGCTGAAAAAAAACCCCTTTAGTTGAATTTTCCTTTCAGAACTTCACTTTTGTGTTGCTCCTGTGACTCCATCACTGATGAACACAACTACTGCCAGCTCCTCAAGCTGGATATTTTTCCTTGGGGAAGCCTGATTTAAAAGTCATGTTTAAATCCAGTGGACAGAGCCCAAGGGTTTGTCTTTCCTACCTTTGCTCATCCAAAGCCGAGGTGTATAAATGCAGCTGGACATGTCTGCTCCCTGCAGTGACTGAGGAGAAATAGCAACAAAGAGCTTCTTCACAGAGGGCAATTTCCAGATCACTGAACTTTGGTGAGGGAAATCCTGTCCTAACTCATCTCTGAGTATTTGCTGTTGGGCTTTGCTTTCAGCTGGCTGATGACACACTCAGCAAGTGCATTGGCTTCTCTATCTTGCTCATGTAGAGGCCCCTCGCTGGCATCTCTGAGGGGTTTGGCACCGTGGGCACTCCTTTGTCACCTGTCCTTCCCACCCCGCTCTCTCTTCAGCCTCTGACACTGTTCACACCTCTTTGTCCCCTCATCTCTTCTCCTTCTGGAACGCTTCATTCCTCCACTTTGGCTTCCCTTTGCACTGACTGGATTTACTTCCTATGAATCTGTTTTATCTCTGGCTGCAGCTTTCACTAATGCATTCACTGCACGCTGCCCCTCTGATGATGTTTTACTGCTTCCATGTCTTAGGGGACTCAATGGGACAAGAAAAAGACGCATTTTAAAGTGTAACTGGCTTGTTAGCCATGCAAATTCTTGAATAAAAGATATGATTCAAGTTCACCATGAGAGCTGGGAGGGCTGGAGCTGTAACCTCACATCTGACTCTGCCACTACCTCCCTCAAGTGACCCTGTGTGATTAATTTAACCTCTTGGGGCCAGGTTCACTTGAAAATAAAGAATAATGTGGCGTTTTTTCCCTAGTAATCTTAACTAATAGATGTATATACAATACTTGAAATCCTGTTTATGTAAATGCAAAATGCTTATCTTTTTTCTTTAAAACATTTACAGAAGGTTAAGAGAATTTTAGGGTTGAAAGATAAACAGTTCAGAAGAACTAGAAAAATTAAAATTACACATGTATGCACTTATCACAGACCTTTAGACAGCCTCTAATTAAGTAATCACTAGTTCTCTGCATTACAGTAGATGCTATCATAAGCTGTTAAACTGTGCAGCAGCTTGTAATACTGTGCACTCTGTTTATGCTGGATAAGGACTCTCTGGATATTATTCAGATTAATGTATCATCTTTTGAACATGTGCTTTACTTGTGCATAGTCAGTCAGGATTGAGATGTTCCCATGCTCCAATCTACAAAAGCCGGACTGGGAACAGCTTTTTCCTGACAGGCCAAGGTACTGGCTTGCAGATACCAAGTTGTGTACTCAAATCTGTAGATGTTCCATCCCTTGTGAAGCTTTAGCACGACCTGTCCATGGTGCTTTCACTGAGAGAAGGATGCTCAGGAAAGGCTCTCCTGGACATCACTTTTCTTCAGCTTTTATGTTCAGAGAAAAACTTGAAGCAGATGACCTCTGCTGCTGTGGCCCCTCTGGTCGCTCACCAGCTCCTTCCTTCCTATCCCACACTTCCATGCCAGTCCCATCTTCTGACCCCCCTCTTCACCACTTTTCTGTCTCAAATCTGCTTTAAAAACAATTCTCCCTTTTTGCTGGTTTTCCCTGCTACTCAGCCCCAGAGCCACAGTAAATCTTGTATCCCTTGCTGTGGCCTTGCTTGACTCAGAGACCTCGAGCCCTTGGCCTGGCTGAGCTTTGCTCGAAGCATGGAGAAGAAAGCCTGGAGGCTGAAAGGGTGAAATTAATCTTCAGCAACAGCAATTTACTCCTCATTCTAAGATCCAAGAGATCCTTTTTCCTCACCTGGATCACTGGAATAGGGAGTGAGGTGATGCTCCTCTGATATCCAGGGCTGCCATAGGTATCCACTTAAAATTGCTTGGAGAAAGCAGAATAGAAGTTGGAGAGCACTGATTTTCTCCAGCACCATCTTCCTGATCCCCTTGCTCCTGAGTAGAGCTCAGGAGATCCTGAGAGTCCAGAGTGTGAGGTGTGTTACCTCTGTCCCAACACTGCCATGCTACAGGCACTTGGATAGTGAAGTAGTAACAGATGGAAGGAGAAATTAAAAGGCGTTAGTGAGGAAATAAGCTGCTTTCATTTCAGATTTGAGCCAACAGACTAAAACTGTGCGATTTGGTAGGAAACAGTGAAGTCAAAGAGCGGTACAGGGAGAAAATTATCCTTGTGCCAGTAAAGAAAGTAGTTTTAAAATAGGAACCTTACTCTAGGGTTACTAATGAGGTTTGCAACCTTTCACTTTTGTATTGTCATTTATTCTTGAAACACGGCCAGTCAATTTGTTGGGAAATGAGCGAGATTAGCCTAGCATCTCAGTCTCATCTCAGTGCACTTTTGCTGGTGGCTGTTCTGTCCCCATCCCACACATGCCAGCAGCCACGCTTGCTGCCCCAGCAGAGGACCCCAAACACACCTGGTTACTCACACAGTGCCAGGCATATGCCAAGGGCTGTGTGTTCCATTAAACCTGGTGGACATCAGCCAGCTGCTGTCAAAGTTAATATATAGAGAACCCAAAGAGCACAGCTCCTAAAGCTCAGCTGTGCTGACAACAGAGCGAATTATCCTGGAGGAGGCTCGGGGGTGAGTTTCTCTCCCCACAACTCCCTGGGATGAGCCTGGAGCCAGGTGGGGTCGGCTCTTGTCCCAGGGCACAGCACAAGAGGACAGTCGATGCACCAGGGGAGGTTCAGATTGGTCATTGGGAAGCACTTCTTCACAGAATGAGGGACTGGACATTGGACTGGGCTGCCCAGGGCTGCGGTGGAGTCACCATCCTTGGAGGTGTTTACGTAAAGACTGGATGTGGCACTGGGTGCCCTGGTCTGGTTGACATTGGTAGTGTTGGTTCATAGGTCGGTCCTGGTGATCCCGGAGATATTTTCCAACCTGACTGATTCTATGATAAATTCAGCCTCAGGCAAGGCTGTGCGAGAGGCAGCGCTGGCGGTGGCTGGGCTGCTCCCGCCCGGGCGGTGACAGACACACACGCCCGGGAGCCCGGCAGTCTGGCCGTCTCACCTCAGCCACGCAAGGGCGGCATCCTCTTCTTACACAGCGGCCCCGGGCCGGCCCCGCAGGCCCCAGCGCGGCTGCTCAGGCTCCGCGGGCTGACAGGGGGGCTCCCCGGGGCCCTCAGGGCGGGGCTCCCTCAGGGCGGGGCTCCCCGGGGCCCTCAGGGCGGGGCTCCCTCAGGGCGGGGCTCCCCGGGGCCCTCAGGGCGGCCCCGCCCCGCAGCGCCCCGGCCGCCACGCGCGAGGGCGCTGCGGCGCGCGCGGACGTGTCCGCTCCCACAATGCCCGGCGGGAGCCGCGCGCCGCCGCCCCGCTGCCCAGGTACGGCTCGCGCCCCCCGCGCGGGGCCGGCGCCGTGAGGGGCGCGGGCGGGGCGGGACCCGCGGCCGGAGCCGCCGCCCTGCTCTGCCCTGCCCTGCCCTGCCCGGCCCTGCCTTGCCTTGTCCTGCCCGGCCCGGCCCTGCCTTGTCCTGTCCTGTCCTGCCCTGCCCGGCCCGGCCCTGCCTTGTCCTGTCCTGCCGTGCTGTGCCCGCGCCGCGGCCTCGCCTCCCCTCTCTCCCCTCCGCTGCCGCCTGCCCGCCTCTGCCGGCCCCAGGCCTGGCCGCGGAGCCTCAGGGCCGGCTGCGTTCGCGCCTCAGCCGCGGTCAGCGCGGGGCCGTCTCGGGGGTGGTGGCGGCGGCAGTGCCGCTGCCGCGGGCAGGGCGGGCGCGGGAGGCAGCGAGGGCCGCTCGGTAGCGGGAGCCGGCTGTGTGTAGGGGTGTCCGCCGCTCTCCGGCCTCTGCGGGAGGTTGTGTGAAGTTTTGTGACCTGGAGCGGTGCGGAAACGCCTCAGTCAGTGACCACTGAGTCAGCGCTTCTGCTGCGGCTGCAGATGGTCGTGTCGGAGCTGCCACGTAAGTAGGTGGTAGGTGAAAGGGTCAAGCTCCCAGACTTCGGGATCCAGCTTGTTCCGTTCCCTTAGTTTTTCGTTGTTTGGACGTTAGGAGGAATTCCTTCAGAAGCGGTGATTATATATTGTATTGGGATGCCAGGGAGGGGATGGAGTCCCTGTGCCTGGAGCCACCTGTTAAGGACGTGGCGCTTAGTGGTGGCTGGTGACATGATGGTGTCCACTCACAGGCTGGACTCGAAGATCTCAGAGATCTTTTCCAACCTCATTGATTCTGTGATTCTTGATTCTGCCTCTGAGGTCTCTTTCCCCCTGGCTTTATGGAAAGGATTATTTTGACTGGTGATTTAGGATTATTCTCTTGCCTCATCGTACCCAGTGATGTCAAAATGGCGTTATTTGTTGTGTCCTTCTGTAGTGCTTCATTTTGTAAAACGAATTTCTGAAATATGATGTAGAGTGGAAAAAATTAAGGCTCTTCCCTGTGTAATGAAGCTGTCACAACACTCAGAAGTGGGGACAATAAATTGTCTAACAGTATTTAGGTACGTTTGAAGTAAGCACAGAAGTTTTATCCTTATTCTGTGTCAGACAGGAGTGCAGCTTGCACACACTTCCCAATTTTATATTTTTATGAGAGGCAGACATCCCAGCAAGAAATGCTGTGATTAAGTTGGCTGAAGGCTACCAAGTGCTGGAGGGTAGGCTTGCCATTGCACTTGATCTGCTCAGAATTTTGAGAAAACTAGATTTTTTTTTTTTTAAAGGGGAAGTATCCTGAGCAAATCATAGTCACAAGTAACTTTCAAATACTTGCTAAAATGTTACAAGGCTATCTCAGATAGGTTAAAAACAGTTAACTGTCAGGTCACAAGTTAGATGATTAATTTGTTACAAAAGGCTGGAATGTTCCAGTTTCTGTTTTCGGTGTTTCTAAGACTTTTCTAGATGCTGCTTCAGTGTCAAGTGCCGTCATAACACAGAAATAAACAACATGATAATTGAATATGTCTAAAAAAAAAAAAATACAGTGAAACAGGCTCTGGTTTCCATCACCTGAGGTTCCTTGTTCATGGGAGGAAATGAGACTAGGCACATGTGCTAATTCCTAGTTGTGGAACAGTGGATGCTGACATGTGCATGAGGGATTGGACAGCTCTTGGGAAGGTGGAGTGACAGCCACCCTGCTGACTCTTACATGTCTGTGGCCAGCCTTTCCATGCTTCTCTTTTCCATGAGTTCTCCCTGTCCTCATTGCGGGGAGGGCTGTGAAGGGGAAGTCACAACCATGGGGCAGAGGTAAATACTAACTAAGGGAGACAAGAATGGTGCAAGCATGGGGTGATGCTTCTGTGATGTACTCTCCCTGTTGGTGTTCATGTGGGGGTCAGAATCCTCTGAGCAAAGGGTTGTGATTTGGTTTTAGTACCCCTGGTAGTTTTTCTGTGAACTTTTCCAGTTGCCTCTTCAATCCATGTAATGTTGTAGCATGGACAACAGCCTGTGACAAGGGGTTCCACTGGCTGGTGACATGTTTTGGGCCCTCTGTGATACCTGTGAGCCAAACACCTGCTGGTTGGATTTGGTATTCCACAGTTCTGTCATGGAGGGAGACAGTGAACCCAGTCTGTTCATTTCCTTGCAACTGTAATAGATTTATAGACCATTTGTAGTGGAAGTGCAGTCTTCTGTTATCTTCAGGTGGTTGAGGGTTATAGAATTTTTGGAGAAAAAAGGATGAAGTTTGTAACGATTGGACGAGCTACTTAATGCAGCTTTGAGTAGAAGTTTAAAAAAGACATTTAGAGGTAGCTTTAAAAGCACTGCCTTCAATCTCTAAATATGTAAGTGCATATCGAATTTACCACTTGGCTCCTTGTGTAAACTTGTATTGTTTTGGGAGCTGGATAAAGTAGATTTAGTAAACTTTTTTTGTTTATCAGTACATTTTCAGGCAAGGCTGAATGTTCTGTTACAGTATGTGCATTATACATTACATACGTATGATGTTCCAGCCAAAGTGATTTTCTTTTATTAGCTTTTGTTTTTAGGTAGCTTTCTGATTCTGCTGTTAGGAGGCTGAGAAAAAAAGTTCATATTTTCACTGGGTGGGTTTTTGAGCTGATGGTAACAAAACCTAACTAGTGTTAAGATCTTCAGCTCAACACAATTTCTACCTTGTGTGATTTCATGGTATATTAAGAGAATTGTCAGGTTTCAATAGAGGGTTGTCTTCTGTTATAGAGCTTGTATTTCTCTGTAAGCAGGAGTTTTGAAGAAAGTTTTGTTCAAGATTTATGCAAATATTTATTTACATACAGGACAGACATAAAAGTCAAAAGAATGCCTCTCAAGATGTCTTTATCATTTGCTTTGTGTGTTGTCTGAAAATACGTGCTGTTTTTGGTGGTATTATGTGCTTTGTCCTTAGCTGTAGGAGCAAAGCAACTCTGATGGGATTGAGCCTTGAAAATCTTAATGCCTTGGAAATAGAGCCATGGTGGTGCTGTGTTTTGTTCCTGAAGTGTTCTGAGCAGAGGAAATGATGGATTAATCCAACATAGTGGATGAGGGGAATGATGGGGTTCTGAGTTAAAGGTTGTGCAAACCTGAGTTACTCCTGTGCTGTGCAGACAGGTAACATGTTTTCCCATTTTAAATGCCTCAAGTGATGGGACTTCTTGAACTTCACTTAAGGAACACAGAAGCATTTTAATATCTCTATGATCCTAGTCTTCTTTTTCTTTGATTATCTTTTGAGTAACCTGGCTTGGCTGTGTTCAGGCCTTTCTAACATGTATGGCCTCACAAAAAGAGCTGAAGCTTGTTATTACCCAGTAAATATATTTCTTAACTTCTTGTGTTTGTTCTTATCTCATCAGAAAGCTCAACATGAACTTTAACCATCGAGATCATTTGAGAAGTGAAGAGAATAGTATCTGTTCTGCTGAGAGCTGGCTGTGGGATTCTGGGGTTCTCCTGCAGTGCAGTCCCATTCACTGCCTTTTACTGGAACAGGACATGGAGCTACACTCCTTTCTTCATGTTAAGTGCTGAGGACGTTATTTGTTTCATCAGGGGAAATGCAGATCCATGAAATTGCGTTTTGTGCAAGTAAGTTAATGAAGGGGTATTTAAACTTTGCCATTGCATCATTGCTCTTTTGTTTGTATTGGTACAGCTCCCACAGGCCCCTGTCAGGATTGAGTTCTGACTGGTAGAGATGGTTATTGTCAGAGAACCATTACAATTTAATGCTCCTCTGCAGTTTTATTGTGCTCTTGAGCTGCTGCCTTGGTTATATGGTTAGCAGCATAGTTAAGGAAACGAATCCACATGCATTCCATGTGAATTGTCCTTCCAGGAACACGTGTGTGAATTTGGAGATAGGTAAAAGTTTTTAGAGCTGTTGGTTTAGTTTCTTGAATGCATGATGCCAGCAAGCTGATCCAGAGGAAGCCCTGGAGTTGGGGCTGTTTTCTGTTTTTGTGTCCAGCTGATGGAAGCACTTTGTTTAGGAGGGAATTAATTCTCTAGTGAAGTGCTGAAATAACAAGGACACCTGATAAAAGCCCCAAGGTATTGAGCAGACTGCAGTCAGCAGTGGCTTCCACTGCTGTTACAGCTTTGAGGAGAGTCTGATGTGCTGTACAAGTAAAATATGAGGGTATTAATTTGGAATTTATTCAGCTAATGTGATGGATCTCAAAGGAGGTTGAAGTTTGACTGCTGATGAAGCTGAATTTACTAAACTGAAAATGACAACACATTTTTAGTGCTTAGGTTATTATATGATTCTTTCTCTCGGAGGAGTAAATAACCTTGAAAAGGCTGAACATTGTTGATTATTCATTAAGTATCCTGATGGATATATAATCTTTGGGGAGTGGGAAATAGAGAAGACGAGAGTTCAGGTAAAAAATAGCTATTTCCTGTCTCTTGTGAAGAGGTAGTGTCTTTTTGGGGAAAATTTGGATTTCTGACTTGTGAGAATGCAGTCATTCAGCTGCTGAGGCTTGTAAAGCACCCTTAACGTCATAGTTTGAAAGGTGCTGTAAACATGTCAGTATCACACCCAAAAGCATATTTCAGCTGTATCCAGAAATCTGTTTCCTTTTGCAATTTGTGACTGTATGGAACTTGAGTAGCATCATCTGAGGGAGGCAAAAATATTTTTTCATAGTGTCTGAAGTGATAGGTGTAGTATATGGTAGGAGTCTGCAGAGCAGTGTTAAGAGCTGAGGAAGTGTTTGCTTTTGGCTTCATACAAATTCTAGCAGTTCGCCCACTTGAAGGAGAACAAATTTGTGTACTGATGCTTAGCAAATAAGTAATCCTTTTAATACTTGCCTTGCTAAACTTTGGAATGTTTAGATTTAATGTAAGGTTTGAAAAATGATTTTTTGGCTTATGTAGATTAGTAGGTTCTGTTCAGTTAAGACTCTAGTCTGAATTATAGCTGGAGATCCTAACTGTGCTGCAGTTGAGGCCTGAACCCACTGTACAGCTTGAGAAATTTGATTATTCACAGTTGACTCTGTTGTTTCTGGTTTTGCCTTAATTCTGCTTCCTCCTGATTTGTGTTTTGTTGCAGGTGGTCATTAGCACTGTTGGCAATGTCTATGATTTTATCTGCCTCTGTGGTCCGTGTGAGGGATGGACTCCCACTTTCTGCGTCCACTGATTATGACCAGAGCACGGGAATGCAAGAATGTAGAAAATATTTTAAAATGCTCTCAAAAAAACTTTCTCAGCTTCCTGATAGATGTACTCTGAAGACTGGACAGTATAACATAAAGTAAGGCTTCTCATTTAAGCATTTGCAGTATCCTAGGTTGTATCTCTCTGTAAATGGAAAGTTAACTGTTCACATTAGAAGTGCTTAATCAAGCTAAGATTCATTCTTGGCACTATTTATGTGTCAGAAATTTAAAACAGAGAAATTTGAGAAAGATTTGAACCTATTCAGACTTATAAGGAAGTTCCTTTATAATGGCACAAAGTCATAGACAACATCATGGGAGGAGTGGCTTTACACTGAAAGAGTAGGTTTGGATGAAATATTCAAAAGAAATTCTTTATTGTTTATAGTTCACTTGCACTTCAGCTGACCTAAATTCTGATTCTAATTTAGGTATTTTAAATGAGATATGTAATTTCATCTTAACCCCTAGTTAACCATGTAGGAGTTACAGTGGTGGAAAGTGTACCACCTGAATGATCCTAGAAAATCCTAAGACCTTTCCATCTCCTATAGGGATATGTGAGTTTCCAGCTTTTCTTGGATTAAAGCCCAGGATGGGCTAAATTTTTTGAGTCTTTATTTTCTTTTGATTTTTACGGGCCAACTGTAGTTGGCTTGTAAACTGATTAGCTTAAAACAAGCTTTTAAGAATGAGATAAAAGGCTTAATCAGGGTAGATTTTACTGCTTTTGTCTATGATTACTTTTAATACTGGAGGTTATCCAGCAAGATTTTAAAGAAATTTGAATGTATCATGAAAACCAGAATTATAATGAATTGCCTAAATTTACATATATTGAAAACTGTTCTTTTCTGATTTCATATTTGCCATCTCTGCTAATATGAAACTCTCTTGCAACTATCTTTAGAGAATTATTAATTCTGCACTCTACAGAAGAGTTTTATTTCTTGCCATGTTCTAGAAAGAGCCAACAGCCCTCCCCTCAATCTGAAGATAAGGTTTTGCAGTTTTGGTCTGCACTAGATCACACATTGTGCATCTGAGTTGAGTGAAAAGCTGTTATGGGACAAACCTGCAGTGTTTGTGCATTTTAAAACCTCTGTTATTTTCTGTTTCATAAGTGTGTGGGTATATGTGTGCACACACATATATAGATACATACATACCTATATGTGTAAAAGGCTTCTGAGATGATTGTACAATGTAGTGTTCAAGTAAGACATTGCCTAAAAATAACTTGTTTTTCTTCTAAAATACTGTTGGACTTTTCAGTAAACATTTATTCCTTTGCTATCCCAGATAAGTTTTTGTTTTTCTGGTTGTAGAATATAAGATCAGACTAGAAAAGCAGTCAATTCACTGAATTTAAATTTGAAATTTTGAATATGTTTTCTCTATTCTAGCTTTATAAGTTCTCTAGGAGTAAGCTACATGATGTTGTGTACTGAAAATTATCCCAATGTCCTGGCATTCTGTTTCCTGGATGAGCTTCAGAAGGAATTCATCACTACCTACAATATGATGAAGACAAATACTGCTATCAGACCATACTGTTTTATAGAATTTGGTAAGGATCTGACTTTTTTCCCCTTCATTCTCATACTAAGACAAATGAGCAGTAAATAAGTGCAACTTAAAGCACACACACAAAAAAATGTCCAAAGCAGTTTATAGCTCTGTTTCAGGTGGATTTACAATCTGATTTAAGTCCTGTCAGAATCAATAAAGAAATACTTCTGGGGGCATTAAATTAGGTTTTATCCAAACTTAATTCTGTTCATTCTAGTAGGTTTTGATTGAAGCCTTGTCTGACCAGCTCTGGAGTTCATCTTCTGGTTAGTAATACTAGGAGTTGTTTGACTTCATACCTGTTGAAGAACTTAACCTGTGAAGTCATTGTGCTTCACACATTTCTCACGTAAAAGATTGCAGCTTTGTGTTATCTCATAGCTGTGCTGCCTTTTGTTCAATACATGAAAGGGAGAAACTTTTATTTCTTATGATGTAGTGGAGCATTTAATCTTGAAACTCCAAAATGCAGCTCGTCTCATATATATGTTATCACCAGATAACAGCTGTTAGGAATTCCATTAATTTATGTTGCTTTAATACTATATATTAGAAATTCCTGTAGTTAGATATTCTTATAAAACACATTAGAGCTGCAGTTTTAGAAACACAGGGCAAGATACTCCAGTTGGTTAATTCCTGTCTATAATTCAGTCAGTTATTGACAATTTCTGTTTAACATTTTTGTCTTGCTTGTGAAGATCCCTATGAACACTTTGTTTCTTTCAGAACATAATTTTTTCATAAGGATATTTACTAAACTAACAGAAAAACTTGAACAAATGCAGCAAATCCATTATATTAGAAATGCATTCAAATGAAAAGTCATTAGTTTATTCAGTTATTACATAATTAGATTTTTAGAGCTTTATTTTTAACTGCAGAATTAAATAACGCATGATGCATTAGGCACAGAACAGAAATAGTGTTAAAAATCCAAGATAAATACAAATATATCAAACTATATTTCAGTTTGTGAACTGGAAAGCTGCATGATCTTGGATTATGTAATTAACCAATTCCATAGAAAACCACTTTTTTATTTTCAATTTTGCATAGATAATTTCATTCAGAGGACCAAACAGAGATACAACAACACACGTTCTTTGTCAACAAAGATGAATCTTGCTGATATGCAGACAGAAATCAAACTGAGACCACCGTATCAAATTTCTGTGTCAGAACTTGGTTCAGCCAATGGCTTTTCTCATATACCAGTGGGGGAGTATAAGGGTACTGGTAAGATATCTGCAGGTAAGTTCCAGACTTCTGTTGTTGTATCCTTGAAAGAGACAGATGCAGCAAAATTCTGTTTTTTCTTTTTTTCATATTTCTAAATCATAAAGGTGATATGACCTTATGTGTATTTTAGCTCAGATGTCTATTTTGTCTCCTGCTCCACATGCTTACCTTCCCAAGGCACTCAGAGGAAGAAATGGACTGATTTATTGAAGTAAAAAAACCCTGAAAACAAAGATGAGCACTTAGCAAGAAGATGATTTATATTTTTTGACCTTTTAAGATTTCTGAAAATTTTTGAGATTTCTGCCCAGTAAGAACTCAGTGTTGACATAAGCTGAGAGCAGTGTCAGGAGTTAAAGCAGCTGAGGGGAGAAGCATCAGTTTAGGAAACCTCTGCAGTGGTGAGAATCCAAAGAGCTGTGCTGGCTAAAAGATGCACTCTCTAAAATGAGTGCCTTGTGTACAAGGTTAAGAATTGCAATTTTGTATAAAACTGCCAAATTCATTGAAGGAGTCGTTAATTTTTTAAACTAATTTCCTTCACGTATGAGGTAAATGTGGAATTGTGGGGTTGTGTTGGGTTAAGGGTTTGTGCTATTAAGGGAATCCTCTGAATGGGTTTGGGGCCCACCTTCAGATATTTCCCAGCAGGACAGAAACAAAATGCCAAATCCTTGCACTGATACATGGACTCCACATGTGATACTGACATCATCTGATCTCAGTCCTCCAAGTTTAGTGAAGCCAAATCATAAATAGAATGGAAGGAAGTGTTGATTTTAATTAGTTAATATATTTCCCTTTTTTTTCAGAATTACTTCTGTCTGTAAATTACCCTGAGCAGACACACACTGATGCAGTTCACTTTACAGCGTCAGGGTGCAGTCATAAATCATAGAATTGCAATTGTAAATCTAAACACCTCCTACAGTGTTGTAATGAATGAGATTTTGTGCAGTTTATGTATATGTATATATTAATAGGATCTCTTTGCCAGTATATTATCCTTATTATGTGCTTACTCATGAGGATTACTCCAGAAGATTGAAAACTGCTTCTATGGAAGATGAAAACCAAACAAAATCAGTAGGGTGCCCTGTTTGTGCTCTGGGGCCCTGATTCTGAGGGCCATGTGTTATTCTGAGGGCCATTCCCATGTGCTATGAGATAGTGCAGAAATAGCTTACAATCTCTATATTTGCAATTAAACAGTGTTGGACTTAGATTCAGGAAAATTAAAAAAGGAAAAGTGTGAAGGTGTTTAAATTGTTTAAAAGAGTGCAATGTTCTAAGCAGCACTGAACATACCTTTGTCATCTTTTTAAATGTGTGGGCTCTTCTTAAAGGTATATCATGCTCTGATGCCACTTTTGATATTTGTACTGTTATTTACTCTTCATGTTATCATGTAATCCTGCTTTGTGGAAAGGGTTATGGTGGCAGAAGGGGCAGCTGGTTATCTCTGAAAAATGTCCAGATTTGAACTTCCTGCAGCTGGAAAAAGAAAAAGCAATAAGCACTCAGCTTGTGTCAAAATTGGCCGTTTTTTAAAAGTTGTCCATATAGTGGGAGATGCGGGTTTTTATCACTTTTCTGAGTAAGAGTGTTGGAAGGTCATATAGACCTAAATTAAAAAACATAGAGACCATTTCCCTTTTAACTAAAAAAGAAGATTCAACAATAATTGGCAGGTGATAGTCTTTTTTTTTTTTTTTTTTTTTTTTTTTTACTTACCTCTCCACAGCTTCTTACAGAAGCAGTTCTGTTCTCTTTTCTTTCCATGTCATTATTCTTCTGTTTCTCTTTCAGTTACTTTTAACTTTCTTCTTCCTCTGAATTCCATAGATCTCTGTTCAGTTACCCACTTCCTTCCTTGAGTTGCTGTAGAAACCCACCATCAAAGGGCTGTACATTATGAGAGGCTGGCACTTTGCTGCTTTTTCAGCTCTTCACGTTTTAGATGCTGTTGAATAACAGTGTCTTTTTTAAAAAGTCTGCTGATGGTTTTGTAGTTCTTTACATTCATCATTTCTCTCCACCCTTGAAAAGAATTTTCTCTGGACATTTGCTGCCCACTCAGTTGGCTGGACTTCCAAGTTTCTCCTTTGCTCTAGGGACAGATTCTCACAAAAAGATGTTTTGCCTGGTGGAATTTCCTGTATATCCTGTACTGTTAAAAAGTAGGACTTTCTGGAGTGCACTGTGTTAAATGAAGTTGGGGAGCATCCAGAGGTGGGAAGTCAGGTGGATGCAGATCTTGTTTTGTTGTGCAGGGTGGTGGCAGGGAGCAGTGGCTGACACTTGCTCACACTGAAACTGGGTGTGGAGTCCTGCTGTGCTGGCAGCAGCAGCCCTATTCCCTCTGGGGGCTGTGCAGTGCAGTGAGGAATAGGGGAAATTCTGCGTGTGGGAAGCACAAAGTGGGCAGATCATGGATAGAATCTTCCTGAAAAGGTACATGTAGGTGTTGGCAGGCATTAGAAATAGGGTCACAGCATGCTGATGTGTGATGTTTCAGGTTAGGATAAAATTACTGTTTTCTCAGAGTTTTTTCAGTGAAGAAACAGTTGTCAGATCAAAGTTATTTTTTGCTTGATGGTATACTCCATGCTTTTAGGTTTTTTTTACATTTTAGTTTTAAATGAACTTTCTTACAAGTAATGTAGTTTCTCATGTCATATAAATTGCTGGAATTTTCATTTAAATGTAAACATTAAATTCAGAATTTGTGCTTTATTTGAACTGAGAATTTTTGATATGGCACTTAATCGTATTTCTAAGGTTGATGGATGTACCACTTCAAAGTCAGTTGCCCTTTACCCTGCCTTCACTGACATTCCTTCTTCGTTCTTTTAGTTTTGCCTCCATCTTTTTGTATATAAATGTTTCTTGTTGTTTTGATTGTAACACTAAAATTTGTTGAGCCCTGGAGAGTTTAATGCCATTAGTAATGGTACATAATGTCCTTTATATTTTTTGGATTTCTTTTTTCATATTTTAATAAGAGAGAAGTTACTGTTTTATGGACCTTCATGGACTGTGTTGATTTAGCTGACCAGACTCTTTATTTTTCTCCCCACGGTTCTCAAAGAGGATTTTTAGATGCTGTTTTAGCACACGATGATTTTAAGTTAGCCAATACGTGGGGAAAAGAAGATTTTCTGGAGAGCTGCAAGTGGAGAGCAGTGAACTAATTTTATCCACCAGTTAATGGAATGGAATTACTTTTGGCTAAAAACAGTCATATACACCCTCAGCTTTTTGCCACTCTCTAGATGAGATGGTTTAAAAAAAGCCAAAACAGAACAACCACTTGGGAGTCATTGAAAAAGAATGGTTTGGTATGCAAATAGCACATCTAGCATATCTAACCTTAACTGAATGATTGCTGGGAGTAATGGGCCCTACAGTTAGACAAGCACTGAGCTCTCAAAGTTAAACATGGGTTATGCTTTTGTTTAAAAAGAAACCAACCCAACTGATTAATACACTATTAAATTCAGCACAAATGAATTAACTGAACTCATCCTGTATTTTATTTTTGTGTTATTTTAGACTCATAATTAGACAGCCCTGCCAGCTTATCAATGTGAAATAGCTTTTGTTGGGGCTTTTTTATGTTCTGTAACTTCATAAACTGTTTGAAAAACCTTTTTCCTGGATCTGTGCAATACAAACAACCAGGATTGACACCCCTCTCTCTATTAATGTTACAGTTCATTAACCTCATTGTTCACATCTTTACACTTGGTTGATTTGAGCAGAATGATTGGAGTACAGCTCAGCAGTCCCATTGTTATCCCAGTGTCGCTCAGACTGTTCACAGTTTTGCATTGTTTTTTCACATTTGCTTTCTGTTTTTCATTATGGAAAGGGGCAGTAATGAGGAACATACAGAACTGTTACGTGCTTGTGACCCTAGATAGGTTTGAAAGAGTGGGTGTGCATGGAAAGAAAGAGTGTTTTAATTTTAATGTCTTCTACTTGAAGAGGCTAAGCACAGTCTGGAAGGTCCTATAAGATTGTGCTGTAGATCCCAGCTGTGTTTCAGAGCTGTGTTTCGGAGCTGTTTCTTCATGTGTGTTTTTAGTAACACTCACTGTGTTTTTTAAGGAAGGGGACTACTGTGATTACTTTGCCTCAGTGTTCTGTTCAGCAAACAAGCTAAATCAGTCTCAACATCTCACTAATGCATTAGTGTTAAAGAAGAGTGGAGGTTGTGAAAGAAGCTCTTAAGTATGTGACTTATTAGGTGGTTACTAATTTTGGACAGATTTCACTAGCAAGTGCATCTTTTACTATTGATTTCCTGGCATGTTTGAGCAGCCATCAGTACCATACTGAAGAAATGGAATGTATTGAGATAAAGACTAAATATAACAAGACAATATTTATGTGAACTGGAGGAAAGTTTTCTTTTTGCTAACCCTTGTGCTGAAACGTTTACAATGTTTGGTCTTTTTAGAAAACAGAAATGACATTTTGTGATTTACTTCAGCAATCTCTTGAGCTAGAAGCCACTGACAAATGAGATTATTATTTTACTGATTTTCTGAAGGCACTGCTTTGACCTGTGATATCTTTTTTTGATCTGCTTTGCAGCTCCTCATCAGCGGCTGGAACCTGTGACTCTGCCAGGAATTGTCTCATTTGTGCTTAGTCTGTTATGTGGAGCTTTGAATTTAATCCGTGGCTTCCATGCCATAGAAAGCCTTCTCCAGGTACTGCACATGTTTATGAATTTTAAAGTTATGCATTGTAGCAATCACAATTTTCATTTTAGAAGATGCTCTATGAGCTGAGTTGTGCCAGTCTTATTTCAGAAGTAGTTTGTGAGGTCAGGCCTGTGTTACAGAACCTGAATTGTTTGTGATCTGTGCTGCCTCATTCATCAAGGCTGGGAGTTTCAACAGCAGTGGAAGGTGGGTGGCCAGCTCCTTCCCTGGTACCTTGGTAGCAGTGAGGATGTGAACATAATGTTCTGTTTTCTAAATTTATGCCAGGGTATGATGTGTTTAATTTCTATAGATGCTATTTAAAAACACTTGAGTGAAATGATGAACAGCTTTGAAAATCTGGGCAGTTTTTTAAAAAAAAATCCACAGAGAGGGAATCTTTAAACAGGTTTTGTAAAATTTTTAGAGAACTTTTGTAGTTTTTCTGTTTGTATTTAATGAATCCTATTTCTTATTGTGTATTGAAAGGATTGGTGGCAGAAAATTGTCACATGATTTCTTCTAAACTCCCCTCAAGAAACAACCTTCCCCAAACATTTTTTTTTTTTTTTACTGTAAAATCTCTATGACTCTCCCTGTAGCCTTTCAGTTTCTTTCTATTCCATTTCTTATGCTGGTTGTATTCCCACAAGTGCCACAGTGTCGCTAATAATTGTTTATGCTTTCAAGCAGTTCAGGTGAATGTGCTGGTAGTACTTGGCATGCACAGAAAGTTCATGTGTGTTGCCACAAAAAAACCAAAGACTTCCTTACCATTTAATGGCTGTTATTGTGGTGATAGACATAGAAACTGAAAAGCCCATGGAAGTTTTCTGAGAGAAAATGGTAATCGGCTTGCTTGGCTGGCTGGTAGATGGTAATTTTATTCGAACATAGCTGGACTTCATAGAGTTGTTTAGGTTGGAAAAGACCTGAGTCCAGCCATAACCCAGCACTGCCAAGTTCACTAAACCACGTTCCAAAGTGCCACATCTACAAGGCTTTTAAAATTCCTTCAGGGGTGGTGACTCAACCACTTCCCTGGGCAGCTTGACAGCCCTTTCAGTGAAGAAATTTTCCCCCTGGTGCAACATGAGGCCATTTCCTCTCATCTTACCCTTTGTTACCTGGGAGAAGAGCTCAACCCCCACCTTGCTACAGCTTACTTTCAGCTAGTTGCAGAGAGCAGCAAATTCTCTCCTGAGCCTCTTCTCCAGGCTAAACAGCCCCAGTTTCCTCAGCTGCTCCTTGTGAGTCTTGGTCTCTAGGCCTTTCAGCAGCCAACTGCAATATTTTTGATACCTAATGGATTTTTTTTTTTTAGGGAAATAAGGTAAAGAAGAATACCTTCTGTATTGCAGTTATCTTACATGGTATTGATATAATAATAACAATAACATCATATTATATTAATATAATAATATACATAATATATATTTTATATTAATATATAATAATATATATTTATTATATAATAATAAATACATTATTATATTATTAATAATTGATATAATAATTGAATAAACAGTACTGTTGAGTCTCAGCATTTTGTGAAGACTAGTGGATAGATGAACAAGGTTAATGAAAATGTTCCATGCTAGGTTCTTCATCTTGAGTTGTCTTTGGTTTGTTTTTTAAAGAAAGACCAAGTGAACCTACATCTCTACTTTATCTCTAGGTTTTTCTGTGTTTTGCACAATTCTCTGACTTTATAAATAATAATGATTTTGAAGTATACTGTAATACAAATAGTACTGAACAGAGTTCTGTTGGTTAGTGTGACGTTGCTAAAACTTACTTTATTACCTTCCTGCAGCTGATTTTTTAAAAATAACCCCAATGTTAGATTAATCTATTTAAGTGATGACAGGACATCCAGTTAATTTTATTCTCTTTTATTGCATCTGGAGGTAATAGATTGCAGTACAGATGGAAGATAATTTTTGTTTCTGACAAATGAGGCACACTAAAAATCCATTAAAATTTCTCTTAATTTACTTTATTATGGAAAAATCCACAAGGTCTAGGGAGAAGTAATTCAAAACACAATTAATGAAATGTGTTCTGAGAAGTCATTCAAAAACGTCACTCTGAATTACTGTTTGCTTTATAATCAGTGGTTTTATTTGGCTGTTAATAAAATTCTGTTACAATCTGTAACTGTACTCCACCAAATATGCAGTGGCACTGGGGCAAAGACTTACACTCTGGGTAGAAGTTACTGCTTTGTGCATGTGATTTTTATGTGCAGACATGCAAAGTTTTTCCTGGTCAGCACAGGACATGGAAATGCTTCACACTGAACATGCTCTCAGCAGACACAAGTTATACTTGTGAATGGACCACCATCTTCTCAAGTGGTATTTGCTCTCAAGGACAGAGATTTGCATGAATACGCATTGTTTTCCTAGGAAAGTTCTTGGTGGTTGCAAAGGTTTGCTAGAAATGTAGTTAGTAGTTATTGAGTATGGAAATTTACTCCACTCAGCTCTGTAGGAATTTTGACAACCCATTTGAATAACTTAAAGGATTTGTTTTGTTTTCTAAACACATAGAAAAATCTGTGACTTCAGTTAAGTTTTTACATCTTTCCTTCAAGAGAACCTTATTTTCCAAGTCTCTCTGATAAATTCTTGTGCTGCTGTTAGCTCTCACTGCATGAGCAGAGAGCTGCCTTCGTTATTCTGTGTGTGGAGTTTTACCCCACCCTAGTGGCCAGTTTGGGTCCTTTGCTGTTACCTCGTTTCCATTTTGTAAAGCTTTCGGAAGGCACAATTCTACGAAGTTGCTCTTAAAGGTAGTTGCCCGTGTTCAGACTTGAATTTTCAAAGGCATCTGGAGAAGGTAAATGCCCACTGTTACAGCAGGACTTCTTTAAAGCTTTTGAAAATATTGGCAAGAGTTGTTGGTTGTGAATAAACATTTTGGTCAGACTCTAGATCACAATTTTGCTGCAGACATGTCTGTAACCACTGATGAGTCCTAATCCTTGGTTTAGTGTGGTAAAGGAATCGCTTTAAATCCCTGTGTGAAACTATTTTAACGTGCAATAATTCATAACTTTCATACTGTAAATGCCTGGTATTTCACTTGTTTCATTGTAAAACATGGCTTTTTGTTTTATTCTTGCAGAATGAAGGTGAAGATTTCAGCTATGTTATTGCATTTTTTCTTGGAACGGCAGCGTGTTTGTACCAGGTGTGTTTTTCTGTTTGCATAATTCACTAGAGTTTAGAAACATTACCCAGTCATGCATAAGTGCCACCATGTTTTCTTAAATGTCACAGATACTTGAACAAGGTGATTACAAAAAATATTTTCTGCTCAGTTTTTTTTTTCATTAATCATAAACTATTGTGTAGTAGTAGGTTGATACAAAAAGATTCTGTTTGCTGCATTTTTTTCTCCAGCTGGATAATTAAGACATTTAATTAAGACAATTATATCTGAAGTCACAAGCAGTGAAGGTTATATTATTTTCTTGAAATAATAGTTTCACAGTTCAAGTAAATGTAACCATTGAATAAACAGCTTATTGCTTCTTCCCTTTGGGCAGATTTGAAGTAAATACAGTAATACCTAAGCACTGCACCCCGGGATTTTCCTCACTTTCTACTTTAATGTGCATCTCCTTCCTTTTGAAAGCTTGTGGCCACTTTTCACTGTCTTCCTTTTCCTGCCTGACACTTCCCCTTGCTTTCCTTGTATGTCAGTTTTCCATTTCTGCATCTGAATTTGACTTTCCTTTATAATTTATAGCAAGATGTCTACTGGCATCTCTCATTCAGTGGCACTGCTATTACATTAGCTTATGTCTGTGTCTGTCATTCTCAGTTGCTGCTATTATAATTACTTTGACTTTTAATCTTAGACTTCTGGAGTATGCAGTTTTTACTTGTTTCTGTGTGCCAGTGTTTAGTACTGTGTCAGACAATAATATAAGAAAATGCCTTTCTATCAGTCTTTTATCCAGGCTATCTGTAATCTTCATTCTCTACAATTTATCTCTAGCAAAATAATGTGGCAGTGTGACTTGTGTTCTTCACCACTTGTTGACTTTTCATCAACTTCTGTGTTAAGTAATGTAGATTTGTGTTAATTTTCCATGCCAACAGTCTGTTTCTGTTCCGTATCAGATAAAGTAGAGCTCCTCCATTCTTTTTCTGTGTAAAAAGTACACTTTCTCCTCCTCTACCAAACTGGAAACCTTACTCTTTATAAAAGTATTCGTGTCTGTCCATTGATACATGAGGATGTATGTCTTTCCTCCACTGTTTGCCTTGAACAGAGGTGTCTAAAAGAAAAATTCATGCAACTTGGAGTGTAGGCTTTTTATTAATATTCAAAATACATCCCTTGAAACTCTTTATTTCCCACCCTCTGGTATCATTCCTGCAATATGTGATTGGTCAGTTTTCAGAATTGAGGGATGTTGGTTCTCTGGCATGTTGTGATGTTCTTTGGCTGAGTTAAGAGCTCAGGACATTAATTCCCTGTGTTCCATGGCAGCACATTTCAGTGTTGTTCACCCACCAGGTGTCCATCATGCTGTATTGTCTTGTTCTGTTAATAACAACACAGCAGTATGTCTCCAGTTCCCAACAAATGTTTGTATCTTGGGTGTGCAGGCAAAAGAACAGGACTTACATGGAACAGGATGTTGTAGGCTCACTGACATGGTAACACTTCCCTTTAGTTAGCAGAAAAACAACCCTCAGGAGTTTCATAACAGTACTTGTTATAGTAAGCTATTAAAACTACACTGTTTTGGCCTTTTGACTGTTTTTTTGCCTTTTCATCTGTTCTGTAAGGGGCACATCCAGTAATTCAGAGCTACACCAATGAAAGATTCTCTTCAGAATTAATTTCAAACAGTTCTTCAGTAAAATTCACAGTCATGTGACATCATGTTACAGTAACATTTTTAAACTACTGTTTTCAAGGCTTTATTAATCATTTTGATGAGGCATATCCTGACTCTTATTTTAATCTTGGAAGCAGTCACACTTGTTCATACATTGTCAGTGGAAGTGACAACACTAGGAAATTATCTCAATTCTTATTGCTGAGATACCAGTACCAACTAATTGCTCTTTTAGATATGATTTGTGAAGTTGTCAGCACAAGTAGGTTGCATTTACTCTGCTCAAAATGGCCAAGCAGGTTCAGAACACTTCTGTCTTGATTCTGAAACATGCAGATTATTCATCTCCAGTTTTACTCTGCTTTGGAGGAAAGACATACAAATCTTATTGATAGTGCTGGTCCTCACCTCTCTGACAATATTTAGATATCCCAGACACTGCAAATAGCTTTGTTGCTCTCAGCCACACTTGCAGTGGAAATGCATGCTTTATAACAAAGTGGTAGAGTTGAATGGAATATAAAGTAACCTCAATAAATTGCATTGTTCAGTTGCCCTTTTTTGAGGAACATGAAAAATGAAAAGAAAATTAAGTAGAGTTTTTTTGACTCGTAAAACATGGCAAATGCCCAGGAAGATCAGAAATGGCACTTAGATAATCTGATGATGGATGCTGTTAAATCTCTGTGACCATAGTTATAAATCCACTGGGAACAAACAGATCTGGAATAGAAAGTAAGCATAAATACTACTATTATCTACCTTAAAGCTCAGAAAAAAAAACTTACTTCAGCAGAAATGACCTGATTCCAGGGAAGGAGCAAAGGATTTTTTTTTTTTTTAAATTTTGTAGCAGTTAAGGGAGTAGTTCAAACAGTAGAAGAAATAAAAATAATGTCTGGGAAAAACTGAGAGAAAAACTAAGGCAAAAGAACACGTTTCCAGATATAGTAAGAGGGCTGAGTAGGGAGCTGTGGGCAGTCCTGACAGGCTGTGTTACACCACAATGGGCAGAACCTTGTCTAAAATGTGGTAGAATTACAGCAGAGTAGTTGTGTCCCTCTCCAAACGTCATCAGCCCTGCAGCAGCTGAAGTGGACCTCTGCATCTGCCAGGTAACCCTCAGCATCACCCCTGGCAGGACTCTGGGAGGTGTCTGGGGGATTGCCTTGTGCTGAGCTCTGGGTGTTGTCCTGTCCTTCCTGTTGCATTCCTGAACAAGACTTCTCTTATTCCTTCTCCACTGCTTGAGTAGAACAGAGTTTATTTTGACCAGAGATTGCCAGGAACATCCACTGTCTTTTGTCATGGGCCACTCATTGCAGGCTGTAATTAAATATTATGAGAGAATTGTTGTCAGAGAGGGCTTAATACAAGCAGAATGTTATCTTGTAGTGATACCAGATTCTCTTAATCCTTCTGTGACTGCTAGATTGGTACTGTCTTCCATGTTTGGCTCAGACTTTTCCTTGGTTTGGGCTGTGATTTTTCAGTGACCAGATAGCTTTTCTTCAGTAGAAGTTATTTTCCATAGGGTAACCTGCTTTCTTTTTTATTTCCTGACAGTGTTACCTGTTTGTGTACTACACAGGCTGGAGGAATGCCAAATCCTTCCTGACTTTTGGCTTGATCTGCCTGTGTAACATGTACCTGTATGAGCTGCGCAACCTGTGGCAGCTCTTCTTCCATGTGACTGTGGGAGCTTTTTCCACCTTACAAATCCGACTGCGACAACCCCAGGGAAAGTCCCCTGATTACAATGTCTGACAAGTCCTGGAACACTGAGACCAAAGTCTTGTTCCATAGTTACTCTCAGGAATGTAAAGCTGATCTCCAAAAGAAGAAGCTGTCTGAATGGAGCTTTTTTTTTTTTTTTTTTTTTTTTTTTTTAAATAAATCAATGTAAGATGCCTGTGGACATTTTACACTTGGTGGTTGAACCTTTTTTTAATTATTTTTTTATTTTCTTGAAAAGGACACAAAAGAATATGGGACTGAAGGAGGAGAGTGAAGCATATCCATGCAGTGAAATGTATGTAGAATGTGACTGATGGCATAAAAAAGCTTTGTTAATACATTCGTGGAGATAATCTGATGTGGAATTATCTGATGGTATTACATGGTCACATTATCTGATGGTAATGTGGAAGCACATCTGTAAATTAATGGAGGAACGTGTAGAGTATGTTCTGCATATCCTGCAAGCTTTTCGCTTCCAAGGTCAGTTTTGCCTTTGTGAGGCAGTAGAGAATAGGCTAAATAAATAATAATAATGCTATTGCATATTAGCAAACTAGATGTGGAATATGTAAGATACTAAATTTTGGAATGTTTTGTTTCACATTGACATAGATGTGAATGTTTTCTTAATTAAAATGTAACCTGGAAATTCAGTTTCTGGGGATTGGCTTCACCTGTGGCGCTCCATCTTGTGCTGTAAGTTCTTTAATGTGTTTTCATTCATGATTTTCTTTTAATTATTCTTTGAAAATGGTTTATGTAGATAGGGCTCCTTTTTTTGTAATTATTCAAAAAGTTCTGCCACTAAACCCAGGATTCTTGGACACTTCATGTGTTTGGACTCTGGAAGGGTTGAAAGAGAAGGGATTGGTGAGTAAATGGAGTGACTTGCACTTGTTGGAATACTGTTCTTTTTATATGTTCTTCCTTCCTTTCAGAAATGAATGAATAATTAGCTCAAACCTGAGACAGACAACTGGTGACAGGAAAATAATAAATCAGTCTGATTAGCTTAAACATGAAATACAGGGATTGTGTTGATTCTTTGGGCTTTATGGATTGGGTATTTCTGTGCTAGGATAAAACCTCTGTGATCTAGTTGAGAGAGCAGTTGTATGCTCCTAAAGCTGGTGAATCAACCAGCAAACCCCAACCGACCACAGAGGAGCACCACCACATACACTGGGGTTTTATTTTTATATGACAGTTACTTATGATGATTTATAATGTACAAACAGATGTAGTTGTAATCAGCCTTAATGGCAGAGAGGTTGCAATGCTTTTGTGTTGCTGGATTTGGGAATTGGCAGAGCTTTGCTGTACTATGAAATGTTGGCCCAGGCAAATTTTCTTGGTCATTTCATACCAAAATGTTATGTTTTTAAAGAAGTTATTTAGTATCAGATTTTATGACCAAGAAAAAAGGAATTGGATATCTTACTTTCTTTTTAAATTGATGGAGTATTTGTTAAGAAAACTGTGCCTAATACAACCAAGTAGAACCTGCAATGGGAAGAGCTGTGTCTCAGAGTGCTGTCTGAGGTGTGCAGGCTCCAGGGTTGGTGCTTTGCAGTTAATTCTCTTCCCTCCCCACTCAGAGACAGGGGAGAAGAAGGTGTTCATGAACATGAGCAGCAAACAGCCTTTGCTTAGCACCAAGAATTGCTTTAGCATCCAGTGCTAAGGATGAAGAGCAGTCCTTTACTATTTAAAATCAGTGATTAAAACCCAGAGCTATTATGTTTTAAGTATTATCTTGTAAGTATTTTGCTTACAGTGTCTAGAAGAACACTTATATACCTGTCTTTTAACCTCCATTGATAGGCAGGGGAGCTACTATGAATGCCGCAAGTACTGCTTAGTTTTTAACTCAGGTCATTGTGCACATACAGAATTTTTTGTTGCATCATTTCTTCGGTTTATATGTTGGCAGAGAATTTCATTTTTTCTGAAGCACTGTCTCTTCCTTCTATTCCCAAAGATCCATTTTTAAGGAATGAAAACTTCCTTTCTCATAGCATCTGGAGCCATTATTCCATTCCAGTTATGCTGGCATTAAACTAATTGCTGATTAGCAGGTATAATGAACAAATGCAACTGCCAGTGTAACAGAAAACAGTTGGGGTTTTGTTTGCTTGTTTTTATAGCACT
The DNA here is from genome assembly GCF_009819655.1 of Sylvia atricapilla. Classification (NCBI taxonomy): domain Eukaryota; kingdom Metazoa; phylum Chordata; class Aves; order Passeriformes; family Sylviidae; genus Sylvia; species Sylvia atricapilla. The sequence continues at coordinate 27,940,222 of NC_089146.1, forward strand.
GATAAAAATCCCATTTCACGATGAAAAGTTAATGAGCGAGACTGTTCTTCATTATGTGGTATTACTAGGTGCTAAGAACATGGCTTCTTAGCATGTTTTGACTGTAATATTAGAACTTGCTGACATTTGGGTGTGAGATCAGAACCAAGATGCAGCAGGCCGGGTTGGAGGTGAAAATTTATTGAAAATTCCCAGGATTTCTCAACCCTCAGGCAGGGGCTTCCCTGCTGATTTTACCAGATACTTGAGTTACCAGATTTAGGGAGATGAATTCAGGAAAACTGATTACTCTCTTGAACAGCAGGCTTTACTTAAGTGTGAAGTGCAGATGGTCTTAGTGGTTGCTCAATTGTTCTGGGGGATTTAGTAGAAGCAGAGCCCATTTCATGCTGTATTTATAAAGGAAGACCTCCTGAAGGTTGGAATGGCTTCACCCAACACACACAACAGAACGTTTATCAATAAGGTGTCACTGTATTTGCTTTCAGGAAGGAATGACCAAAGGCTTACCTGACTAACACAAGGTAGGTATATAATGCCATTTCCAGTAGATGGCAATAGTTATTTGCATCTGGCATTCTCTGTTAAAAGCTCTCTGGGGCCAGATGCTTACAGGGCAGCTCGCTGCAGCTGCTGTCCCCTGGAGCTTTTCCTTGGAAGGCCAGTGCCGTGGTGCCCCAGCCGCGCTCCGAGCGAGTCAGGGCCGGGCTCTCAGTGCGGGAACTGCCGGCGGCACAGGGCTGGCCCCAGCACTGCAGCCGCCTCGCCTGCACTGGGCAGGCAGGGACTGAAAATACACAACTCTGCTTTATACAGGAAACTATCTGCCTCCCAAAGGGCAGGAAAATACTGCTGCATCTGCCCGCCCCCCCCGCCTGAAATTCAGTTTTCTCAGTCCTCCCCCCACCTCCCCGAGCCTACTTGCTCCTTCAGTTGCAAGGACAGAGCGGGGCCAGAGCATGGAAACTTGAGTTTTCAGCTTAAAACAGCTGAGCTGCCCTTTTCCCACCAGCAGCCCAAGCTTGCAGTCTCTGACAACTCCTGAATTTCAGTCTGGAAGTGATGGTGCCCTGAGGAGCAGTTGGAAAACTTAACAGAATGAAAATATTTGCCTCTGGGCATACTTTTGGCCAGGTGCTGGTGTGTGTGGATGTTGTATAACACATAAACAGCCAAGCCAGAGATACTTGCAGTGCAGGACACACATATAAGGAATTCAGTGTGTCCCAAATGTATCATTTTATTAAGTGCAGGCAGATACTTGATGTAGCCAGATCTGTGTTGGGGAGAAGTGGCTAAACACCTTAAAATTCATCAAAATGCTTTCTGGGTGGGAAAAAGATGCGTTTTGGGAAAACTATTCAGCCAGTCACTGTACAGTAATTGAAATGAGAGGGCCCAGTATTGGAGATTCCTGCCTTTCCTCCCCTGGGGAATACCCTTCTCCACATAGTTAAAAAAAAAGTTGCTTACATCAGACAATGTCCTAAACTGTCCTAAATTTAAGAGAGCATAGCATAGAAAGTATTAAATAATTCTCCAGCAATTTTCATAAAGACTGATCCCTTAATTACTTCATGGCTTTTTGTTCCTGCAGCTGTGTTCTCAGTACACCCATAAAATCCCTCCTAACCTATAACAGATTGTAGGGCACTTGGTTTTTAGCTGCCTGTGTAATGTCTTCTCAACTAAAAGAAGTCAGCAGGAAGCTGCAGGGTGTTGTTTCTCAGCTCTACCTAAAGCTCCTGTTAATTGGTAGTCACCTGTAGTGTTTACTTTTACCTGTAAAGATTGAAAATGTTGCATTAGCAGCAGTGCTCTCTCCTTACGGTGTCCTTGAGAGGACAAGTATCGACGTGCCCGGGGGATTCTTTGGCAAAGGTGATGTGCTTTTGAAAATACAAACTTTTTTTTTTTTAAAGGACATAGACACAAATTTAAGCTGTTCAGTTATGCCAGTATATTTTGTTAGCTGCCCTGAGACTGATTCCAAGGGCAGTTGGGAGCACAGGAAGGCTGTTTGCTGGGCAGCCAAGCCCTTGGGGCTCTAAATGGGGCAGTGCAAAAGATCAGGGCATCCATCGGTGCCAGGCAAGACCTGGATGTTTCTATTTGCAGATCCAGCAGCTCCTACACAACACTCTCCACCAGCCAAATGAAGCTAAAATAAAACAGAGACACTTACACTTTACCAGTGAAACAGTGTTTAATATAGTTAAATTACTTAAATAGATTTCAATTTCCATGGGAAATCATAACTGTATCCATTTTTGCAAGATCCAGAGTAAAGAGTGTGTGAATACCCCTTGAAATGATCATGACACACTGTCAACAATCACAGCTAGAGATACTGGGGACTTGAAATTTCATTGACAACACAACTTCATAAGATGAATCAAAAGTTAAGAAGACTGCAGACTTTTGGAAAGCAGAAAGCAAACCTAAAACCAAGTGTATGGCATGAAAGTAATGAAACTCAGTGAGGGACAAAGGGGATGGGAGGTGGAGGAGGGGAGAAAGGCATAACAGCGTGATGCAACTTAAGTATTTTGCAAACCAGGAAAGATGTAAAGGAGCAAAAGTATAGTACAAGGGCAGACTTGGCAGTTTTACAGAAGTCAATATACTATACTTTTCAGAGATGTTTCCTAGTGGAAGGGAGAAGGAAAGGGGCAATGCCATTTAAGCTCATGTTTAAATGGCTTAATGCTCAGGTCATGCTTAGCAATACAGCAAATTAATTAAGACAGGTCCATGGATTTTCACTTAATCTCATTGTCGAGTAGGAAAAAGAAATCGCCACCACCATAGTGCAATCATTATGCTGTGAGTACTACAATAATTCTGCCCTGAGAAGAGTGGAAAACAAGTTTATTAAATGTCAAAAGATTGGAGTAATTTTTAGTGCTAGCCAAATTCAATATCAAAACTTTCCCCTCATAGAATATAAAAAATATAGCTTTTTTTAAATTATTTTTTTAATAAAATATCAAGGGATTTTTCTTTCATATCTAGAAAAGGTACATAAATGATAACAGTGAACTATTCAGAAACCCCCCCACTAGTGATAAAGATGCCCAACACAGTATCAATGGCACTGTCTTAAGGTAGACCACCTCATAATACACACTTGCCATCATAATCTTTTCTGAAGATCACCTAATTCCTGAAAATTGAAAATCTGTGAGTCAGTTTAAATAAGTGCTTACTACAGGAAAGTCAACTCGATGCTGCAGCACATAGTTCCTTGTAATGTCACATGGCAGTTACAATGTCAGACAACTCTCAGATCAGCAGCATTCTATTAAGACCATCTATGAAAAATTATTTTTTTTAAAAATAAAAGTTCAAATGAGCTTTTTTTCCTTTCCTTTTCTCATAAGAGCTCCTGTTAAGAGTTAGAAGATGGGGTTAGAGCTCTTTTTGGCATGTTTGATACCGTCTCAGTAGCTAAAACTCAAAGGTCCCGTTTCCATTGGGAAGCCGCCACCCTCCGCTGGAATGCTGCACGGAACAATTCTGTGACTACCGCGGGTTTTTCCTCTTCTTTGGGGTTGTAGATTTTTCTGGATTTTCATTTAAAAATGCATCTGATTCAGCCTGGAAACTCACCTGTTTGTTGTTGGTTGACTGTATAGTGATAATCTGAAAACTGCCAAGTCTGTGTTCAGAGTATTACACAGAAAAAAGTTACACAAAAGTCTACAGGTTATATACACCTCCCCCCACACCTCGGTGTGGACAGCCTGCCTTCTAATTTATATATAATTTACAAAATATAGAATTTGGTATATCTGTTAGATCTCCATGTTTTCAATATTACAAAATAAAAAATACAAAAAAACCCACAACAAATTTCAGGGGAGTTCCCCCCACAAAGTGTCTCTTGTTTACATCTAGTCTTTCCCATGTAAACTGATAGATACCAAAGAAGAGCACAGATGACTTTTTAATAAATATGGTTGTAGAGCCATCTTCCTTTATCCTGATCTTCCCCTTCATCAGGTGTGCCAGCCCCACTCAGAGGAGCAGTCATTTAGCCATGGAGAAGAGGGGAAAAGAGGGGGCCAAGGCTACAATGTCTTTTCACACTAAAACATTACCAACGCCCTTCTAAAAGGCCTTTTTGTGTGCTGCAACAGTGGGTGTCAGTTTTGAAAGCCCATTCAAAACAGCTAATAAAAGCACAGTGGTACAATTCAAATAGCTGGCAGTATGGGATGGAAATATTATGGGAGTGCAAATCCATTCCAAAATAATGCTTTGTAGTGAATCATACATTCCTTCAACCAAGTAAATGTTGTGTTGCGTCAATAAATACTTAAATAGCTTCTTATGCCATCCTGTGGTAGCAGCCTTTATAAAAATGCCGAATTCATGTCTTATCTGTGAACTCTGTAGTGCACATCTTTGGTCAGCTTAGCACTCAGCCAGGAACAATTCCAAGGTGGTTTCGTTCCTCCTCTTGCCTTTCTTGATGGGTGGCCAAAGAATTTGCTGATACCAGCTCTGGAGTCATGGGGTAAAATTTCAACTGCGCCGCATGTTCAGCTTCACTGCTAAAAAATGATTCTTCTCCAATTCACAATCCTGGGTAATGCAAAATCCATCTTTGTGTGGCGCTGCAGTCAGTGCTAACTAATTGGAGGCCCTTCATTTAGAAAGTAGGTGGTCATTTCTCCTTTGCCTTTGACCTTTATGACCCCTCGATACTCCAGCTGGTAGTTGTTGGCTGCTAAAACCTGGTACATGTCTGTGGTTACCTGCAGAATAAAGAAGAGTAAACAGATGCTTGCTTTGTCTTCTACAGAGTCTTCCCTTTTGCTTTTGGAGTAATCCATGGACAAAATAAAGTGGGATCAACTGTTGTGTTTCTAAGTCAATCAACATTTGCACATCAGTCACTAACTGAATGGTTGGCACAAGGTGCTGAACAAACACAACCCATTAGAACCTGAGAAAGTACAGATGTCACATGCAGTTCACAACTGGGAGAACTGCGTGTTTCAAGGAGGTCACTGGATAAAGCCTAACAAATCTGTCATATTTTTTAAAACACACCAGTGAGTTCAGTCTACTCACATGCATTAATTATATTACTGGAGTAGCGGTAGGAAAACAGGTCAGACTTACTAAAATATCCTCAAAAATTACCTAGAAGTTACACAGTGGATGTACAGCTTAGGAGTCAGGGGTTGTTTTTATGAAGGAGAAGGTAGTGGGCAATGGGAGAGAACTGATCAAATGGAATACTGTAGCCTGTATCCAAACTGTCTCTGCATATGCCAGTCAAAAATAATCACTTGTGCTACAGAACAACAGAAATTTAAAGACTGGATTTTCTGAGGTACTTATTTATTACAATGTATTTTCTCACTCTTTTTCAGATGGCTTTACAGACCATCTTGTAGGGAAGTTAAAGAGTGATGTATAAATATGGATCCAGTTACTGACAGGCAAGGAAACAGCGTGGCTGCCTCTCTTGGGCTTTACATCATCTGCTCTATTTTTATAACCCTTCAGTATTTTCCCAAGGAATGACTTTCTGTTGCTGTGGACATTGGCTCAGCAAAAGCAGGACAGTGGAACTGAATCACTCACAGGCAGGGCCACATCTGAAGGCCAAGGAGATGTGTGATTATCAGACAGGTCCTATTAACCCCTTAAACAATCCCCTTTCTCTGTTGTGTATCCCCATCCTGCTGATGCCTGGACCCTTGCTGGCCTCATGGCACACATGGCAAAGTGAATGACAGAAATACATAGCTGAATCAGACCCTTGGGAAACGAAACAACCACCACACACAGCTGAACAGCACGTGTGAGCAGGGATCAGACAGGACTGTGCTCAGTGCCAGTGAGGCACACAGGGAAGGAAGCTCAGCTCAGCACTTCCACCCGGAGCTAAACTGCATGTTTTAAACAAAGGTTGCAGTGTTGTCACAATTAAAAGATAAAACTTGCTGGTACCATCAGATTCCCTAAGTGGCTTTTCTTTCAGTTCTCTGTAGGTAAATGTAGGTAATAAAGGGATAAAATGAACCCAAAATTTCAATTCTAATTAAGTTTCAAAATCCGTAAGTGACACAGGGCTGGCAGCGTAGTGCTTTCCTGGGCTTGCCTTACCTGAATCCTGTCAGGCACTCCTGTGCTGTCCATTCTGCTGGCTACATTCACTGTGTTGCCCCAGATGTCGTACTGGGGTTTGCGGGCTCCTATCACCCCAGCTACGACAGGACCGATATTGAGGCCTGGGAGGAGAGGAGAAATACACTCACATCCATTTACTCGAGGCACGTTATTATTCAGACAGTAAAAACCCATCCTGAGGCTCAGTGGTTCTAGCTGGGCTTTACCTTGACATGTAAAGCTATGGCCAAACTGTGGGGAGAGAAATGTTAAAAGAGAATTTGGCTTCTTTGATCCATTATGCCCAACTCACTGGCAACTGGGGCTGGATCTGCCCAATCCAGAGCTACTTCCCAGTGCCAGATAATGAGATAAAGTTTGTTTGCCACCTGGCTAACAAGCAAACTGCTCGCTTGAAGTCAGCACATACCTGCTGCAATGCTGAGGGCCTGCAAGGCAGCAGCACAGAGCCTTCCAAAACAAACACCACGCTTGACATCCTCACATTTCTTCTCCCTTTCCTGTTGCTTTTTATTCCCTGACTTAAAAGACAATTTAATGTCCAAGAATGCCAGAGCTGCAAGCACAGGAGCAAAATGAGCCCAAGGTAACCACCATGTAAGACTATGCTGTGGTAGGTGCTACGGTGCTTCTAATTATCCAGGGAGCATCGGTGATGCTGCTATACCCTAAAAAACTACTGTGATGTTTCACAGAGGCCAAAGTGGTCACCAGGCACCAGACAATCAACATCACCATACAGCCAATGTAATATCTGTGGTTTTTACTGTTCACAAAATCCCCACCTCAGAATGACCACTACCTACATGGAATCCTGTGAGCACAAGGTCATTACCTATCTTCATCTGGAAGTTGTTGAATGAATGCTCATTAATGTATTTCATTTGGTCCATTAACCTCATGGCAAAATCCGCCAGAGCTTTGATGTGTGTCTTCCCTTCCTTGTCGTAAGTGGAGTCATTGAGGCCTGAGGCTGCCATGTAGGTGCTGCCAATGGTCTTGATCTTCTCCAGCTGCCGGAATTGGTCTTCACTTATTATCTGTGTCACAAGAGCAAAAGAAGCAAATAAACCTTGACAAACACACAGATGCCGGTGATGTCCATGCCACATGTCCCGCCTTGCTGCAAGCACTGCAAAGTAGTGGACAGAGCCAGGGAGACAGAGGAAGAAAGGGGATTAGATATTCAAAGGAGTGCCAAGGGAATAGAAGGGATTTCAGTGTGGGAAAAAACCCTGAAGATTCCTAGGGTAAGGAGAAATGAACCATGGATTTGATAAACCCCCCTCCTTAAGGAGCTCAGCAAAGCCCAGCTAAACTCATGGATTCAGTCCACTTTGTTCACCCAGATTTTCTCCGACTTACTTCATCAAAATCAGCAATGATCTCATTGAGCAGCCTCAGACACTCCACCCCTTCATTGTTGGCTTCCAGCTCCACATAAAACTCAGAGAAGTTGCTTATGGAGGCGAACATGACAGCCACACACTCGCAGGACTGATAGTACAGTTCATCATTGCGCCGCTCCTGAGCCAAGAAATGGGCTGCCACATCCTTGGGCAGAATGTTGTGGAGGAGGCGTCTGTTGTAGGCCTGCAGCTCCTCCATTTCCTCCTTCTCTTCCGTGGCCTAGTTTAGGGGGGAGACACAGTGATGCACTTACTCTTTTGGTAGCTGTTCTGGAGAGGGGAAAAAAGCTGAAAATCTACTTGCAGTGAGGGCAGAAATAGAACAGGGGAAACTGCAAAGGAGAGCAGAACCAGAGAGATGCAGAAATTTGTGTTTTGCAGTGGAAAATGTTCTATCTCTTCGTGCACAAATGTATGGAAAAGCAGGCAGAGAATAATGCCAGAATCCAGCGTTGTATTTCTGAGCCCCGAACTGGGTAACCACTCAGCTCAGCTCGCCCCTTCCTTGTTTTGCCATTTATAAATGAGGATTACAATGTTTATCTGCTTCCCAAGGAGCTTTAATTAATTGTTGCTTCCTCAGTGCCTTGTACTCAAACCACAAAGACCTATAATTAGAATGATGTCCTGCCACCCCAGAAGGTAGAAAATCTAAATAAAACCTGCAGTCCTGTGCCCCCCCAGCCATGAGTGCTGGCCAGAGCCCAGGCCTGTCCTGCCTGCTTGGGAATCTCACACAGGGCCCCAACATCACTCATGGGCACAAGCAGTAAAAACATTAACAGTGAACCAGGAGCACAGTGTGGCATTATCCACAGTGTGTTGGTTAGCCAGTACTGCTGCCTGGGGGCTAATGAAGGCTGGACATTGAGCCAGTTCCCACTGCTTAACAGGAAACTGAATGAAAATGCAAATGTGAATCTTTCACACCCTTGAACACAGCAAACTAAAGCTCACTGAACTCTGGGAAACAATTCAGCAGTGGATATGAGCTTCCTATATTTATAAATTGTGTTACATCACATGTTCCTGCAGCAGTAACAGCTCAGTTGCCCAAATTCAGTAATCTCCACGTTCAGATCTATAACCCTTTACCATGGGGACCATCCAAGGTATATTTACAAGGAAAAAAAGGAGTTTTAGAAAATAACTGGGATGAGATCCACAGAGCATGCAAAATACCGAAGAAGAGCAGAGCATTATTAGCATGCCCAGTTATAAACCAGATTCAGATTAAATTCAAAGGCACTTTATCACACTCCTCAACTCCACAGTGAAGACCTCAGTCATTTCACATTATCACCAAAGACCACATGTGATCCTCCCAGCCAACACCCACTAACCTGAAGTTTCCAGAGGAAATCAAGCCTTGCAGTGGATTCCACTTGCTGGGCATGCAAGTACAGTGCCAGGACAAAGACAGTAATGATGACAGGGGTCACAATCTTCAGTGCCACTCGTGTTGTCACCGGGGGGCTGCAGCCAAGGAAAGAGCAGAATTTCCCTGTTACTGGAAGCACACAGCCTCATCACGCCCCACACTTCCCACCTGAAGGCCAACTAGCCTCTCAGGAAAAAGCTTTTTTTTTCCTTTCCCCTCAAAGCCTGTGTTGGCAAAGGGACAAACAATACCTGCAAAAAGCTGGAGACTCGGGCTCGTGGGTGCCACTTTCTAAAGAAGGACTTGGAAATTGGAAATGTAATCCAACTTCTTAGAAAGGGTTGTCACTGATATAAAGGCCACTCTTCAGAGAATGGCCACACATGTTAAGGGTGACAACAGTGAAATGCTGACAGCCCCTCAGACTCTGTTCATCCTGTTGTCTGCACTGGCTTCCCCAGGCTCCTGAGTCTGGAACTGCTCTAACTCATGGCTTCTCTAATTAGTCACTTCTTAATGGGCTTTGTCGTGTAAGTGTTCTGTAAGCTGAAAAGAGCACTAAGGCACATTCACACCTCCTCTGACAAGCAGGCAAATAAAAACTGTTAAATATGAATTACAGAGTTATACAGTACGAAAATATTTTGATAAAACCTTTAAATTGTATTACAAATAAGCCCTGAGCTGACACAGTCCTACAGGAAAAAGGATGCTCTGAGAGTAGCTACACACACAAAAGGGCAACAGTCCACTCAGGACATCTGCACTGTGTTGTACCAGCCCACAGCAACACACAAACACCAGACACTGATGGTGAGTCCATGTGCTGATATTGCACCTTGTGAACAGAAAATACCTACCAACAAAAACCTGAAAAATATTTCATGTCGAAGTGACTCACCATGAAGATGTATCATTTGCAGACACGCTGGAAAAAAAAAAAAAGCACAAACACAAGGTCAGTGGAGTGTCTGGCTCCCTGCAGCTCTTGCCCTTCTGCACATCACTGCACAGCACCTCTGCAGTGTGGCACCTCTAACGCTGTGAGGGGCTACAGCTCTTTTGAAGCAGAAAGCTACTAAAAGATGGGAGGAGAAAAACAGGCTTCTGAGCTACACTCGAAACTCCAGAGTGATCGTGTGACATGGTTAATGTGGATGAAATACCTAAGGAGCATTAAGAGTGAGAGAATAATTTGGGATTTTAATGTCAGTGTAGAATGCCTGTGCATCCATCACTATTTCATTAGGTCAGACTACAAAATTCGACCTAAGGAAGAAAACTTTGAGCTTTTTAATCTTGTGAGGGATAGCTCCTTTCTTCTCCTTATATTGTGGCATGGAGATGTGTTTAATTCCTTTAACTCTAATCCTGATCCCTTCTTCTGCACATTCCTCCCTGCCAGCTTGTGCCCAGCCCTGGGTACCACACACAAGGGCACTGAAGAAAAAACCCTTTAGCATATTCCTGTTACTACTGACAACTCTGCAAATACCCACGTGTACAGAGCTGCTGGGGGAGATGGAGGGTGTGCTTTTTGACACTGAAAGCATGGAATGGAGCTTTCTGCTAGGCAGCAGCTGTCTGAGCTCCTGATTGATTGATTAATGCTGCTGGCTTTGTTCTCCAGTGCGGGAGGAGTATTAGAACCATGTGCAAGCATCTTTTAAAACACTATTTAAATGGAAGGAAAGAGATCAGTGCTTAAATTACTGTAGTGTCATCAATGCAATTAGAACTTTGCAGGCTAAAAACGTGATATTAACCTGAGAATGTGACAGCTCTCTGGAGAGCTTCAGGCCACAGTTTTATGGGGTTGGAGGGAATCTTGCTACACAATCAGGCATATAAATGATCAAAATCAAAATAGGCAAGGGAACCTAACTGCGAATCTAAAGGGAACATAACATCAAACATTAAAAGAATAGCAACTTTCTAACCTTGTTTGTTCCAAGATATTTTCTGCAGTTCTGAGCATGGAATTTCTTCTAACATGGATTTTGCAACCCACTGTTGTCTTGCACACAATCTATTGCATGGCTCTTGGCCAGCTCCAGCACTGAACATGTGTGCCTGGACACAGACAGGGTTTGGAAAGGCTGGGGACTCCCACATTAAAAGCTGGATCTAGCTGGAGACACTTCCCACATGCAGCATGATTCCCCTGCTTCCCTAAATCACCACCTGGCCAAGGATGACTGACTGCCCCCCTTTATCACTCTCTTACAGTGGGAGCACGGCAGACTGACCCTTTGTCCTGAGGCTGCAGCTCACTGTGGGTGTTACTCTTGCTCTAAAACCTTCATCAGAGACTATGAAGTGCAGCAAACCCAGTATTTACATTAACTCTCTGGGTAAGTGAGGATGCCCAGCGCAAGGGTGTTACATTGGTAGGTTGTTCCTCCACGGAATAGACATTTCCAGTAGCAGATGGTTCTTTAATTACTGGAAGGGAACACAGAGAGAAGCTTGCTAACTACACTCCTGCTCAACTGAAGTGCACATTTTTAGCAGGAAAGGCAGTTCATTTTAGAGACAGCTCCCATAGGACCAGAGCATCTCTCTTTCCCCAGCTGCAGTGGCAAGGACAGACAGCTGGAACAGAAATGATGGGTTTGATGAACAAATCACAGGGCAAAGCTCTTAGGGCTTCCCTGTGCAGGAACTGTTTAGAAGATCACGTTGGTCCATCACACCTTTAAACCAATGCATTAGTTTTATCTCCTGCACAAGAAAAAGGTAACCCAAGATAGCCCTGTGCCTCCAGTGACACTCCATGTGGCACACACTGGTGTGGCTGCAGTCAAGTCTAGCAGCTCCCAACGCGCTGTAATCAGCCTTTCAGCTGCCTGCATGCTGGGCTGGTTTGTACACAGAACTGTGAAGTGACATCTGCATCACTTCTAATTAGTCAGAGCACCACAGTGGCTGCAGAGCAGACACTAATTATGTAGCTACAATGGGCACCCAATTAAAGCAGTATGAGGTCATGGTGGCTTTTCTGTTTTCTTAGTATCAGCTGGACAATAAGGTCCATCTCTGAACTCTGTGCTACACGCTGAGCTCCCATTTCCCACAACACACAAATGGCCTTCCAGACACTGAGGCAATAAATAGCCATCCATGGGGCTCTTTGGACAAAACAAATTGTCCTGGATACCACTGGAATAGGGTTAAATTTCTTCCTAGCTGGTGAAGTGCTGTGTTTTGGATTAAGTATGAGAATGATGTTGATAACATGCTGATGTATTAGTTGTTGCTAAGTACTGTTTATATTAAGTCAAGGACTTTTCAGCTTCTCAACAACCCCAGCGAGCAGGCTGGAAGGACACAAGGGCACATCCAGGACAACTGACCCCAACTGGCCAAAGGAACATTCCATATCATATGGCATCATGGTGAGTGTGGGAACTGGGGGGAAATCTGGCCTGGGGCTGCTGCTCAGGGACTGGCTGGACATTGGATGGCAAGTGGTGAGTAATTATATTGTGCATCACTTGTTTTGTCTATTCTAATTCTATTGTTATTTTTGTTATTATTATTATTTTCTCTCTTTTCTGTCCCATTAAACTGTCTTTATCTCAAGCCATGAGTCTTCTCTCTTTTCCCCTTCCAACTCTCTCCTCCAGCCCAGCACAGGGCAGTGGGTGAGTGGCTGTGTGGGGCTCAGCTGCAGCTGGGGCTGAACCACCACACAAATCCCACTTATTGAGAGATAATACAGCATCACAGAAAGCTATTTCTGGGAAAACATGCTAACCTTCTCCCCTTTATTACTGACATTCTGATTGTGAAGTGATGTAAATTATACTTCCAAGTGCTGTAATTTCACTTAGTGCTTGAATTACAAGAATGAAATTATATTTGAGATACAAAATGCTTTTATTTCACTAATTGTGTTAAAAAACGCTAAATAGCTTCTGCTGATGGAACACCTAATATCTGAAAAAAGGGGAAGAAAACCTCATTCTCCTTATACCTCCCCACAGAAAGCTCCATGGGGTTTCCTGCCTAATTTCACTCACTTGAGTTAACAAAATAATTTAAGTGATAACTGCCAATGGCAGCAAAAGCTGCACTTCCATTAACTGGCAATGCCAGCAAAAGCTATATATTCATTAATTATTACTGGACACACAGGAATGCTGAAATCATGGAATAGTCATGTGAAAGAGAGGAGCAGCCAGATGCATCAGACTTGAAGGGTTGATGGTTAATGGCCATCCTGAAATCTGAGCAACTACAGAAGGTATTTCATAACACACAGAGTATGGGAATCTTCTCAAACACCCTCCTGTCCAAGGCAGGAACAGCCACAGCTATCAGCCTTGACAAATAGTTCACCTAAACTGGCATAATTTGATTCACTCACACTTAAGTACAGCTTATAAGGGGAAATCATCAAAACAAGGAGTTAACACAACAATGCAATTCCCAGCAAGAAACAAAACTTGTGGGGGAGGACAGGCTTGTGGATGTGCCAAACTTCCCTCCCTGGTGTGGGGACCTCCAGGAGATGGGGAACCACCACAGCCGTGGAAGGAGGCTGCCACCAGGATTTAATGTGTGACCTGGTGAGAAGCCAGCTTTTGTCAGTAAAAGGGCAACTGTCCACTCACACTGAGCCCAGACCCTTCTGCTGGGAATTGTGCTGAGCCCAGCTGTGATACTGGTTTTCAAACAAGGACATATGTCCAGCAGCAACTGGCAGGAGATCGCTGGCCAAACATCAAGCACCACCATTCCACCACCCCAAGCTGGGTTTGATATGTTATGGTGGCTCACATCACATCCCTGAGTGAGCTCAAGTCTGTTGGAAGATTGTTTTTTCCCTTGTTTGAGAAATGACATTTCTATATTGGGAGTGTAATATCAGAATTAAGAATGACTAACTCCAGCTCCCCATTTCTGGAAAAAAGGAAATACAGATCCACTCTGATTCCAGTTATATTCTGTTATTAATAGATAGTTCATTAGTCAAGTTCCACATTAAAAAGATCTTAAAGGGAATTGTATTCTCCCACTTGTCTGAGGCACAGAGCAGCACTGGCAAAGCTTTACCTTCCAGCCATGCCTTCCCTGGCATCCTGCACTTCCCTTGCCTGCACCACAGCCTTGGCACTCCCATCCACCTAATGGCACACTGAAATCACTGTGTGAAAGAAATCAGGTGAAGATTTCAGAAGGGAAAGGCACTTACTAGGTGTTGGCTGTAACCAGGAGATCTGCATTGTCAAAAAGGTTGACCCCTGGCACTTCCACAATGAGAACATATATAAATTCAATGATTAACATAAGGATGAATTTTCCAATACAGCTGATCTGAAGGAACACAGAGCAGGCCAGGAGACTCAATAAGACACTGTAGGTAAAGTACTGTATAAAGACAAAAATGGGAAAAAAAATAGAAGAGAGATGAATGTCAGCTGGATAAATCAAAACTGAAAACAAAGGAAACTAAACACAAGGATAGAAAGGGATTGGTGGTTTTGTAGTTGAGCTGGCCAAACATATAGACCTGGGACTGTCTGTGGAATTCTCCCACGTCACAGAAATTAAAACTGACTGGATGAAGAGGAAAACTGTGGCATTTTTCTCCAGGCATTATGTGCTTCACTCTCGAGAGGCACAGGCCTCACAGTTGGACACCCGAGGTGGTGACATGGCTTTTCCCTGGACACAGTCACTGAATTAGCAAAAAGAATCACCCAGTTATGCTGGATCCCGCTGCGCTTTAAGGCCAATTCTAGACTCAAACTTGCATATCTGCACAACACATAGGACCAAAGGTGTTGGCAATTCACACTCCTGGACAGGTGCCCACAGGAGGCCAGTGGGAAAGCACTGTCCCCTCTGAGGTGACACACAGGCTCCGTTGGCAAGGTCCAGCTGGACAAACGTCCCCCTGCCCACCCTGTGACAAGCCCGTGAGAATCTGTCCAGCCAGCAGCTGCAGAGTGCACATGTGTGGCTGTGGAGCACCTCTGGCACCCCTGGGTGGGGCAGGAGCAGCTCCTGCCAGGCTGGGGGCTGAGTGCTCAGCATGCCAGTGCTTCCCAGTGAGACTGTGGGTGCCATTTATGGCTCCTGGGAAAGATAGCAGGGATGCAAATTGAAGAGAGGCATGTTATCCAGCTCACCACCTTCCTGCTATCGAATCTGTGAAGATTTAAGCTTCCACTCTGCCTGGCCAGGCCTATTTCTGGCAAAAACCCCATACCATGTGCCTGAGGCAATCCATCCTTTCAGTTAAAAGCAAGCCCTAGTTGAAGTCGAAATATGCTTATGTTCTGAGCTCATTTATTAATAGTCTGATATATTAAATTAGAGAAAATAACTTGTACAGCTTGTACTTGACTCCTCAGTCATGACTGAGGGGTAGGATTCCATTGTGTCCTATGTGGGGCTCAGGGAGCAACAGGCAACACCTGTAACAGATCCAACCTGTGCCCTGCAGAGAGCAGGCAAGGGACTCCTCACTTCTTAGCCCACTGAACAGAAGGACCTGACTCAGGGCTGCCAGAGCAACCTCAGTATGCAAAATGGTTATCCCTCACTGCTTAAAATTCCTCTCTGTCCTGGGCCAGCATTCCATACAAATTCATGGTGGGCACAGACTGTTTCTAGATCTCCACTGTGCCAGATTCTGCTCCTGGGTCTTTCTGCAGACCCACTAAAGCCTCTGCAAGGTCACAGTAATGGTGGTCTCAGAAACCTCACTGAATCACACAGGGACCATATTCCTGTTAAGTTAAAAGGAAATATGTTCAGTAGGATACCAGGACTTTCAGTAGCACCTTGGACATCTGGGTGGTAACAGATCCACCATGAATCTGTCAGGTCCCCATAAACCCAGATGACCTTGACATAAATTCTGCCTCCATCTTAGACAGAGGGTTTTTTTTTCCTTTTCAATTTCCAGTAAACAGCACATGTAACAGCCGTGACCTAAAAACTCGGAGAAAGGTCTTGAATAGCTATGCAAAAAGATTTTTTTTTTCCTTTGTAAAGTATTCCACCAGTGTGAAAAACATATTTGGGCTGGTTTGGGTTGTGGGTTTGTTTGGGGGTTTTTTCTCTTAGAAGAATTTTAATTTTTTTCTCAATGAGATGTCCTGAAGACACAGGATTTGCATTGCAAATTGAAGCAGACCACTGTCTGGGCTGCTGACCTCTCTGAAGCCAGACCTACCATACCTTGGGAAAGAATACAGAAGCCAAGTTCTTCATCAGGATATAAAACAACGGAGGGAAGCATCAAATCTATGACTAGACATTGATTTTCAGAGAACTGATTTTTAGGTAAAACTGAGCACCCACAAACTCCTTTGAAATGACGTGCAGTTCTGCATGCCATTAAAAACCTCATGGAGAGGGACGTTTCCCCTGCTACAGACAGGACCAAACTATTTTAAAAAGCCTACTAATTATTCCGCCCTGAAGGAACTCAGACATTAATGTGGATTCATGATAATAACTTCAGACACTTAAGTCTGTGTGTAGCAGCCTGTGTCAGTCCTGTAGTGTCAGTCAAGAAGAACCTTGTTCTCCTCAGAATCACTGAGATTTACCACACAGGTTCTATAGCCTTTTTCCAGACTGACCCCTGAAACCCATTTTTTTCCAAGCAATACCTCTGGAAAGTTGCAGTTGGGCAAAGGACTGTCACAGAACCCCTGCAAGGTGCCCAGGCTGTAGTTGGAAGTCAGGTTGCTGATAAGGCATATGTCCACCCGGTCAGGAGTGATGTTGTATTCAGCAGCCATGCAGCTGGCAAGATCCACAGTGCTGCACATGAACTGGAAAACAAAGGTGGTATTAAGCTCCACAGCACAGAAGAAGAGAAGAAAACAAAATAGTTTGTATCAGTTTAAAAGCCCCTTGGAAATGGCTGTAGCAATGTGCAAAATATGCAACATGAAATCATCAGCTTATGTTTTACTGCAGATGCAGTAGCTATGCTTTTATTCCCCCAAAATATTAATTTAAAAAAATTAATTAAAAATCCAGGCTGCAGAGAACAGCCCATCTCTCTCTGAGCCTGAACTCAGCAGTGGTGGTTGGAATCACAGCCACACTACCTCAGTCTCAAAAGTGCAACTCAAAGCAGAGTCATCCCCGTGCCCATGAGCTGATCTCTGACTCCAGAGCAGGAGGCAGCACCGTGCAGGGCAGGCACAAAGCTCAAGGAACACTTGCATCCCACTCAGTATGGTGGGAGTTAAATAACACATCAGCCTCGTGCCAGCCCTTCCTGCAGGGATACACATCAGCTTGGCTCCTGCACTTGGAGCAGAGGCATTTGGAGAATCACAAAAGGACCTGGGCACAAATCACTGCCAGGCATATAATGGGCTCTAGGGATGGAGCTGTTGGGCTGCCATTTCTTTTCTGTGCCCAAAAAACAAAGGGCATTGACCTCAGATGCTGTCAGGCAGGACCATGGTAAATTCACAATGCTGCAGAGCACCACTAAGAAAACAGTGCAGAATTGAATGGATCCAAAGGAAATAATGGACATACCATGTTGACAAAGGCAGACAGGAAAACCAGGATAATGGCAAAGACTCCAACTAAGGTACTATTGGTCCTGGACTGTACAATCTTCTTAGAAAGAGTCTGGAGAGGAACTGGGAAAAGCTGCATGAGAGGAAAAAAAAAATCACACTACACATAAAACCCCTGTTTGTTTTACAGATTACAACCTGCATTTGAGCAGCCTGCATCCTTCAGCATGGGTCTGTGTGGATGCTGCAGAGGGGCTGGAGGATGGCGATGGGGGCTGGCGGCTCTGGGACAAGGGCGAGCAGAGACGTGACTGCCTCATGGCAGCAGGCCCAGCTGGCTCTCCAAATCTACTTAGCCTTTCCTAATGGGAGTGATGGCTCCTGAGCCCAGATAGCATGGCTTGCAGGGCTGTGCTCATCCTGTCGTGAGAAGCAAACCACAAGCCATCTGTAACTGAAATAGCCAGGAGCTTGAGCCTGGAAATTACTGGAGCAAAAATCTAAAAATGCAGCAATGAAAATACACGAGTGTCCCTTTGATCACCAAGGCGTATTGCAGGACTCCCCGGTGCCATTTCAGACACAGGTGGTGACACAGCCCAGGCAAGCCCTTGGATCTGCCAGACCCTGGGCAAAAGGCTCTGCAGAGCTCAGCTGGCCCAGGCTGGTGGCGGCTCTGTGCTCCACGCTCACGGTGACACAAACCCCTGTGGGTGAGGGCCCTCAGGGCGCTGCTGCGGCCCCACCACCACAGTGGCTCCCTGCTGCTGGCGTGGGCACTGACTGCAGCTGCTGCACTGCACTGGTGCAAACAGCCTGTGTGTCAGAGCAGAGCCCGAGCCTGTGCCCGTGGCAGCCTGGGTCACCCCTGCTGGACCTGAGGCCTCCCTGCATTGCCCTGGCCGCAGGAGTGTCCAGGAGACAGCCAGGGGAACCCTGTCCCCTCACGGGCCACCGCTGTGCCAGTGGAGGCTCAGGGCTAGAGCAGGAATGCCAGGAAAGCCTCGTGCCCTGCCACATCCCGTGGGAAATTGTCCTCCCACAGTGTCCACACCACCATGCCAGGGCAGAGGGGCTCTGCCCAGGACTACCAAAGCCTTTCCCAGAGCCCAGCTCTCCCTTCCCTTACTCACTGCATGAATAACCAAGCCACTAGAGGGTATTTTTAGAGACACAAAGAAACAGCAGCGCAGCGCCATGGCACTGCAATTTAACTATGACTAATGTTTCTATTAAAAGTCTTGCTTTTCCCTTTTATCCTTCACTCTTACATCTTCGGATATGCAACATTTTGTCAGTGCTGTGCTTCCCACACAGCAGCCCTGCAGTGTAATTACCGAGTGCTGGAGCGGCCAAGGCGCTGATTAGCTGGTGAATTTTACAGAGGCAGGGAGAGCTTGTGGCAGGAGTTCTGAAAGAGGTGATTTCACCTGCTACCAGCACATGCTGCAGGTGAAAGGAGAGGACAAGGCTCTGGAGGACTGGAGTAAAGGGGAAAGTGGGGTTGTAATTTATTTGCACTGAATGAGGATCGATTGAAATACACTGGAAGCTTATGCAATCCTTCAGCCACGCTAAAACAAAGGAAAACACCTTTCTCTCAGAAATGAACCTTGACACAGAAATCCTTAGCTTTGATGATAAGCCATGAACTAAAATATCCCTTGCTCTACCACATCCAGCTGTGTCCACACAGATGTCAGCTAGCAGATTCCTACTAGAATAGGGAAATGGAAAATCCAGTGGGGCTTTCCTCTGCTCTAGCCCCTTTAGGATTTGGAAGGAGAAGGAGGATGTCTACTGCATTTAGACAGTTTTCTCACTAGATTAGAGCAGGACAGGGTTTCCTGCCACCTCTTTGTTTAGGCCTTGACCTCCACAAAGGTATTCAGGGATCAAACCTCCATCTGTAATCTCTGGGAAATCAGGCACCTAAATAAAACTTTGGAGTTTTTTGTTGTGGATCTTGGCTCAAGCCCCTGCTGCCAACAATCCGAAAAAAGCCTGACTTTGAACCAAGCGTGAGATATCAAGCGAAGCCATCAGTGGAATACACTTAAATTCTAATGAAAACATGTTTTCTTTGTATTAATCTTGGTTCTCATTACTTTGCGAACTAGGGAAAATTTTAGGTCAGTAAACAAGTACAGCTGGGAAAAGTCCTGAAGAAGAAAGAAATGCCAAACCCCACAGGAGGTCAGGGCTGCAGTTGAGAGTGCAACAACACAGTCAGGCCATGTATCTGAGGAACCTCTGCCTCAGGAACACTGTTTGTAGCTCTGTCACACCAGTCATGCTCCCCCCATTTCACAGAGGCAGGTGGAGACCAGGAACACCTGCAGCTTGAAGGACTTCTATGATAGACATGGGGAGCCCACGTCAGGTCCGACAGTTCGGCTCCATTCTTGCAGTGCTTCCTTCACAAAATCAGCCACGAGTCAGGGGTATTGCACAAAAGTAGAAAAAAACATGACTTTCCCTCCCATTTTTGAAAAAAAACCACCCTAAAATAAGGCCTCTTCTGTCCTCGTAAAAGAAGCAGAGTATCAGGACATTAGAGTACAGTGAAAATCTAAGCAGCACTGCTGGTTGGCCCATTGGTTTGTACTGTGCAAAGTGACACTCAAATCCTGCCTGACTGAAGAACAGGAGATCTGATGAAATGGCAACTCCCAGCCTGCATCTGCACTACTGAGAAGGGGCTGAGAGGAAGGAGGTGATGCATTTGGGGAGCTCAGATCTGTGTTTGGGCAGCCACACAAGCGTGGGGTCACTCAGCACTCCTGAAATCTCCATGTGAAGGAAAATAACCCCAATGGGAAAGAAGGAAATTGGACTGTCCAGCTGATTCCAGTTCACTCTGAACTGAAATGCGTAAGTGCAGGTGAAGAAAGGGCACTGGTGTGCAAGTGAAAGTACAAGTTTAAAAAGTGACCCAACAAGTCATATGTTGCACTGAAAATAATCCATAACTTCCAGTCATTTGGCTTTAAATTACTCTAAATAAAGCCCATTCTTTGGAGCAACAGCTGATCTAGGACAGAAGAGAAATACTTCTTTTTGTCTTCTTAACATGTAGTGTGGGTATGGAAAACTGCTTAGATAATTGCTGTTATCTTGTAAGATGAGGTCCTCAAGGTCTGATTTTTCAATTTGTAATAAAAGCCTTTGAGTCATTTTGAAGTATATTAAGATGCTTCTGGAGTAAAAGACAACATCTCCAGGCAACTTGATAGTGCAAGTCCATTTATGTAACTTATTTCACAGTGATTTATTAGTGTATTAAAAAAGTACAGTTTTCAGAGGGTTCTATTTTTCCTCATTGAGACAAAACCCCCAAATGCTTTAGGAGCATCTAGACCAGCTTTTGGAGGCAAAGAAAGTGATAGGCAAGCTACACCTATGTAGAGCTACAGAAAAGGTTATTTTCTCATAAAGGATAACTTGAAATTTCTCTCCTATGTGCTCCCAGAACCATGCAAGAAGTTGAATTCTACACAGTAGTGTAGATGCCAGAAGTTTAAGGATTTAAAGAAAAAAACCACACACTTGGTAAGTTAGTAGCAAAACAGATGTCTGTCAGCAGAGTATTTGAGAAGGGACCCTGGTTCCCATGACCTTAGACTCTACTGGGAAGGGACACCACCTCACAGTGGCCAAGTCTTCATGGAGCATCAAAGCAAAGAACTGGAACTCTCTTGTTTATTACAGCTGAAGAAACTTGGAAAGCCAAGCTGGCTGTGCTGGCAGTTCCAGCATCAACTTCTAGTCCGTGGAGAATTTTATAGTGGAAGATAATAATGACAGAGAAGGAAAATAAAACATGATCAAGCTGTTCAGAAAGAGCCTGCTGGCCACTGTCAGCGCCACAGAGGGAGAGGCCAAAACAGGGAGGGAAAATCTCACATGAAAGTTGGAAGGAGGAAGAAAAAAGAGACACTTACCATGTAACAGCACAGCAAACAGTCAAAAGTTATGCTTATGCTGATGTCCTGGGGTGGACACCTGCTTTCCAACTTTGTGTGGAATGAACCATTGGTATTTAAAACACATACTCATCTATCCCACATCTGAGTGTGAAACAAAGCAAACAATGCTGACATCTCTGGCTTCAGGGATTTCATCTGAAGGATCTGTAAAAATGCCTTCCTTCTGCAGGTGTGTAAAAGTGTCTCCTGGAGCAATGTGGAGTACAGAAATAAAGTAACATCCCTCATCCAGGGGCTGAGTAAACCCATTGCTTAAAAATCAAAGACTTGAAGCCCCAAGATCTGGATGACAGAAGTGGGCTGGAGCTATTAGGAGCTGCTGCCATCAGATGTGGAGCTGACAAGCTACAAGTACCTGTTCCCTAAACAAGCCATCTCATAATCAGGTGCTGTCAGCAGAGGCTAATTTGCAGCACTAAGAAGGGACTGGAGCTGGAAGGCCCAATATTTTCAATATTTGCAATCTGTGCACAGAAGCCAACTCTGGATGTTATACATGAGCTTGTTGTGAGGATGAAAACTCACTGCTGGAAATGTCTGGGGCTTCAGAAAATCCCATTAAATTCTGATGTTATTCTGAATTCCCTCTGATGTCTTGTGCATCCAGAGCCTATGCACTGAGGCAAAGCCAGCCTAGAAACAGTAGCAGGCACCACTGAACAGACTGCTTCTACAGGAATTTGGAAGATCAAGTTAAAGAACAAAAGAAAGAATGAAATTGGCCTACCATCCCAGGGACTGAAAAGTCCTGTGTGCCTTTCAAATTAATCAGTGATTAAAATCAGTAATAATTTTAACCAAAAAGCCCAAACAGAACCAGAAGATTTGAATGATGACAGAAGATCAGAGTGCTGCTGTCAGTATGTGGAAGTGGCCTGTAAATGCCAGTGGTGACAAACAGCTCTGAGCCTTGGAATCTGGCTGGCTGCAGGTCAGGCAGCTCGGGTGCTCCAGAGCTCCAGGCCTGCCCCAGCTCTCATCCCAGCAGAACCAGTGACTTGGGGTGACCCTGTTTGGCTGGCAGAGTGCTGGGATGGTGCTGACAGAGAATGCAGTGTGAGGAGGCAGCACAGCTCCTGTTCTCTGTGGCTGTGACCAAAATCTCGTCATATTGGTGGTTAATTAACTGCTAATCACATTAACTGCTGATACAAGTTTACAAATGGATGACTTTCAGTAGCATTCTCAAGTGTGACCAGGCATCCCTGGGTGCCATTCCCAGCTCAAGGCACCCAAGCCTTCCTACCAGGAGGGTTATTTCTGACCCTGCTTCTCACTGCTGGTAAACAAGCAAGACCAATTGGATGCTTCACTTACAAACTAGGTTCCCTTTAATGTTGTCATAAGGCAAAAGGAAACCCTGTGAGTTGAGTTCAAATAGAAATTGAAGCTTCTTTCACTGGGAACAGTCTGCAGCTCTTATTGTACGAGAAGACAAAGTTTAATTTCCAAATCTAACTTTAAAAAAATCAAAAAGACATGTAAGGTGCAAGTCTGTCAAGAGCACCCACATTCAACTGTTGAAAATGGCAGAGAGAAGATAATTAAAGTGAGACAAATCATCTGCCTGACATTATCCATTATCCCACTGTTTCTTCTGCAGGAAACCCAGTGCTACTGAGCTATTTTGTTCCAGGCACTGAGGAACAAAGCTGAGCTTGGGCAAAGGAACCTGAATCTGAACATGTTCCATGTTCAGACACTTCCAGACTAGAAGGAGCCCTAAAACTGAAACACATCAATGTTTTTAATAGGAACACCTTTGAGTGAAATAGATGAACACAACACCCTTCCCACAGTGCTCACTGCCAATTTACCACAGGCTGACAAGAAGAATTAATATGTTTTTGGAACTTCACACAATGTATTTCTCTTCTGATCAAAGCCAGCTACAAGAAAGAACCCAGCAAATGTTGGAAGTTCTGTACACTAATCTGAGACAGGCTGATAAAATTCTATATGTTTATGGCCTTTACTTCCCTCCAGGACATTTTTCCTTGATGATATTCTGCTTCTCATTATCTGCCTACCCAAACACGTATATGCAGCAGGGGTCAGTACACAGGAGACACTGCAGGAAGTTTACAGGGAGGAAATGAATGGTCAGGATTTGGTCCCACATTGGAAAATGTGTTCTTCTTATATCAATATGAGAGTGTCTGCAGGGGACTTAATAGACATGCAGATCTACAGAGTGATTACTTCTTGCTGAGCTACAGAGATGCCAACCCTAACATCTGTTTGCAGTTCATTCTGCCTTATCAAAGGCTTTTTCTGTAACCCTTATCACATAGTGTGGAAAGGATGGCTAACAAAACACACTCTGTGTACTGAAGAAGCAGATTGCTGATTTTAGGCAGAGGACTACAAAGAAACCACAGTACTCACCTTTACACAGGAGTAAATGACTGAAACAAACACCACTGTGGTCAGGATCAGGAAACAGGTCAGGTAAAAACCCAGCATAAATGTAGAGCTGAAATCAAGGAGAGGTTTGGTTGGTTTTGTTTTTTTAAATGCACATTGTATAGAATAGCTACAGCTCTGCTCTCCAGAACACATTTGTACAAGCTATGACACACTGCACAGGCTTTCCAATTAGGATAGCAGTAGGAGACACGAGGTGCCTTGAATACCAACAGATACTCTGGCCTATTTAGAATTATTCAGACAAGCTGCAGAATAGAGAATGCTGCATCTTTTACAGCAATCACCTTCCTGCTGGGGTGACAGAGGGACTGAAAAACATTTCATGCAGGAGAGGAGGTGACAGAACAACTTGTTGTGGCAGTGGCCCCCAGCTGGCCGTGGCCAGGGCACCCCTGGGAAGGAAGGCAGGCTGAGTGCTCAAGTGCAGCTGGGGGGGAATAGTATCAGTGGGAATCACTGCCTGTCTCGCACAGGGAATGTCTGTGCAGAACCATTCTTTGTGCTCTGTCTTGTGCATGGGATGTGAGCAACCACAGCATAAGGGTAGTCAGGGATAACAGCCTTATCTTGGCCAGCTTGAGAGGTTCCTGCTCCTCCCAGCTTGGAAGTACAAAGAGGATTCCAGGGCCAACTTTGTACTGTGGATTTTCATCTGTTTTCCTCACGAAGATATTCAACACCAGTTTCCCGGTGATTGGTCTCAGTGTGACAGGACAGATCCCCTCCCAGGAGTCAGCCTTGTTCATAATCTAAAGGAAGTATTCTTGTGATGTGACACTGAGGGCAACAACACCAAAGCCAGCTGGTCTCTGTTCTCTCATGACTACTAAGATAATTGTACTTGCTAATTCACTGCTTGAGCCTTTTTTGAAATTCCTTAAAGCTATTCCTCTTTATCATAATAAATTGACACTGACATTCTGTCTCTAGTTTCAAATTCAGATTCCACGGTGTGTCTTTCATGAAGCTCTGATGGTGACACAAGTGCACCTGTGGTTTCAGCTGGTGTTTAACTGCTACCTTCAACAAAAGACCAAAGCTATGCAATTGAAATATAAGGAAAAACAAAGCAAAAGGTGAAGGGAAGCCTATCTGACCTGCTGTTAAAATATAAAATTTTATTTACTCTTGAACCAGATCACCTTTCAGACAGGCCACGCTGACTAAGGACACTTCAGAACTTGCAAAAAGAAAATCCCAAATAAACAACCACCCTCTTTATGGGCAGGATGGAAGGAGACTGAACAGCACACCACTTACACCCCAGTGCTGTAAGGGATTGGCTCCTGTGTAATACAAAGGAGGCAGCCATATGTTGCCACACATCAGAAATTGTCAAGTTGTCATTTAAATGTTAAACTGGGTTTTATGGAGACAGCGTAGTGGCTGCTTAGGGAGTTTGATGAGCAACACAAGGCTGGTAGAGGGCCTCTGCAGGTGTGGAATTATGACAGAAATATCCAGAAATCCAAAGTGTAAGCCCCTGTTAAATTAGTTACTCTCAGAGAACATTTCTGGATGTAATTAACAATGGGAATTATCTAGTTCCAATTGTGAGCCTCTTTCAGCTTCACTTGCAGTTTCCCAAAGCAGACCTGTCTGTTGACACAGTGCATTTGTCCTGATGTTATTTTGCTGATTCAATCCTTCTGTGAGCACTCCTGCCTGGGAGAGTGAACGACAAACATCAGACTACGTGTTGTTTCTGTGACCTTCCAAATATCTGATCTGAACACTACAAACCAATCTCTGTCCTACAAAAGATCTGTGGTGGGGACACACGTAGAAAACAGTTGTAATGGTATAAAATAGTGCTGGAGCTCTCTTTAGGGACAATTTTTTTGTCTTCTTGTAAGGAAGATAAATTTGGAGCATTTTCAGAGCTTCTGTGATCTTGTTCTTCAGTTTAAAAATTACTAACTCCAAATTTATTTCCACCACAACATTTCTCAGTGAATGGTGCTAAACCAGAGCATAGGAAATACCCACATGCTGTAATTTTAAGTGAATTTTAAAGAACTCTTTGAGAGGAAGTCCCATTTCTGCAGAGCTCACTGCTGGAAAAGATTTAGTGGGCTGTGATGTGCCTTGCAGACAAAGCTGCAGAGCTCTGCAGTGGGCCAAGAGCACTGTGCCCCACAGCCCTGAGGAGCCTATGCCATTCTTGCCTGGGGAAAGGAACGACTGCAACCCTTAAACCTGGAGCAAACCACAAGCTCAGGCATGTGCAGCTCAGCCCCCTTTGTACCTCTCTTCTTGCCCAGCTGCTCTGAGTCCAGAAGAATAAATGTATGAGAGATTATGCCTCATTTGCTAGGCAGGCCCTGAGACCTCAGTGCTCTGAGCAATGAGGCTGTGATGGGAGGTTTTCACCTCCCTGTCCCACTGTGTTTAGATAAGAGGACAGCCCAGCCCTGTGCTGTGAGTGTGTGCTATGCCTTGGTAGGCAATCCTTCCTACTCACTGATATTTGTTTTCCACAGGCTTATAAATGTGCTGAACTGATTTTCCTAAGACAGAGGTAAATTATAAGAGAAATCACATTGGGAAAACAGATATCCTCACATGCCAGTGAGGAGGTTTTAATCTGCACTAGATATGGCTGAAAACAATAAGCACCATGCATCACTTGAGCATGAATTATTTAAGGATTTTTCTCTTCCCCTTGGTGTTCTGAATTTTCAAGGAAAAAAAAAACAAAAAAAAAGTGGGCTGGAATAGAAGAGGGGAGCAGATGGGAGCAAAGGGATGAAAGGGTACTCACTGTGGCACGATTATGATTTGAACAAAGCAGATGAAGAGGAAGACTAGGGAGGCACAAGCCACATAGGCTCCAAACCTGTCATCCACCTGCTTGGAGTACTGCAAAAAAACACAGTTACGTTAGTGGGAAATTTGGCTGGCTGCCCTTTCTCCAAAACCACCTCTTACTTGGCTTTTGTCTAGGTCTCTTGGAAAGCAGTGATGGTAGGAAACATTCCCAATTCCCCTTCTCCCCCAGGCAATCTGTAAGGGCTTGAACAGGCTCAAAGGCCAGGCAAGGAACCCACAGAGCTGGGTGAAGAGAGGATTCCCAACTGCCCCTTGCAGACAGGAACAGAAATGGATTCACTGGGACCGAGATTCTCGGTCACTGTCATCAGACCTAAACTTCTTTCCACGGGAAGTTTCCTCCAAGAGGGACAAATGCTGCTAATGAGAAAAGCTGGCATTTGGTGCAGATGACTTGAGTTGTTCTAATGACAGTGCAAGGCTGCTGTGGTTTTCACACAGCCACTCCTTCCAGCTCCCTGTCAATGTATTGGCCACGTGGGAGCTGCACCCGATTCCCAAAGATGCTTTATTCAGCTGGAAGCTCAGGTCTCAGCACAGACCGTCTCAATGTTTGAACCACAAACTAAGAGATGCTCTCAACAGGTGAACTGCTAATTTCCCTGGCAGTTTCCACCTAGAATATTGAAGAGGAGAAGTGGGGGGAAATAACACGCTCGAGCTTTTATTCAGTTCCACACTGATTCATTGAACAGCTGTAAATCCTGAAAAGCTCTGCTTTTTTAATAGATAGTCATTCTTGTCAAGGAAAGACTGTTTCGAAATAAAATTATAAAATAATGCAAACTTATGAAGTTTTTTTCCACTGAATGATGAGTTTAACCCAAAGACCACTCAAGCATTGCTTGAACAAAAAAATAAAATAAAAAAGGATTACTTTCTTTGTGCAATTAGACCCACCATTTCTTATGGTGCCTTTAATAATGTCATCCAGCTACCTCTAGATTTAGAAATTAGACTTGGAAATTTAACTTTGCAGCCATCTAGAGCTGATGATAGCTGTTAGTCTCTACTATATAGTCAGGAAAATGATCTTTGCCTCACAGCAATATCTGAAACCAAATCAGGAAGAAATCAACTGCTCATGAGCTTTAGGTCTGTTACTCCGTTTTCTCACATTTGTGGGATAGAGAACTATTTCTGACTTAAAATGGGCTCCCAAAAATATCCAGAGTACATATTGCATCCCAATGAACCCTAGTAGTACCTGGGGCTCTTTTGGGGGACAAAGGGCAGGGAAAAGTCCCTCCAGAGGTGTTTCAAGGCTTAGGTAGGCTGAAGTGTGTTTCTCCAGTGATTTGAAGGAGATAAGGGGTGACTTATCTTGGTCGACTTAAGATGGTTTGGAGTCTCAAAGTCAGCAAAACAATCTGCTTTATTCTGGATTCCCTTTACTGCTTGTCACTGCATATTCACATGTATCTGATAGAAATGGCTTCATTTTCCTGGCCAGGGCTCCCTTCAGATGACTGTGATGTTTTTTTTTAGGACAAGTTATATTAAGGTTTCCATGAAGAAGCATGGATTTTTTAAGATCACAACCCCACCTCCAGCACCTAAGCCATAGCTTAAACTCTAAACATAAAAGCCTGACCTTCTGCAGGAGAATCAAAACTCCCAGCAAGCCTGCCTGATGCACTGCAATGGTTTTTTGGACATTACCTTCTTCTCCAAGTCAGGCTCCCTGAATGTCAAGAGGAATTTGCGCACGTGCTCGGAGCGTAACCGATCGATGCTTCTGGCGTCGATGGCCCGGCCCAGAAACTCATCCACTTCATCCTCTGGGTTCATACTCTCCTGGGTACTCCTGAGGGGGTCATGGAAAGGGAGCATAAGAGCACAAGATAATTTCTGCCTCTGCACCGTGTGTTATCACTGCAGTGTATGATGAGCTGGAGGTTAATGGCATTTTGCTTATGACAGCCTCAGTTGGGAAAGGGGCCGGGAGCAGAGTGGAGTGATGTCAGCTCTAGAGCTCACTGCCAGTCCCCTGCCATTATTACAAGGCTTCCATTTCTTTGCCCTTTTTCTGTACTACATCTGTCTCCTGACACCCAGGTCTAATTTCCATCCCTCATTCTCTAAAACCACTGGGTAGCCTCCTTCCCCTTGTCCTCTGACTTACTCTTCCCTGCACTGCCGTGCTGTTGTAGCTCTTAGTGCCTGCACTGAAAAAATTATTTAAGCATCCAGTCACATTTCTTGCTTTCTAATAACAATTTCTGTAAATATTACTGTGAAAATTTCCAAACTTGAACAATTCTCCTTTTTTGAAAAAAAAATTGTTTACAGAACAAACATGTGGAGGAAAAATGTGGCTTGACTCCCCTTCACACAATTACTTAGGAGTATAAAACATAAAACAGAAAGAAAAATCTGTTTACAAGATATTTACTTAAGGAAAAGTTGAAAAAAAAATCAACAGAAGAAAAAAAATACAAAATAGATTCTGCTTCCTAAATATGTCAAACAAGATTATAATCTTTTGTGCCACCATTTTTCTGAATCTCCGCTATAGCTTCAGAAAAATGAAGCTGATTTTCAAAAACTGTTGAGAAGAAGTAACACCGTAAACTCATTTTTCCTGAGGCATTTTGCACTGAGGATCAGGAAACCTGAAGCACATCCTCAGATTCTAGTTATTTTTAAAATCTAACAGTATTTTAATGACTTGATGCTGTCACTTTAATGGCTGCCCTCAAACGAGCTATAGGCAGAAATTAAAAGCTAATCCTAAAGTGCTGTTTTTCTGCTCTGCTTGCATGATTGCTCAGGTTATCTCCAGGGTTTGCCAACAGTTATCCACTGAAATACGCCCCTCCCTTGCACTGGAGTATATTCCAGCAGATAACTATTTCTGTCTGCAAACCCCACAGTGGCACAGCAACTTAAGGCTCACGTTGTGTGACCCTCTGTTTAGGCACTCTGGAGGAAAAATCCTGGGGTCTGACAAGCATGATGAAAAGCCACTCTGCTTTATTTCCCTGGTTTCATTTGTAGTGCACCAAAGCACACAATGCACTCCGTGTTGCTGCCAGCAGACTCCCACAGGTAAGGCTGTGCTGGAAAGCAGCTTACAAACCAGAATGTGACTGTTTTAAAAGTTAAAGGTCCCTTTCCAAAAGGAAGGCTCTTTCAAAGCTTTCAGAAATTTTAAGATTTTAAGAAGCCCTCTGTACCTCAACTCTTCTGTGCAGCTCTAGGCAAGAGAAAAATAAATCAAGTAAATCTGCTCATTTCCATTCTACCACTCCTTGCCTCAGCCAGTGGGTTGAGTGTGTCTGCACCTTAGCAGGGTCAGGACAACACACCAGGGGCACCTATTCAGTGCCCATAAAGCAATTACAAGCCTAGTTTTTCTCAAGGTCTAATCTCTATTTTAGCCAACCTTAGTATTTCACAAGGGTTGAGGGAGGTCTTTTTTTTTTTTTTTTTTTTTTTTCGTCTCTAGAAGTTATTTAGTTCCTAGAAATTCATATAATTAGCTTTGAAAATAAAAGTGGATTTTTCCCTACAAGGTCAGGACATTCAATTTACTTCCTCAGAGGAAGTACATCTGCTTGAGCATTCAAGGGGAAGCTGCTTATTTTCATTCAGTCCTTGCAACATCTCCTGGGCTCATAAAAATGAGCAAGGAAATCATTAGGCTTTGTATTTACAGAATGTCTTCCAAGGTCCTGTGAGTTATGTACACACTTGGGTCATTCACATTTCACTATTTCATACCACGCACGGGAGACGTGATGCATTTTCTGCTGGAACTGAAGCAAAGGAGTCAGCTCAGCATCTCAGCAAAGCACGGGCAAAATTCAAGTTTCAGTCTGAAAACGTCACTCAGGAAGGTGCCAAGAGAAGAACCTGTCTGCCTGGTCTCTACCTCGGCTGCCTGCAGGTGTGTAATAGGTGGTTGGACTGCTCAGGGTGTTTCTAACACTACAGTAAACTCCAAGGCTGCAGGCTCTATAGAAACACCTCTGCTGGTTTTAAATTGCCTTGCTGGGACATTGGCAGTGGGCAGCTACCCTCACACAGACTGCAGGAAAGCTCAGGCACCTCGCACAGACTGAGCTGTTCAGGTGACTTTCACTGCCCACTATACCCAAGCTAATTACAGTACAGTAAGTTTGGGTACATTTGCATAAATGTAATTTTAAATTGGCATATAAAAGTTCCCTGGGCTAAGGAGTGCCCTGGAGGCAGTGCCTGTAAGTCAGAGCTGAGGTACTGTCATAGATTAATGAAATTCATGTGTCAAAATGCCTTTTGATACATTGATAGCGTGGTTGGGGGTAGGGGGGAATGAGGATTTCAGGCTGCCATGAAACTTCCAAAAACACATCCTAAAAACAATGTTGAGATTTCTTCAAATGCAGCCAACAGAAAATTGTGTCAAGGGGCAGGAACAGCACAAACAGAGCTTGTAGCAACTTTTTTCACTCTGCTTGCAAATGTGAACACTACCAATTAACCCAGAGATGCTGGCTTCAGAGCAGTCCAAAAATGTACTGCTGATTTAATTACTTTCTGCCAATGCAGAGTGTGACCACTGCCAAAGCTCCATGTATGCCATAATTTTAAGTGCTTCATGCTTAGATTCAGTAACTAAACCTGCACTCAGGCACGTAAGGTTCGGTTCTGTTTTCAGGGATGTGTGGTGCCCACGTCTCCCCTTGCTGCCAGACAAAAGTACTGACCCTCAGTATTACTGCTCCAGAAGGAACTGTCTTGGTACTCAACATGGTTTAGGTGTCTAATTTTAACCCCTCTCACCATGAACATTCTCTGCTAGGGATTTATTTTTGCCAAATCTTTGTAGTTGAGTTAAACAGATTTCTGGATAAAAGGAAATCAGAGGCAAGTAGTAGCTTCTTTTGGTACTGAACAGAAATGCCAATACCTGTATAATAAGCTGGCACCACGCTGCGTGAGACAGCTCAGCTATTGGCTGTAACAGCCCAAGGAACCTTTCCAACTATAGGATGGAGAACAGATAGTATGGACCTTGGAGCAACAGAGGAGATGCTGCTCCTCAGCTCTTGGGTGACTCTGCTGTGGACCAGCACTAAGGTAGCTGATTTTTGTGATTTCTTGCAGAAACTATGAGGAAAAATACTATTTCATGAGGGATACTGAAAACTTCTTTATTTCTATGAATTATTTTGTTGTAATCTGTTAGCTCTTTTCTGCCCAAGGCATATCTAACGTGAAATGAATTGCCAACATCCATGGATACAACAGGCAACATGAAACAGTGGGACCAGGGAAACATCCCAAGGTGCACAGAGCTAAATGTTAAAATTCAGTTAGCAGGGAAGGGCAAGAGAAGGAGAGAATGACTCTTAAAATTGCCATGTTCAAACTCATCACTTTCCTTTTCCTTTTAGGCAGCTGGTCTCAGTGCTCAACCACCATAATGTGAATTTTCCCACAGCTGGATGCCTGGAGCCCACAGGAGCATTTACCTGTCCCAGCTCACAGAAATCCACTCAGCCCTGACCAGCAGCCTGAGAAATATAATGAGTAACAGCAACATAATTTAGGCAGCAGTCTCCTCTAGTGTTGCCTAACTTGCTCAAAACAAGCTTATAATTAAGGCCACTCAGCAGGACTGAACAAGAAAACACCTTCAACATAGGAAATGCTTATTTTATATACAGCTGTAGAAGTTTAAAAGTGAATGTATTTGGGTTTTTTACTCCAAAGGCAATTTTTCAAAATAGCACTCTCATTAAATTGTTATTTAACCATTTCTCTAAAGTTCTATAGGAAAAAAATGAAAATGCTGCTGAAATTTTGCTATATTTTAGAGTACAAAACTTGGAATTTACTTTTTCTAACAAGCTATCATTTCTGACTGTTTTTATATGTAGAAATAATAATACGCAATAATGAGTAATGTAAAATAAATACAAATGAACTCAGAAATTTTACAGGCATTTCAATACATACATAAACCTTTCTTATTGGAGATGTCCAACACACATATATACTTTAGAGGAAGATTTTGTCTTGGGTTATTTTTAAAGGGTGGAGATTATCTGGGGCGAGGGGAAGTGCAGCAAAAGCATTTTAATTAGAAAAGCGAGTTAGAACCACCAAACAAATAAATGTTTTGAGGGCAGTGGCTGTTCTGAATGCACATCAGTCAATCCTGTGCCCTCAACTGCCTGTCCCTCCAGGACAAACCTCTGGGGAGTCCAAGCATTATTTTTGGCTTCTGGGCATCAATTTTTGTCCTTTTTTAATATGAGAAAAAAAAATCCCAAATGTGTAAACATAACAGTGTATGACAGAAGTATATTTGCTTACTTGTCCTTGGGGTCCTCGAAGCCCTGAAAGAAAGGAAAAGGGCACAAGGGTGAGCAAACAGGCTGACCTTGAGAACACAAAGCATCCCGGGAATGGCATCTCACAGGGGGCTCTTCAGGGAGCTCATTTGTTAGGTGTGGATTTTCCCACCCACAACAATATTTTGTGCAGCCAGAGCAGCTTTGGAAAAACACATCCCTTCAGATATAAATTCATGGAAGTGCAGAAAAAGGAAATGACTGCTGGCACACTTTATTTCAGGTGTCTTCTTTTTAGCAGTCACCATTACAAATGATACAATGGAAATTGTACTGATATTATAACTGAGGATGTAATTTACTTGAAATAAAATTCAGAACAATAAGAGAAATCAACCTCTGTATCCAACAAGGCTGCATCTCTTTGTGTCAGGGCTCAGCTAAGGGCAATGGATGTGTTTTGGTTTTCATCTCCCCCAGGGGCCTCCCTGCTCCTCCCCTCATCATGCACACACAGAATATGCTTTTGTGAATAAGATTTCATGAATGATTTATAATGACTGCAATAGCCCAAATATTCACAATTCTTTCAGGACCACCTGAATTGTGGCATAAGTGTAAGTATTTATGTGAGTATTTATGTAAGTGTAAGTATAGTTAAGTGTAAGTATTTATGAGTCATCCACAGTTATAAAGGCTAGAAGGCCTTAGACAAAATTTTACGTGGAGGCATAAGTTTGTATGTTTAGCATTAACATACCTAACAAACCAAATTGCATCAAAATTGCCATTTTGCATGGGCTGCAACAAAATGTGCCCTCTGACATCTTGTCTTAAATTTAACTGTAGTCAAGACAAGCTGTATATTTGACAAGTAGGGTCAAATACTCAGGCACAGAGTTTGTACCCTGTGTTCCAAAACATAAAACGAATGTAGCTGGGAGATACAAAGAACTGCTTTTGTTTTTCTCCCAGAGACCTCAGGCCAAAACTGCTCAGGGCACGAGAGGATATTCCAGCTGCTGGACCTGCAGCAGCAACCATCCTGGGGTCAGCACACTGAGATCCACCCTGACTGGAAATCAAACATCTTCGGACAAAAGTCTTCCCACAGCCGCCTTGTCCAGCACCATCAGAAACAACAGTGACCAGATACTAAGGGAGAACAGATTTTACCCTTGCAATGAGTCTGCAATGTGGCCACATGGCAGAAGGAAAGCCAACACAGTGTCCCTGAACAGCACC
Organism: Sylvia atricapilla; assembly: GCF_009819655.1. Classification (NCBI taxonomy): domain Eukaryota; kingdom Metazoa; phylum Chordata; class Aves; order Passeriformes; family Sylviidae; genus Sylvia; species Sylvia atricapilla. The sequence goes on from NC_089146.1 coordinate 27,974,452, forward strand.
AGCTTTGCCAGAGGGAAAAAGTGAGGTCTGTCACTCAGGTCAGCAGCCAGGACTGTGATTCACTGAGAGCAATTTCCATTTTTACATACTCGGTTTCAGATTAAAACCACACTCCTAAACTGAAACTGCCGCTTCAACTTAACCCATCAGAAATTCAGATCAAGAAGTCCCTCAGTTCCATGTCACAACCACCAGTGGGGAGAAGGAAATAGTAATGTTGATTCAAAGTTAGCATGTCCAGCTATCCAAGCCAAAAAAAAAAAAGTACTTTCTGATTTCACAGAATCAGAGTGAAGTGATCATTCAACTTTTTGTTGTGTGATTTTTTCCTTCTTCTTTTGCCTAATTATTTTACAGTTGTCAGAAATATCTGATTGATTTATTTATTTATCTATCCTCTAAGTAATCCTACAACACAGTGCCAAAGTAGAAAGCTCGCTGATTAATCATGGAGACAAAATGCTCACTAATTTGTCTGGTGTCATAGTCAGGCTGCAAAGAAAAAAGAAAATCAACTGAACATGAATAACTACCAGCCAAGAAATAAGCAGAGGGAAGCAATGAGAAAACAGCCAGTACTTGCTTATTAGATAGATATCAAGGTCACATTTTCAAGCTTGGCCTGCTGGGAACTGGAGAACTGACTGCAGTGGGACAGTCCCCTAAAATGGTCTGATTTTCTCAAGCAGCTGCGTAACCATCCATCCCTGAATTCCTCAAACTAAACAGAGATCTCACACTCCTGCCTTTGAAATGCACAAGTTTGAGGACACAGGCTGACCAGGTCAAGTTACTAGAACACCTCAGCAAGCACATCCTCAAAAAATTCCCCAATATTTCAAGTGTGGGATAATATTTAACTGGCCATTTATATGGGTGAACACTTAATCCACATAGAGTTTGATTCTGCCCTGCTTCTCTCCCTCAGCAAAACTGTTACGAGGAAAGTTTCTAAAGTGAAAAAGAATTAATTGATCTAGCTTTTCAATTCACAATACTAAACTGTGCTTGAAATGCTGGAAATTATTCTTGCTGGTAACTCAAATTAAATTAGTGTTTCAAAACTAAAGACCAAAAAAATAAGTATTTCAGGTAAAGCAGAAAAGGAAAAGACTTACCACATTTTCTTTCCTGGATCTTTATTTAATGAGGTTAAATATTAAAGAGTGACTTGAACTTTAATTAGGGAGAATCAGCTTAAAATTAAATGTTGTAGGAACCTCTTTAAGTTAAGCAAATTAAATGATTCACTTCAAACACTCCCATTTCATACTAAAGATTCTTCAAGCAGACTTGCCAAAAATGGAATTGTTATGGATAAAAGTCTGTGGGATCATTTTAGGAAAAAAAATCCTTAAACACAGATTCTTAAATCTGGTCGTTTAGAACAGATATCTTTCTTATTCGCACTGGAAGACTTTGCCAGGATATAGAGCAAATACACCTCTAGGATCTGGCAGTGTCCAGAGACTTTCCTCCCTCTCCACTGAAGCATCCATGTTTCAGTCACTCCCCAGGAAAACTCAGGTGGAGGAGTTGATCTCATGCTCAGAGCCACGCTGCCCACCCTGCTTTGGATTGGGAGGGAATTTCCCCCTGGGTTTTGGTTAATGTGCTCTCACCTCCTCCAGTCTTGTGGGCAGGCTTGGTTCATTGAAAAATCTGCACTTCAAATTATTTCCTTCCCCTTGCACAAGGCCTGAGCACTAATGACATACTGGTCTTTTTTTCTTCCCCACAGCTGGCGAACAGTTTAATATCTTCAGGAGTCAGATGTTTTGCTCCAGTTAAAGCCCTTGGCTCAGAGTAAGGCTGCTCCCATCAATTGGAATGGTTTGTCTTTTATACAGGATAAACACACAACCCATCCTGCAGCAATAGGGTCTACGTGGATTTTCCTTCATTCCTACTCAAAATCTGGGAGCCAAACTTCCAAACTCAAGCAGGAAAGTGAAATATGAGGGGCTAAAGGCACTGTCCAGCACTCCTCATGTCATCTGTCTGTGCCCCACTGTTGGACAGCTGAAAAGCTGGTAAAAATGAGGGGCCTGTCATTTAGGAGAGGGGGTGTAAAGGGATCGGAAAAGAAACAACCAATTCCTGGAGTTAAGAATATAAATCCCCTCTTGCCAGTGGTTTTCTAGGGCACTATGAAGAATAGGCTGGAAATTGTCAGCAGGGATGACAATGGTAAAAGTAATGATGGCTACAAGAATTGGACAGAGAGGAGCTCACAGGAGCTCAAGAACAGCTCCATAATCATGATGATAACGTAGTCTTTGTTCAGGCCAAAATTCCTTTCCTCCAGAAGGGACCATAAGGCATGAGATAGGCCTTATCACAGTGCAGTACTAACGGACTGCTGCACACAGGACCTCGTGCAAATTTTATCCAGTCTCATTTTAAATATCCCTGATACTGATGGTTTTCTCATTCCCCCAGGAAGCTGTATTACTCTGCCATCAGATTGCAAAAGCAAAGGTAATAGCATTTAATAATGCTCTGGGACCAAAACAGTCCTCTCTTTGACTTCAGGAACATTAACCCAAACTCAGCTGAACCAACTCCCTTAAAGGCTCTGCTCTTTTGTCTTTTCTGCATGAGATTATTAAAAAAGCCTTATTTTTTTATGGCAGGTCAGGTGACTCAGAATCTACACTGACAGCCTCAGTGGGAGTAGACGTGCAGGAGGAAGAAAAGAGGGAATGTTATATTGCTGCATCTGTCCCTATGGCCCCTAAGGCTTATTACTTTATGGGGGATATTTTATGAATATCTATTGTGCTAAAAGCTCACATGACTGCCATCTCTCTGCTTGACTTCTAAATTAACTAAGCCCTTTTCTTTGAAGATTAAAACTGATTCCTTAAATAGAATGATAAAGTGTTTGTCAAAGACATGACAAACTGACTGCTATACCATAACACTTCAAATCAAGAACGATTAGAAATAATAATTCTAACTTCGAGAACATTGGCTGCAATTATTAACATATCTTAAGTATGCAAAGAAAAGTGGAATAGATTTTATATGCTTTTAACTTTTCATTTAACTCCAAAAATAAGACAGCAGAGGGGCTGATGAGCTTCATGACCTTCTTAATGGCAATGTGTGTGGGAAGCATGAATTCCACCCTCCTTAAAAACTTCATTTTCAACTCCAGCAAAGATCTTAAGAGCAAAAATGACAAAGAAACTAATTTTTCTTGCCCTGTTTTCATCCCCAGAACAAAGTCAAAATAGAACTTACATGATGTTAAAGCAGAAATCGAAATAACTTCGGACTTAGGGACAAAATGAGCTTTTTAAGAGTTAAGGCCAACTTGCAGAGGTGCTTCCCAGAGACAGTGACCATGGAAAACAGAAAGGGAGAGTGACAGGCTGAGAGTGGATGTTGTTAAAAACAAACCTGTTTCGGCTCTACCACAAAACTAATTATTCACATCTATTTTCAGCACTGTTGTACCTTCTGCTTTGTCCCTGTGGTCAAAAAGACAAGGCTATGAAGATAGATGCTGTCAGGTGTAAATGTAGAAGCAAAACTGAAGGACTTCAAAGCACTCAAGCCAAAAATAACACAATTTCTGTTTCCAGAGTCCAGAAAGAATAAAGCCTGATATGAAGGATATTTAACAAGCATCTAAGTGCAGAACAACAGACTGGCAGAAAACCAGTTTATGAAACAGATTAAATGACGAGTGTGTCTGCTATAACTGGAACACAGACTAATGAGGTCTGAAAAGGAAAGTTGAAGTGCTCCTTTTCTGCAGCCCACCCCACTTGATAAATAGACTTCCATTCCATGGTGCTGGTCACAGATGGTGAAACCCTCTGCTTTCTTCCGCTCAAAATGATTCTGCAGACAGTCCTCAGCTGGCAGACCAGACCTGGCCAATGCCACGAATGTATCTGGGCCATCAGATTTAAATCTAGAGACCGTAAGAGATTTTTTTGGTTGAAATAGTCTTTCTCCACCTTACTTTTAATTAACTTCTGGCTCTGAACTCACACATCAGAAAAGTGCAGGTTGCTCACACTTTCCAGTTTTCTGCGAACTCTGAATTCAAATTTCTCCAGTCCAAAGGTCACATTTTCAAGTGAAATAATTTCTGGTTCCGTGCTTCATTTGTGAACAGTTTTTAGAATTTGCAAAGCAGACATAAAAATAAGCAGCCCTAGAAATGCTCTGAATTAGTTCCTGGCTCCACAATCTCTGCCCTTCCATGTCTACGCTCCAAACAATGATCAACACAACAAACTTTTCCAGAAGCTACTGTTAGCCTTCTAATCAGATGCAGACAGACTGGATCCATGCCTAACCAGCCTTAATTGAAATTGCCCACTGGTGCTGGCCAGAGCTGCTCATCCTCTCTGAAACCCAGACCCAAACTTGCTGACCTGCAGCCTTTTGACATTAAGGCTTACTGTCTGCTTGAGGAAGCTTTGGAAATCGTTCTGGTAAGTGCCTCAAATTCACCTGTGCAATGCTTTCATGAACATTGGAGGAAATGTTCCTGGGAATAAAAGGGAACTGTATCTTTATTTCTGCAAGCTAAATTTAGCCCCACTCAAAACCAGTCTGACACATTTTAGTACTGTCTCAATCCAAATGACCTTTCCCACATGAGTAAAATTTATTCTAGAAGAGGGTGTTGAATGGTGGAAAAACTATCAGGTCAAGGATTCCAAGCAAATACTAAACTCTATCTAGGTTTCTCAATAGCAGCTGCAGATCTGCTGTTGCATTGATTAATTTTTTAAAAGACGGATTCTTATCCCTCTTTTAAAGAAGTAATCAAGGATGATTGCAAGTCCTGATCAGCTAGAATAAAAGTTAGCTTAGCAGATGAGGATACAAAACAGTGCAAAGCCTCTGACAAATTGAGCAATGTACATGGTACTCCCACTCATTTATATGAGTTCCCATGGATCATGTGCACCAGGCAAACCCTTTCTCCAGGTGAGCACCAAAGCAATTACACAGCATCACTGCTGGATGGGATTCCTCCCCTTGCTATTTGAGAGCTATCAAAACCAAATTGGCCCTATAAAACCTAGACTAGAGTAACAATTTCCTCCCCGATCTATAGCAATATGTGGAGATTACAGCAGAAAGGATTTTGAGAGTTTCTCCCTGCTTGATTACAAGTTAGATTACTACAATAGCAGTGAAAAAATAGTGGGCCTAATTCTTCTCCACTGGGGGCCCCTGTCCAGCTTTGCTGATGTCACTGTTGCAATTACCAGATTTAGCAGATGATTGCTGGAAAAGAGGATAATGATGACCTGCAGTCAAATGAAACCTCTCGAAGGAGGGTGAACCCTCGGTGCCTAATTCATGGACTCAAATCCCATTCTCTTTGACAGAGCTGACTGAGGAAAACTTGTCCTGTGGAGCTTTTATTTTCAGTTTTAATTGTTTCTCATATTTAAGAGGTAGAATTGGCACAGAACCAGCTATGGCATCTGTTCCTCTGAGGCACCTGTTACCCAGTTTTGATTTCCAAGTAACAAGAGCTATTGTAAGGGCAACTTGGAGACATAAAGAGAGGAAATGAGCTGTATTTACAATGCAGAATGATTTAGGACAGGGGGAACAGGACAAAGAATTATCTGAATGACCCTGCTTGTAGCTGAGTGCTGTTTCATTAGAAAACAAACACCAAGCAATCAAATATCACCTAAAAGGATGTGCAGAGCTCTGAGCAGCACAAGGACAGCACCTACCTGAAAGAGCCTGTTCTTTACCATGCCAGCCATATCCAGGATCCATTTTTATAACCTTGTCTCACATCTTTAACATCTGCATGAAGTAATATTTCCTACACAAATATAACCTCTATTTGATTTTATGTCAGTTTTTACTTTGTAACTAACATGGATTTCACTGCAAATTAAATGGCTCATTAGCTGTACTCAGACTCATGACAGGAGCGTGGTCAGACTGAAACCAGCATTGCAATCTTCAGGGCTTCCTCTTTCTTTTCCTAAACTTCCTAATGTTAAACCTCTCCAGCAGCTGGAAAATGAAGGAGATCTGCCAGGCATCTACATGGCACTCAGTAATCCACTCTGCTCATATTTGATTGTAACAATTCAGAGGTACCTGCTTATGAAGCAAACCTTCCCCAAAGCATGTACCAGTGAAACAGGCTAAGCTGTTATGCTTCGCAAATATGATGGCTTCATGGCAGCCTTAAGATCCAACAGCAGGACTTCCCACTTACAACTCATGACACAATGCTGTTGCTTTTTTTTTAAGCCAGACAGCATCAGACTCTGTCAAGTCGGGTTATAAGACCTCAAAAATGTCCAACGTATTCTGGGCAGCACTCCTGATGTGAGAATGCCACCATGGTACTGTTGTACAGGGAACTGAAGGGGCATTTTGTGACGTAATGTCCAACGTTGTGGATGCCCCTTCCCTGGAATTGTTTAAGGCTGGATTGGATGGAGGTCTGAGAAAGTTGTCTAGGGAAAGGTGTTCCTGTTTGGGGTTGGAACAGGGTGACTTTTAATGTCCCTTTCAACCACGCAGGCCATTCCATGATTCCCTGATTAATAAAACCCCAGGATGAGTGCTGGGTTCAGCAAGGGGACTCCCTCTTACCCATGAAATGGCAAGAGCTCAGTGGGAGGAAGAACAACCATCGGGCTGGAAAGCACCGACTAGGGCACAAACTTGATGTGGGAACCAGAGCTTTGCAGAGGCCTGGTAATAGTCTTCAAACACAGAGAAGATAATGGTAAAGGAGAGAAAATGAAACTGTCTTCTATCTACTGTGAATACATGCAGCACCATGGTGCCCAACTGAAGTGAGGACATGTGAAGTAAATCATCAAGAAAAATCATAAAACTGTTGAAGAAATGCCCAGAAAGACTGTGGAATTTCCATCCTTTCGGGTCTTTAAACAAGGGCTAGACAAGTATCAGCCAGCAATGTTGGGGGTGTAGGTGACTCCTGTACAAAGGGGGGATCGATGGCATGGAGCTCTCTGCAGCCCAGATTGGAAACTTTCTAAAATCTTTACATGTATCTTATATTATTCATATATTATTTATTCCCTATACATTCTCCTAGTAGAGTATTTTTAACCTTATTGTTTCAATATTTGCAAAGGATTTTGTGATTCCACTCCAGACTGAAAAGCCCTGAATAAAATAAAGTTTGTTCAGGAAAATCAGGGATTTCACAAGCTTCTTATACAGTCCGTTTCTTGCATCTAAGTTTTTTTCTTAAGTTAGACCTTCCTTTCAGTAAATTAGGATGATTATTTTTAAACCTGCCCTTTACAGTAATGGAGAATGATTTATCATTATTTTTTGTCCTTATAAACATTCCTGTATTTGAAGACTTTTGTTTCTAATCAGTCTTCTCCCTTCTAGGTTAGAGCAAACACAATATTTCAGAGTACACACAGTTGAAACTCTGCTAATTCGTAATTTTGTCCACTAGATTATCTGTAACTCATCCACATTCTCCTAAATTATTGTAATCCCAAAAATGGGTGTGATTTTCTGGATACAAACTTAACAATGTTGAGCAGACTAAAAGATGCAAGAGAATAATTTGTCATCTAGAACAGCCTTGTAATTTTGGAAAGTATCAACATTTGCCTTTTTATTGCTGTTTACAACAAACCTCTTTCAGTTTACAGTCAACTACAATCCCCAAATTGGTTTTTCTTTAATAGCAATTTTGTTCTGCTGATGAAAACTGAGACATGAGTATTATTTCCAGAAGTCTAAAATTCATCAATATTTATAAAAGCCCTCTGAAATATATACTGGGAAAAGCAGAGTATTTCTCAGTGGTATAAAAATATTGTTGTAGCTATAAATATACCTGTACTCTCAAATGCTTTTAAGTCCACTTATTTTTGACTCTTTTGCAATTACAAACTGGACTAGTCAGACAGTGGGGAAGACAAAGCTGCAGTATGGAGACTTGGGGGAACGAGCAGCATTCCCAAAGTCTCCATTTCCAGAGAGACACACTGGTCCTGGAGACTGATTGCTTTTGTTTAGGAAATGAGAGGACAAGCTGTAGAAAGCAAGACAAAGAGAAAGCAGCTCTGCTGCTCTGCCAGCCTGTGGCTGTGTTCCTGCTCTGTGAACAGGCACCAAGCTGATCGTGTGCACGTTCCCTCGAGCTGCTCCCTGTCCCCAGGACCAGCCCCTGCAGCAGCCTGGGCTCCCAGCAGCAGGTGCCAGCTCAGGGCAGGGCTCTTGGCCCTCCCAGGGCATTGCTGTCTGACCTTCCCCTGCACATTTACCAGTCTGTCTGGGGCAGTGGCTCCACCAGCTAATGGAGGGCAGGATCAGCAGTGTGCAGCATTGATGTCTCTGGGCTGCTGCCTCCCTGGAGGCTCTGCAGGGCAAGAAAGGCCATGCTAAGCAATGGGAAGGGGAAAAGAAGGATTTGTGACGGTCTGGAGAGAAGACCAGTGCACAAGGAAAGTGCAGGGGCTGGATGGGAAGAGCTGACAGAATTGCAACCCCATCTGACTCAGGTCCCAGGTAGACAGGGTAGAAGTAGGAAAGTGACTCTCATTTTCCAGGACATTTTAGATTACTACCACATGGCCACGTGTAGGATAATTTATCTTATTCATATGTGCAATTGTCTGCAAAAACTCCTGTGTGCACAAGGGAAAAACTTTAACTAGAAGCATCATGGAAAATCTGCTGGACCTGGTGCAGGTTAAGGTCTAAGCCACAGCATGGAGAGAAGCAGGGACCAAGGGCCTCCCCATGGCACTGTCCCCACAGTCCCCACCAACTGCACTGGTGGTGTGCCCAGGCAAGGCAGCACATTGAAATGCTTGACAAAGGAGGAGGAGGAGGAGGAGAAAAAAAAGGCATATAGGGCTACATTTGAAGCTAATCCGTCTCCTCAGACTACTGCTAATATATCCTAAGAATAGAGACAGCTACCAGAGCCAGCACTCATTGGAAAGAAAAATGGCCAAAATAATTCTGTTTTCTATTAAATATAACAGTGCCTTCCCAAAAATGCAATTCAGGGAACTTTAATATTCTCTTTCAGGGAATTGTAAGTAGAGCCACAAAAAAACTGTGTCTCTTTTTTTTTTTTTTCTTTTTCCTGAAAATATGGTTGTCTTTAAAATGCAAAATGTTTTCCATTTGTAACAAAACCCAGTGCCCTCCATAACCATCTGTATTATTTACTATACACAAATTTGTTCATATCTACACATTAATATAATGGAACTGCACATCACTGCAATATCACCTGGCTCCTGCCTGAGGACCATCTCACAATTACCCTTATACCCTGTTTTGAAATCACAGAGCTAAGGAGCTCCAGGACTTGAAGAGAAAGGCAATGCTGCGCTGCCTGCCTTTGGCATAATACTTTGACTAATCCAACCTTACACGTTCACAGCTTCCAAGAAGAAAGACTCCATAAAACAACATGCAAAAGGTCTGGGGAAAGGTGGGTGATGTGAAACAAAGAGCACATTTTCAGGAGGTTTGAGAGCTGGCGCTGCTTACCAAGATCAATGGCACGTCATCCCAGAGGAGCACCAATAAAAGCCTCTGTAGTTCTGCTCCCCTTCTGTCTCTCTGTATTTCTAAGCAGGCAGTTTGCAGCCAGCATGCACTCTGCATGCATTAAGCTCACACAGCATACATGTAACGCAGTGTTAGAGATTACAGAGTACTCTGCAAAGCTGCGTAGTACAAAGAAATGCATATTTAAATCAGAAGTTGACACGGAGGGAGTTGAGACAGGAGACGGAGAGGTTGGTCCTGTGTTCTAATCACTAAAATGTCCTTCTAGCAGATATTAAAATGGGGAGGCCTTGGGCAGCATGTTTACATTTTCACTAATGCATCTCAAACACAACAGATCTGTAAATAACAGATTTTAAAAAACAGCCCATAAAAACAACAAAAAGTCTAGCTGAAAATAATACATCCGAATCAGGTTTCACTTGGTTTCCAAGAAACAGCCTGATGCACACAACATCAGCTTCTCAAAAGAGAGCTTAATACAAGAGGAAGATTGAGTAGAAGAGACTTTCTGAGCTGTTGAATTTTCAAGAAGGTTAATAGCATTGTAGAGAATGGCTCAAGATAAGGGAAAAAAAAAAAGTCTTTCCTCCTACAAGTGAGGGGCAGTGAAGTTTTTAGGACTCAGCTTGGTATTTCAATAAATAATTATGTTTTTCCAACTGAACAACCAGCTAGACACGGCAAACTGTAATTAACACCAAGAAGCATAATAGCATTTGGCATGCATACACCTTGTTTCTGAACAGGAGGTTTCAAGAACCCCTTAAAAGCTATTCAAAGAAACTTATAATTATAATTATGTGCTAGTGTGATTAGTCTCTTCTAATAATGCCATGCCTATTGAGCACACCCTATTGAAAAGCCCACATAAAAAATGCACAGTTCCACTGATCTGTATGTTCATGTCAGAAGCCCTCATTTGGAGACTTGAGGAATGGAAGAAACTTCACTATTACTATGGAGACTATGAAACTTGGTTTAGCACTGTAAAATAATATTAGGATTGAATAATATTAGCACCAACTATTAATAAATGTGGCAGCATTTCCCTTTCAAAGATATTATATGCAGTTTCTTATAGCTACGCCTAAATTTTTAAACCGTGGGATTGAATCTCATATTCATAACTTTTTTAAAATACTTAAAGGTTTTGGTGAACTGGAGCAGAACTTTGACTATAGACAACAAAGTGAGTAACAAATAGACACTTTTGACTGTGCATTGACAGCATAAATAATGTTATAGAACAATCCAAATACGCATGCAATTATACAGGTGCTAAATATTAATATTATTATTAAAAATAGCCACTATAATATAAGCTATCTTCCTAATCTTTCTTGCAGAAAACAGAGATATCATCTACACCTTTATGTAAAATAAGCCATAAAAGTTCTCTCAGTGCAGTTGAATTGGTAATTAGCTGTTCATTTTAATTTAGAAAGACTGTGGAAGGTACAAGGAAGAAATGAAGATGCCTGCTACCTTAGGCCAATTAATCCATGCACTTGTGAATGTATTCTCTGGGATTAATCATGGCAGTGACATCCCTGGGGCCCCACGAGCACACAGCTTAGAGAGGAGAACAGCACCTGGCTGTGGCAAAGCTAGCCAGAAACCTCTGCAGGTACTGAGCTAATAAAAATGTATTCAAGATGCCTCTGGAACACTTGGGTTACGGAGCAGTTTTTGCAGATAATCACATCTTCTCACACAGCCTGGATGAGTGTTCAGAATGTGGGACAAGTCAGACAAAAGAGCCTTCTTTGTGCCATTCAGCCTCCCTTCCCCTCTCAAACAACCTTGTGCCTCATCTCACCATCACTCACCTCCAGATGTACCGATTATTGTTATTTCTGGAGTCAAAGAAGAATTTTCCACCCCCATTTGGAAAACGCCCTCAGGGCTGTAAAAACCCTCAGGCAAAGCAGGAGGGATATATAACGCCGTATTTAAGAAGAAACTAAATTCCTGTCCATAAAGCAATTACCATTCTCTTCATCTCCTTGGAGACCTGGTGACCTCCGAGGTGGTTGTAGAAGGGCCGGTCCACGCCCCAGTGTGGTGGGTTATGGCTGATGGAATTGGCACGCTGGCGGTTCATCTTGGCTATCGTGGCTTTCTCGTCTTTCTGGAGCACAAACCAGAGAGAAATGCACAATAAATTTTCAAACATTCACATGGCAGTCATTCCCCAAGCATCTCTCACTTCTGAGCTCTCACTCCAAAAGCTGGCTTTGCACCTTGAACCCTATGAAGCAGCCACTGATCAGAAGCAGTCCCAGTCCACCATCTCTTATTTTTAGAACACTTTACTCTAAGTGGTGCCTGTCATTTTATTCCTGTACTTGTTCTGAACAACCAGCATAACCTGTGTAAACATAGGGAGCATTCAAAAATGGAGACATCTATTTTCTTTATTAGCAAATTGAATCAAACTAAATAATTTCAGATAGAAAATTGCAGCTCCAAGATGAGATACTACACAAAAGGTCCTCAAAAAGGAAAAGAACAGTTATATCTAGAAGAGAAATTACACACAGAGTGATTTTGTTGAAGAACAGGAGCCTTGAAGCTCCTTGAAGCTATGAGAACAGAGGACACCTTTCTCCATAGGCACAAGCAAACAATTTTCCACACTTGAAATTGAATATTCCCAGGCATGCTAAGGAAAGCAGGTAAATCTTGCAAAAAACTGTGTACACGTTAAGGGTAATGCAATTGCAGAGTGTGACAAAACGGTCTTCCTGACTCCAATGCTAGCTTCCAATATGCCATTGACACCAATTCTCCTGAAGTTTGGACAAAGACTTCGATTTTGTTATCAAGGCTTTGACTCCTGGCTGTAATGGAAGCTTACTGTGAGGCTGGAAAAGGATGTGTCGGTCAGGTTTCATTGGAGCTCAGGGCCACTTTCAAGAGCACAGACGTGCAACATGTAACTAGGCTCAACAACAAGCAGATTAGCTCCTGGTTTTCAATATAGTCCCTAGCCAAAAAAACAAGCAGGTTTCTACATGGAATGTGTTTTGTGGACAGAAGTCCCTCCAGCAAGGGCTGCACTGCAGACTGGCTCAGGGAGGACTGTGTGAGTTACCTGTATGGACTCACAAGGCAGAGGGGTTATTGTATCTTTGCTTAAAACAGACAAACTCTGGAGAGCTTGAAAATTTGGAAAGTAGAGATTGTTGTTTATTACTTGAGGGATTAAACCTTTTCAAGAGAATGCTTCAATGACGTTAGAGAGGAAAACAGACTTAATAGTTAATTTTGGATTTCCAGACAACTGAGTTATTTAAAAAGAAAGCTTCCACTGCTTTCAACTCTAGAATTTTGGTTCAAATGTTATTTGACAATACAAGTAGGACTGCTGCTTTTCTTGCCTGGAGTCTGCATTCCATACCTATTTATTTCGATTCCCCACTATTCAGTGTAACTTGTACCTCTCAGGAGTTTGCAAAATACCTGGTGTTATCTCCATGGTAACCACAGAGTTAAATGTCAAGTGCTATGCTGCCTTAAATTAGGGTTTTTAAAAAGAAATTTAAAAAGGCTTGCTGAAATTCAGAGCTGGAGAAAGCTGCCTGATTGACAAGCATGGGAAATCATCTTCCCTTTCCTTGCAAGGAAGAGACAGCCACAATGACAACATTTCCCTCGAGACCACGGCTCACCACGCAGGCACCAAATATTGCTGAGCACGTGGGGCTGCAGCTTCATGGCCATGGGCTGGGGAAATGGGGCCGCCTGTCACAGGAGCCAAGTGGCCCCATGACAGTGCCAGCAGGGTGCCAGCAAAGACCTTCACTCGGCCAGAATGACAAGGTTCACAAGGAAACCCTGTGGGAGCAGAGCTAAGGGAGCTGTCAGCTCCTCGGGATGACCATCAGGAGAACCACAGGTGTTCCCACATGGATGTCCCCAGGACAGCAAGTGCCTCCCACATCATCTCTTCCCCACATTGAACCCACCACGGGTTCATCTGCAATGGCTGGAAATTCCAGCACTTGGCACCAGCTGAGTTTCACATGAGCAGCCATGACGGAGCCACTGGATAACCTCCAGGAGAGACATCTTTTAAATGTTTCTAAAAATACATTAATGTGATGAAATCTCAATGTCCAGATTTGAGTTGGTTTGAGGTTTTGTTTTTTAAGACTCGCTGCTCTTTATACACTTTGCCATCATTTGTAGTACTTTCTTGTGGCTTTTTCACTTATGCAATAATTTTCATAGTTATGATTCTTTCTTTTATGATGTGATGCCAGAAAACTGGTGGGAAATACAGTTTCATTATCGTCAAGCAAATAGATATTGTTTTTCAATAATACAAGTGACACTGTCAATCCTTTGTATTCCAACTAAGGGGAGAGTTTTCAACCAAATGGAATAAAAAGACCCAGATGTTGAAACTAGTCTGGGGACCCATAAAAGCAAAGCTATCTGGTTGCTTTAAAAATGCCTTTACATCAACAGATAATAAAAGTGATGTACAGCAGGTTTCTGCCCCAGGAGTTAGGAAATCTGGTCAGAATTTGAGAAAAGCCTTAATGCCAAAGTCCATGAAGACATACTACCCCTCTCAGGCCATGAGTGATCCTTGCCTGCTGCAAGTGCTAGCGAGTCTGAGGGATTGCTTGATGAATTTGAAGGAAATAAAAGACCTCATACATATTTTTTGACACATCTGGATTGAGGTAAGGACAGGACAAATGGGTAAACATGTAATTCTGAGATTGTTTCTAACCATGAGGTCAGGCACCATAAATTTTCCATGGCTTCATGATCTCTGGCAGTATTTCCCCCCCACCTCTTGTAGGAAGTTTCCACTGGATTGTGGACTATGTTTCAGCAATATTTCCAATCAGATTACAACACATATATACAAGCACAGTGCACTTTTGCTTTTCCACATTACATAATGTGCTACTATGTCATCTTGAACAATAGGCCTTTGCTGTTAACGTCAACACTTATTAAAGAAAAAATAAAACCTGTTGTTTTAAAAACTTGAGATAATTTATTTTCTACAAAATCACTTGTTCAGTGGGTGATGAAAATAACACACTTAAAAATGAAGCATTAGATGGGTCACAGCTCCTCTGTGGAAATTTATGAGGATGCCTCCTCTGTTTCTTTTTGGCCAAGTGACAGCATAAGGACAACTTGCACACAAGGCTGCCTGAGGCATAACAAGACTGGAAAAGAAAAATAAAGAAAGAGAAGTGAAGATACCTTTCAGTCCTACTCATCACAGGTAATACCAACAAGAGAAGAAGGTGCAAAAGTTTCTGACAGCAATGAGTTTTTCAGATTTTAGGTGGCTAAACTCCAGAAAGCTGTTGTGGGAACTTTTCAAATCTGGACTCACAAAGAGATTGTAAATCTGATTCCCAGGGGTTTTATTGTGTTCCCACCACCAGTTCCCACACACTGAGCTACAGTATTGCTACAGTAAAACTGCAGAAAGAGATGAGGTTTTCTTGTACTTATCAATTGAAACAAGAATGCCTGCTACTTCTTTCGTGTGTGTGTGACAGCATTTTCCAACATATTGATCACTACCGGTGCAACAGTGAAATCTGATCATGGATCAGCCATATCAGATTTAGCTACATATTATTCTTTAAATTTTCTTTAAGTCCTTCTGACATGTGCTTGATGTTTCTGGTAGTGTTACATGCTCCAAACCACTGCCTTCATAAATCTACATGAGTGAAACCCTGCTGAGTCCTGATTAAATGTGTTAAATTGAGGAATCATCACATCAGATTGATTGTGTTTTAGGAGAGTCACATGCTTAACATTTAAAGGACCATTTTGTTTCTTCAGCTGGATGGAATTCCAGGGCGCTATTTAGAAAAGAATGAGAATTGTTTTTCTAGGAGTTACAGCCAAACTTTTGTTGAGCTGTTTTAAGGCCACCATCAACAATCCTTTCTGAAACTGGTGTGTACCTGCTATTGTTAAAAGAAACACCCAAGTGTAATCAATGGAAAGACATTAGAAAAAATAAACATTTTTTCCCTTTGCAGACTTTGTGCACTCAGGACAGCATGTTTGGTCAGCAGTATTGCTCATCTGTTTGCAGGCACAGTTTGTTTCTACTCGTGTTTAAAGCAAAGCATTCCCCTAGATTTCTGACCATGTTGAGGATGGTAAAACTAGCTGTAAAACTGTGTGCCTTTAAAACATTATTCACTTTAAGGTCTGTTTCCCACTCCTCCAAACACACACTTTTCTACCCTTCTCAGAGCAAAACTTTGAAGTGTTGGGAGGAGTAGTTGTGAGGGTTTCTGCAACACCTGATCTCAGAGAAGAGCAGAAAGTGAGCAACAATCACTGAGTGACACACTCCTGTACAAGCATCAGAAACCTGGGCAGCACAAGAACTGGGAATAAATGGAGCACTGTAAGAACATGAGGGAAGTGATAAGATACCAATAATGACTGGGACAAATGTTTTGAATAAGATTCAGAAGGGCAGATATGAAAGTTGTGAAGGTGGAGGGCCAGAGTTATGCAATTACATATTACAGTCTGCAGGGTAAGCTAAAAATGCCCTGTGTAACATGGATAAAACAAAACCACTCTGGGGGAGGGTAAAGACATTGTTGTGCAGGCAATTGCAATGCCTAGGGGTTAAGTCTGGGAATCACTAAAATGTGGGCAACAGTTTTAGTAATTCTAGCTGATAAATTGCTGTTTATCTGGAAATACAGACTTTCAGGTAAAGAATGCCAGTAAGGAAGAAAAGCAAAGATCTCCTTGGAGAATTCCTGTTTTTCCAACATGATAATGTATTAAGTCCATTAGAAACCCACATCCAAATGGCTGTGAAAATTAACTGGATAAGAACCGAAGTCACCCTGTGTAAATCACCCTATACCACATGAGGATAACAGAAACCTAAAACTCTTCATTACTGTAGAACTGAAGGAGCAGGTTGGTTTTTTTTCCAGGTAATCACTACTGCCACAGTAGAGGCAAAAGGGAAGAAGGCACATAAGCATAGGGTTATAATGGAAAGTATTGAATCATAGAATCATTTAGGTTGCATTTAGGATCATTAAATACAACTGTAAATACAGCACTGCCAAGTCCCACTAAATCATGTCTGGAAGCAAAACTTAAAGTGTGATGTGCTGAAGTCAGAAAGACAACCTCCATTCAAGATCTGTGGAAAACTGCCAAATTCCATTTAAGTTCTGGTAACAGACATTTTTAATAACTATTTAGATCATGATACAGAATTTGTAGAGCAGCAAATGCTGGGTTTGGATTAACAGCCTTGAATCCAAGTTCTTCTAAAGAGAAAAAAGTGCAGTAGCTGTCACTGGCTTTGTTTCTTCCATAGAGCATTTGACAGAGTGCTGTGCTGGAGAGTAAGGGCTAAGACATGGGGAATGTGAAGCTGGGAAAAGAGCCTGTTTCTAGTGAAATGGCAAGAGACAGTGTTGAATAAGGAAGTATTAGTCTGGATGAAAGTTACTAGCAGAGTTACTCAGTTACTGCTCCCAGGGCATATTTGGTTGAATTTTTTTGTTATCTCACCTGGTGGCAAGTGAGCAGTGACAGATTTGGCTAATGAGACAAGCAGAGGTGTATTTGATAGGTACGAAGGAAAGAAGCACTAGTACCCAACATTTGAGGACTAACGTAGTAGAAATGGAACTGGAGACTTCCAAGTGTACAAAATGCATGATCATTCCCTTAGAGATCACAGACAGAAACTTCATTTCATTATCAGGAATCACATTAGTTCATCACAGAATAAATAGAAGACACTAAGATAACCCAACTTTGCAAAAGGCAAAGGTTTCCTCTGATGAGCAAGAAAATATGAGAGCTAGTGCTTGTCTCTTCTTTGCTGTGTGAAGACATTAGAAGAGTCTGTCTCAGGAGAAAAAAAAGGAGAGGAGATACAATTGCTGACAGCAGACAAGCAGAGCAACTGGGTTTTAGAGCAGCTCAGTGTTAGCACTAATGGGAGCAAACTGCAAAAGATTCAACAGACCTTTATGGCAGAACCTGCTAATTTCATCTTTTTATATGCTTCACAGGTAAGTGCTCACCCACGAGGGCAGCAGAATCACAGGACAGGGCAAATAGGTAAAACCAGATCTGCAGATAAAGATGAGGAGAAAAAAAAAATCCAGAAAGACTGGATTTTAAAACTTTGCATTTTACTATATTTTCAGGTCTAGCAATATTATTAAAGACTGAGGGAGCAGAATCCAGCTTTTTTCTCTACTAAAACTGCACTGACTATATTTCAGTTAATAGCATTTTTAAAAAGGAAAAAGAAAAAAAATCAGAGAAGCAGAAGCTATTTTCAGTTCATGGAACAAAAATACTAGATAGATGTTCCTCCCACTTACTCTGTGCCCAAGAAATGGCCTTAACATGATGAAAAACTCAAACAAACAAAAAAGACTGAAAATCCAAAGTTGTGGCTCCCCATGACAACAGTAAGCAGGAAGGGTATGGAACACTTACCCTTATATTTTATCTATTTATCATAACTCATGGTATTGTTGGGGTTTGATGGCTGTGGGACTGCTGAACCAGGTATTTAGATAATTTTGCTGTGTGAACTGAGGAACAGCTCAGGCAGTTACTTGGATCTGCTCTCAGGTCAATGCTGATGCCAAGCCTTATGTGTGAGGACAACAGGAACCTAGACAGAACTCACAGGAACTCTTCACTAAGTTAGATGAACATTTTTTGGCCATTACTGGAACAGAATGAACTGAAAACCTGTCTAAACACATCACAGGAAGTCATTAAGATCAAGTAGAAATGAAAGGAAAAAGTAAAGTACCAGATCTCTGCCTGCCATCAGGCAAAAGGTTCAAGACTGACTGAACTGACAATGGGAAAAGCTTTTCTCACTTCTGATCTTCATGTTATGTGAAAAAAGAGTTTTTGAACAGGGAGAGATCTTTAAACACTAGAACAGGTTGTCAAGTGGAATAGTGGATGTCCCATCCCTGGAAGTGTCCATGGTCAGGCTGGATGGGGCTTTGAGAAACCTGGTCTAATGGAAGGTGTCCTTGCCCTGACAGGGGGCTTGGGACAAGATGATCTTTAAGGTCCTTTCCACCAAGGCTCCTATGATGCTATGAAACTATTCACAAAGAGGTAAAAAATAGCTATGGGAGCACAGAAGTTGCAACACTATGAGCAAACCAGAAACTCTTCTAAACTCCAAATACCTAATACCCATGACAGTGGGTAGATGCGTTTTTATGTTTCAGTTTAGGCCAATAATTACCTAAGTCATGCAAATGTCTCAGTTTTTAGCTACTCTGGGATGCAACAGCACTATAGCATTGCTCAGAGACTTCAGCTAAAGGCTACAATGTAAGAGAGCTGTGATAAATACATATAAAGCAGTGAAAGAATGGTCCATTTTGTTTTCCTGTGGCAAATCAAGGCATAAAGATGCAAGTTCCTAAAAAGCTCTGTCTGGAATGGAATCCACATCTCTTATGAGTCTCTGTCCAATCTCCTACTCAAAATACATCTCATGTTCAGAAATGAAGCCAGGTGGCAAGCACTCTGAAGTCTCTGTTTCTGAGGTATTTTGCCTACACTTGCAAACAGCAGAATCCTGATCTTATGTCTTCATCTTCTCTCCAGAGAAACTTCAGGCTCTCCATAAGAACACGCAGACAACCTGGTGACTACATGATTTAAGATGTCTGTATAGGCTCTGACTCCAGGAGATGAGGTCTGACCACAAGAGTATTTTGGTTTATATTCTTAAATCTACCCAGCAAGAGGAAGTGACTTGGATACCTAAACATCAGCTGGCTCACTGACAGGCAGTGATGCTCAGGAACAAAAATCTTGCACTGCAAGTTCTAATCCTCTTTCGAAGATTGACAATTGTTAATGAGATTTACTTTATGAGCAGATAGAGACCAAAATATCAGCTTCTCTCTTCAGCAGATGATAAGGGATTTTCTTGGAGATTTTTTACACAATATCCATTAAGGAGATTTGAGGCTTCCATTCTCTCAGGAAATGAAGCAATGGTAGCAAAGTCTTTTTGTACAGGTGTTGGTTATTCAAATCAACTGTGCTATTGCAACATGTCACAAACACTAATTCACTTAATCTCATGGCAGTCATAGTTAAAGACGAGGGAAGGTTTAATTTGCTTTAGATTCAGGAACATATGAAATTATTTTCAATGCAGGCCAATCTGTATATGCTTGCCCACACTGTGAACAGCAAAGTAGAGGCTCCAGTGCAGACATTACTAAGAGAAATATTATTGGCTATGCTCAACTACACCAAAAAGATCCTTTTTTAGTATTTCAGTCTACTGTTTTTAAAAAGAATAAAAACTAGTGATAATTTGCTATTGGCAGTGTCACAAAAAGAAGATTTATCAGCTGAAGTCCACTTGAGTTTGACTTGATTCAAGTCCAAGTCAGTAATGCCCTCATAGCCTGACCCATGTCACAGTTGGTATGATCTCATCTTGCTATCATGGTGAAGATCGATAACTACAGTGGACCAGCTTTTCTCATCTTCACAAAGAGAGGCAGAAAACCAATGATAGGAAGTGCTCTAATCTTCACGTTCATTCACCTGGTGAGCAGGCAGACAAAATCACCTCTGTAATCTGACAGAGAAAAGATCTTTGTGGTTTTAATCTATTCCTTTAAGTACTTCTACAAAGTACATATCTATACTAACAACATTTTTCAGCATGATTTTGAAAATAACTGAGAGTAATTTCTTTGAAAGAACTAGCACTTGATGCAGACACCTTTGTAGATGGTGGCTATTCCCTTCTATGCACATTAAACTTCAGGAAGAGGAGAGAGAAACGGGAATTTTTGTCACTGAATGTCAACTGTCTCATCTATAAAGGCTCTACTCTGGTGTGGCAGAGACATCAGGTTATTAAAGGTCCCTAACCCTGCCTCAGTCTGTCTGGTCTTACCCGCTTCTGGCTGCAGCGCACGATCAGGAAGGTCTCGATGCTGTGCTCCTTCAGATAAGCGTTGCGCTCCCCTCCAAAGCCCAGCTCCACCTCGTAGTCCCCATTGAGATAGTTCAGGGTGGCTTTTGTTATGTGGATGCGCCTTGAATGAGACAAAAAGATGAGTTTTGTAGACTCTGGAAAGTGACCACCTGAAAAGCCAGGTCCTGTCAGGGAGGGGTTCCGTGCACGGGAACAAACAAGCAGTAAACCCCAACTGATTTAGCCATGCCACCACTCTTACACATTTAGTGCGGGAGTTTCATGGATAAACACAACAACTTCGATGAAGCAACTTACCCAGCTTTGCCCCCAGCTTCCATGTGGTTGGCTAATGTGACATCGTTGGACCACACATCAAACTGCCACTTCCTCAGGCCCAGGACCCCGCAGTGAACTCTCCCACTGTGGATTCCGACCCTCATGTTGACATTCACACCTGTAACCTCACGGACCAGGCTGAAAAGAGACATGGGGGAGAAGGGTTATTACTAACAACTGAGGGGTTGCAGTCAGCGGCACACGCTTGCATCCAGAACATAAAAACCTGTAATGACCCATAAATTATTTACAGATACACATGGTGCAGCTCATCCACATCAACAGGACAAGAGAACAAAACTGGACGAGCTGTACTGCTCTCGGATGGCCAGGCTGGCCAAGAAGAGCCCTAATTAGAACGGGGAGCTCTTGGAGTAAATCCATATACACTAATCTCAGGATCAAGTTGAGAACTCATAAAAAATTATCTCTGGGGCAGTAAAAGGAATAAAGTGCTGGTCTCTGATTTCCATACCAAAGCTGGACATAACCTGCCAGCATTCGGCCTCATTAAGAGTAATAGCATGCTGCAAAGAGAAAAAGGAAATGATTTCAGAGATCTTAATTTGTCTGTATGGCACCAAGCATCAACTCTTCCACAGATGAAATATGATATGTGTGTGAAATACCCCACTGAAGCTGGAAAGCTTGAACGAGCTTTACAGCAGTAAAACCAGAGAACCACATCTATTGCAGTCACTCCAAACAGGCAGCTACGAATACTCAAGTTCTGAATGCAATGAGGTTTTGGATGCTCTTCTTAATCCCAAAAAGACTGCTGGAATACTTTGTGGGTTTTCCCCTTTAGGGCAAAAGTTAACTTCAAGAGCTGTTCACATGAGAAATATATTTAGGAGTGTGGGTAGGGAGAAGTCTTGATGAGGCCTTCAGAACCACTCTGCTTCTCATTATTGCCAGTCATCATTCCCAGAACATGCTTCACAGGCAAATTCACCTACTCACATATCACTGTCCCTTCCTTTGAACAGTAAGTTCCTTGCAGCAAGGAAGTACTTTATACCTATCAGATTTCAATCTCCAGTTTTCAGGTTCATCCAGTCCCTTCTAGATAACATCATCTGGATAGGTAAGTCCTCCCAGCTCCCTTCCATCAACACAGTCCTCATATTTCTGCTTTAGTTATTAATGAAATTGCATGAATAAAGATAGACCACTTCTGGACTCCAGTTCACTCCTAACAGTGCAGCATGTCCCTTAAAACAGTGTCCAAGATGACTTCTTGTTGAAACAGCTCCTATCCTCTTTGAGTTCCTTTCTCTTTATGATCCCTATCTTATGTTTCACTACCCACTTGCTGAAGTGACATTCATTACTTTTATTAACAAGCAGCAGAGCTTGTCCAGCAGGTAAAGGAAGCTGATACAGGTAAAGTATTACAGGCTTCTGAACTGCAAGAGCTCCAACCACAGCACTGGGGAAAGGAACAGGAACTGGAGTAATAAAAATGTAGCTGCACCCATAAACCTGACAGCAACAACACAGCTGCAGTTCCTCCCTCTACTTGGTGCCACAACCCCACCTGCAGCCCTTGCCAAGCCATGTTACTGACACAAGACCGGGGAACTCTCCTCAGTAGAGTCACTGGTGAGCAGGTGACTTTGTCCAGACTTTGCAGCAAACAAATAAGTTTGCTTATTCTTTATAGAGTAATGAAATATCCTTTGTTACCGTCCTTTTTTTTCAGCTCGTTTATACCAGCAGTACAGTGAATACAATTTTCTTGAAGTCTTTCCTATTTGGGGTAACATTCCCTGCTGTTATTACACACAGATGAAATCAGCCTACGGGCAGGGCCCAGTGTTGGTGAAGTCTGCAATCAAATGTTCAGTAGTTATTTGTTACCTGCAATCAAGTGTTCAGTAGCTATTGGTTACCTTAATTGTGAAACCTCTTATCCTGATCCTCAGGGGAGGAGGGGAGAATAGGAGAGCAGGGATAGTGAGAACAGAGTCACCTTCCAGACTTATTAAGATTGTTGAATGCATTCATTATACAGGGAGTGGGAAACAAGTTTTAAAGGCTGCTGAAGAGCTATTTGTAAACAAACACTGAGCACCTCAGCTCTGTGTTTATTCCAAGTAAGGTGGGTTGCAGCTAATCAATGGAGTCTAGACTTCCTGGTGTCATTTAGCCTTGTGGGGAATTACACAGCAACACGTGAAGACCTCTGGATTTCATCAGGCCAGTCACTGGGCAATGAACACAGTATTCTGTTTGCAGGGCTAGTGGCTAAGGATTTCTGCTTCTCATGTTTGACAAGATTCTTTGTCAACTACTGCTTAATTTTATCTCATGTGGAAGAAATAGCATTCTTTCAAGGGCTACTGGACACTAGTTACTTGCAATTCCTCTTATTTTGCACACTGCATACAAACCCCAAAAGAAGATTGGTGTAGGGCAGTGGAATTTAAAACCAGTAAAGAAGAGGTAGAAAGTGTACACTGTATACAAAGCAAGGAAATGCTGTTTCACACTGTGCTTTGAATGGGGTCTCCTGGGTGAAAACACTGCTTTTCACCCTGTGTATTTGTGTTACAAAAATGAGGTTTTTCAGGGGTGTACTGATGTCATTGAAGAAATTCAGGTGGTTAGGGATGTACTGAACCGAGCTCAGCAAGGAGGTGCCTCTAGATTTTATCAAGCTGAACTGGAAACTCCATCAATTTAGTGTATGGAATAAGAGGAGAACTGCTGAGAGATCTTCTGCTTCTCTGTTGGTACCACTAATACTTCAGAAGATGCTTTCAGAAAATAAAAAAAATCTAAGAGAGAAGGGAAAGAGCAGGAGAGTCTCTGCAGCAGGGATGGTGTAGATATCAAGGTCAGCTCAGCTACCATCCAAAACTGACTGAACTTTGCACCTAAACTTGCATACACTCAAGACGAACACATAAATCTTCCTTCCCTGAATTCTGAAAGAATTAGCCTGTGGAAGCACAATGTACAATGCAAACAATATTCAGCACTGTCTGTAATCCTCCAAGTAATAAAACTAGAAATGGTTCTCCTATTGGTTACTCTCTAAATACAGGAATGCTCTGGACTAACAGACAGTTGCTTGTTTGACCTCGGGAGCAGGCAAAGCATCACCACAGGTTTTAAAAGAAAAAAAATAAAGACAGGGAAGTAAATGGAATTAAAGAAAATAAAGGAAAAAGATCATGAATCTGTCCCAGTCTGTGCCAGAGCAACTTCATGCTTTATTTCAGTAATTAATTTAACTAAAGTGATAAAGTCTTGAATCTGACCCTTTTGGCATAGGGCCACACGGAGAAGGATTAGTTGAACTAGACAAGACAGACCTTAGCAGAGCAATTTTAAGGTGAGTAAAAAACTGATTTAAAGACATATAAATGAATAGTGACTGAAATTTAATGAAGTTATTATTAATCCTCTGAATTCATGATTCTGCAATTCACTGGAATCCTTCTTTGGGAATGAGACTTCCAGTAACTGCAATAACCTTTGCCTTTCTCATCAAGAGACTGAGCTCTGATATCCACATGACTGTATGCACACAAGTGTCTGCTTTGTTGCTGTCAAACCTTAACAGCACTTTGGTTTTTTGCTCCAGCTGGTTTCCCTCTTTGCTGGCCAGAGTTCTCTGGCTTGGTTACCTTGCTCCTAACATTAAGAAGAACTAACAGGAAAAAGAAATCTACTTGCATTTGTTTTGAGCTTCTCTATGGGGAATATGGTACTTACGAGATGGCCTCTATCATATCCATTCCCATCTCAACACAGCAGTGTGCATGGTCAGCTCTTGCTTCTGGCAACCCAGACACACAGTAATAGCAATCACCCAGGATCTTGATCCGTAAACAGTGGTTTTCCTAAAAAAATACAAGAATAATAAAGGAGAAAGAAGCATTCAGCTTATATTCATGCTTGCAATAGCTTGCCTTTTAGGGCAGTGAATATTTAAGAAATCCAGTGAACCAGCACAGTATGTCATTCTTGCAACAGGAGAACAAAAACAAGAGGAAACAAAATTATAATAGAAAACTTACAGCTGCAAGCTTATCGAATCTGGCAAAGAGCTCGTTCAGCGTCATGACCAGCTCCTGAGCAGTGCACTGGGAGGCCAGACTGGTGAAACCCTCTATGTCTGCAAACAGGATGCTTGGGAAAAGAGAGAGGAAAAAAAAAAAAAAGAGAAGAAAAAGGTGTTACAAATTTGTTGCTGCTGTTTGTGTAAGTGTAAATTCCATGGCAGAATTCTGGGGTGGGAAGGCATGTAGGGGTGTCCCAGCCACAGGGAGATGAGCAGCCCTAACTGCACCTTATGATGAAGCCCCTGCCCCAGCTGTAGCACCCAGGAGCTCCTCTCAGCAAGGCTGAGAGCACAGAATGCCCAATGTGCTGCCAAATGACAACTGCAGACATGGCCAAAGGAGGCCAACAGTGACATAAGGATATCACATCACACATCCACCCAGGACGGACTGGGAAAGCCCTGTGAAAGCAGCCTGGACTGTTCTGAAAGCACAATTATTTGAATCACAAGTATTATTAATGACTCTTTGATTTCAGTGAATATTAATGCTGTGCTGCAAGGACAACAGTGGGTTAACAACAGGTTTGTTTTAAACTGCACAAAGATTCTGTGTTATTCGTAATTATAACATGGAAAATACCAACTTGCAAACAAACCCAGCCATAATGGCAAATTTAAAACTATTCAGTAAAACAAACAGCAGACTTCATCTATATAGATCTAAGATCAAATGTAGACATGCACACACATTTATATAAATAGAAAATTCATAAGCCCTACTTGTATATTGGAACACTTATCCAGTGGTTGATTTGTTCTTTGAAGTTGATTATTGCCATCAAGATGTACTTGGAAAAGAAATTAAAAGTCTAAATAACAACCACTTTGGAATTGTTTCTTCTTTGTAAAATAAAACTCCAACATGTTTTAGGCAAATTGCAGAGGTATGTTTTCAGCTGGAATTCCCTGCAATGCCTTCAAGTCAGAAAGCAAAACCAACAAAAATATTTTCACAAGCATTTTTTGTAAAAATCCTGAAACACATTTAAATTCTGGCATGCTTTTCATATTTTCCATCTAGATTTCAACTCCAATAAATCACCAACCAAACATATTGCATTAAGTACTTCTTTGTTAGTCACACTGATGCTAAAATGTACAAGAAAAAAACAGGATAGGAATGCAGGGATGTCTGAATCAAAATATACTTTGCCATTTTTAAACACTTGAGAAAACACACAGAAATAAATCAAGATTCCACATATTTACAAATAAAAGTAAACCTCCTGAAGGAACACACTTGAAATCAAATGAAAGCTTAGACAAGTCTATACTGCACATAAGCAATTCAAGTATGTGCTAATATGTAATGTACAAATGGGAAATGTCTCCAGTTCTGGTGGCAGTAACAAAATGTGTCTTGTTGCAAGCACGTTCCTCTTCCAACACGGGGCAAATTGCAAATCACTCGTTTTTGAACATGTTCACACTCTGCTTGGGTGCATGTTGCAATAGCCTTGTGTTAGAACAGGAGAAATCAAGATGAGCTGCTGCTCTGATGTTCAGCTATCAATGGGTGTATCTGAAAATATTACACAAGGATACCCTGAGCCTTCTCCTCATGCCTAACAAATGTGAATAAATGACTGAGGTTGCTCCCTCCATTCCCCATGACAATCATGCTAGATAAATGGATGAGACATTTCCAGAACTGAAATGCTGGCAATATTTTCAACCACACAAATGAAGCAATCAGCAGAGACCTATGGAGCTGTTCTACACAGATTTGTGTCAGCTAACTGAGCACCTGAGTGCATTACAGCCAGCCAGCAGTGTGCCCTGCCCCGCCACCAAACAGCTACACTACTGAGCTATTGGAAGACACTCTCTGGGACAGATGGGCTGCAGGGAATGGAAAACCTCATCAGGGCATGGAAAGGACTGCATGTGAGATGGCAGAGGACAGAGCAGCTATCTGGTGGGGCAGCAGAGAGGATAGACACATTTGTGTCAGGAGACTGGAGAAGGAACAGGACACAATAGTCAGAGAAAACAGCTCTTGAGAACAGGAATCCAGCCTGAGGTCTCTGCCCTCTGCTCTCAGTAAGGAACTCTGAAAGCCACTAAATCACATTTTACTCCTCTGCCTAATCTGTCCCCTCCACACACTCACTGCAGCTCCAGCAGCAGAGACCCCAGCCAGGTTTCTCAGTCCCAGCCCTGCTAATGACCCACAAGGGACGAACAGGAACCAAGGAACTTCTGTTTCTTCTGTTATTAGCCCTTGTAACCCTTCAATTCAGCCTGGTCCCTGTAAAATACCCAACAATCCAGCAGTGACTAGGAAAAGAGATGTCTCTTGGTAGCCATCAGGGAACAGCACACAATCCTCATCCTGTGTTTACTCAGAGCTGTTATTTGAAAATGAAGCCTGTTATATTCATGTCCTTAAACACACAACACATGCAGTGAGATGCCTGAAGCACCTTCAGAGCCTGCCAGTGCAGCTTACCCAGACTAGCAGCCTTAGAGATCAAACACACAGCTTCCCACTACCCTTAACTCCTCACTCCACACTTCAGTCTTACATGTCAGACTACCCTCAGCAATGAAAAGCTTTTACTAAAGGACCATGGTGTTGGTGATTGCGATGAAGGGCCCAGCTCAGGCCAACTATTTGTCAGTCTTCAGAGGGCATGCCATTTCCTTGCTGGTGGGAGGATAATGCCAGTAATAGGCCTCCTTTGTGCCAAAATGTGCAGTAAATGACAGTGGTCAACAAAAGGCCAAATGAAATAATCATTGTATCTATAAAATATCATGAGATAAGTAAGGCAGTGGTTTAGCAATACTATTAGCTGAAGCTGATTAGAAGGGATTGACCACACAATCTGCAGCCTGGGCATCAGCAACTATTATCAACCCTGAGTCCCAGTCCCTGCATCTGGGAGGCTACTGCTTTGTGGAAAAAACAGTTTAGCATGTAATTAAAATGTTGTAATGGTTTCAGAGCTCTTGATATATTTTCCACTCCATCACTGTCTTCAGATTTACCATCTGATTGGGTTTTGTCCAGCAGTAACCAGGGTATGACCTCAAAAGATACAGAAAATGGTTTATTTCTGGGAAATACAGAGAAGAAAAGAGGAGTTATCATTAATTTTATATGTATTTTTAAGTTCTTTCTGTTTTATTTTGGTTGAAAAGTACCACAAATTGTGTTTTAGGGTAGAGGTGAATACTTTCCTAAGCTCCTATTTCAGTTCCTATTTCCAGCAAGGACTGGCTCAAGATTTCATAGCTGTACAAGGCAAGCTCAGTTCTGTGCCTGTTGCCCTATGTGGCTCATGATACTGACAGGAAAAAAGGATGAAAAAGAGCCTGATGGCAGATCCTGCCATCCTCCTCTCTGCTTAGGGACCAGCCTGGTACCTGCCTGTTCCAGGCAGGGGAACAGGGAAGGTGGATACAGGGACTGAACAGCCCACAGATGCTGGCTCCTATGGATTGCAGCATGTCTGAAGGGCAGCACAGGGCAGGATGGGCTCACAGCTCCAGCTGCTGCTGCCATGGGAATGCCAGCCTCTGCCTGAGCTTGGCTCTGCCCAAAACCACCAGGACACAGTGGACTGCAAGGCCTCCATGAGAAGGATGTCTGGGTGCTTTGTGCACAGTGCTTCACAGAACTGCAAAGGCAGACTGAACTGAAACGGGAGGCACAGCTGGGATGCAGAGACAAGAAGAGATAATTCCCAACCTGCTGAGTTCAGCTTTCCCATTTTTTGGTCTGTAATGCATTCACACAACAGTTAAGGTACACCTGGACAAGCAGCTCTGGGACCAGCAGGAGCCTCAGTGCAACATCCCAAAGATGAGGTCAAGTCCATCTCACTGCACCTGGAGTCCTACCACTGCAGGTCCTTTAAAGCTATCTCCTGGAAGTCAGATAGATGATCCTTGCACTACTGATGTACCCTGAGGCAGAAGCATCACAGGATCTTTGGGATGGCAAAAGATGGCAAAGGAGACCTTTCTTTGCAAGCGTGCAGAAGGGAAGAGATTTGGCAGAAAGCAAAGAACATAAGGAGTAAGAAGAGCTAAGGATAAGGTGGGAAGCGGAAAACCACGAGATGTTTAAAAACCACACATATCTACAGAGAATGATTTTGCAGTGTCTGGAGCTAATAGAGTTATCAAAGGAGGGACATGACACAAGTTTCCCTGAAAATGCAAGATTATTCAAAATGCTAAATTAAATTGTGAGTGCTTCTAATGTAAAAACAAAAAAACCCAGTCATGTTCTATTTCAAGCCATGTGCGTGCCATGCACGCCAGCCACAACATAAATCAAGCAAGGCAAGAAACACAAACCCTATCACCATCACAACGGTAATGCCAGTCATGAATATAAACACCATGTGTTGCTGGAAACCAAACACCACAGGCACTGCATGAGAAACAGAACAAAAACCCAGACTCGGTGAGCTTTAATGGCTTATAATAACTGCAAAGTGCTTTTGACTGGATCTGAACCA
Organism: Sylvia atricapilla; assembly: GCF_009819655.1. NCBI lineage: Eukaryota > Metazoa > Chordata > Aves > Passeriformes > Sylviidae > Sylvia > Sylvia atricapilla. Next base: position 28,003,871 of record NC_089146.1, read on the forward strand.
AAGCCATGGTATTTTACCACAATGAACACCACCTACAAGAGAAGAAAGAGTTAATGTTCCATGATAAAATAATCACTTTTCACTAGAAACAAACATTCATAAGCAAAGGTGTAACAAGAATGCCACTGGCTATAGACACAGCCTGCCCTTGTCAGTGAGCTCACCAGGCTGGTGGGTGAGGACAGGGTCTCAGGGTGCTACAACACCATCCACTGCAATTGCTGCTGCATGCCACTGAGTCATACTGTGAACAAGCAAGAACAAAGAAGGATGGACCAGGATGAAGCTGACAAAACTCTCACTTGAAAGGCTGGGTCAAGCTCTTAAAACCACAGCAGGTTTTCAGAGAACCATGGTAATGTTGAAGTGGGAAGGGACGTCCAGAGGTCATCTTGTCTAACCTTCTGCTCAAGCAGGACCAGCTAGAGATGGTTACCCAAGGCCATGTTCAGATGTCTTTTGATTATTTCCAAGGTGGGAGCACCTTTTCAGCATTTTGGTAAATGAGTCAATTTTTGCACTTGGATGTCTGTTTAAAAGCCAGTTCCCCTCCAGCACTGTAAGCCCAGAATCATTTTCCAGCTCCAGTGGCATAAACATAGCATTAAGTTCATCTAGAAGTTCCTGGAATAGACAAGACATCAGGAGACATCCAATCTCTCCTTCCTAGCTATAGCTACTTGGGGATGAGATGGCACGGAGATCCTCTGTGTCTTCTACTTACCCTGTGCACAAAATAGGATTCCAGCTTCCATAAACACTGAGAACATCTCATCATGCTCTTTCCCTGCTGAATTTGATAGCAGCAACAAAAGGACAAACCAAAAGAAGCCGAGGACAAGTTCACAGCAGTGGCACAGTGACCGTGGTCAGGCTGGAGTGTGATGGGAAAAGCATCACTAATGTGAGCAGGGGCAGCACAGCCCAGCTAGGGAGGCTGAAGTGACCCACACAGATCACTGTGCTCAGTGACAGCCCAGTGACCAGTCCAGCAAGCTGCTCCTAGACTATCTCAGGGCTCAACAGCACGTCAGCCCTGCCCTCTGGGGATGTCTGTGTGACAGGATAAAGACATGGTCTTAACGATGCAAAAAATGTTCTCCAGAACAGCAGGACATCAGACAGACCAGAGGTTACAGTTTTTCCTTCTCCTACAGTCATGGGAAAAAACCAAACACAACAGTAAAAAGATACACTCTCTATCCTAAACTTATATGGTCATTTCAGAGAAGATCCATCTAGTATTGGAAATCACCTATTGTTTCAAATGAGCCCTAGCACTGCTGTGACACATGAGCTGGCACAGCTCTCCCCTGGAAAGCAGGACTCAGTCTTGCACCATGTTCCATCTTGAGATCAGTCCTGCTGGCTCCCACTTGCTCAAGAGGGTGAGAAGGCACACACGTACACAAATGCTGTGGTAAGCAAAGGAGTACTGGTGAGAGAGACAAAAACACAAAATAGGAGGAAATACACAAAAACCCCCTACAAAACCAAAACCCAGGAAAACTGTGAGCCTTTTCACCTTTTTCTCTACAGCCAAAGGCAGGAAGCTTCCCTCCCATCCCTCTTCCAAAGCTGCCAAAAATATAAACCAAACCCACATGCCGTATTTGAGAACTTCACCCTGCAAGGCCATACTAAGTGACTGTGGTGACAGCAAAAACCAACAAAGAAGCAGGAGACCAGATGGCTCTGGTAGACACTGGTGGCAACGTGCAGACTGCCATCCACAGCCACTGCACGATGACAGCCAGGCTCACTGCAAAGACACAAACTGCAGAGCCCTGCTTTGACTTGATTTTCCCAATTTTGCTCTCAGGTGAGTGTTACTGGAGGTTGGAACTGCCTGAGGGACTCATCTGGGAGATGCACATCTCCAGCACAAACACTGCACGTTTGTGGCTGCAGCTCTGTCTGCATTAGCAGTGCTGGGAATGCCCCATGGAAAGGGTCTGACCCTGCTGATGCTCAGGAGCTGCTGAGAAAAATGGCACCATACTGTCCATCATGGTCAGTGCTCCTCACCTCAGTGCCTGTGGTCTGTCCCTCACTGACAGCATAGGAAATGAGAAGAAATTTAGATCCTGAAATCACTAACCAGAATGGGAAAAAGGCACCAGTCATGCAAAGAAAAGTTTTTCCATGACCTCCCTAGGTTTGCAGTTTACAAGCATGAGCAGCATCCCCAGTTACTGGAATATAGCTATAGCTAGGCAACATCAACTTTTTTTTTTTTTTTTTTTTTTTTTTTTTTTTTTAAACATGAAAAACTTGCTATCCTCTCCTAAACATTTTGGGTTACAAGATTTTCCTATTTCAGCAGACTATATTTAACCAGATTGATTTTTCACTAGACACAAGAGTAATAAATAGTCTTTTGGGAAGAAAAACTACTTTAGAAAGGCAAAACCCAAATAAAAATAGATATGTAGGAGCTACCAGCTGAACTATAGGTGTGACACTCTATCGATGGCTTTGAGATGAGTGAAAGGAATTTTAATCCTCCATCATTGCCAGCTGAATTAGATGCTGCTGTCTGTCAAACCCAAAAAGGAGACTCAACCATTTTAAATAAGACTTTGTGTTATTAAGAAGGAGGAAATTCAGACCTTTTTCATTTCTCTAAGGAGGGACTAATGGGAATACCAATTTTTTTTCCAGTTGTTCGGGTCAGAGGAAAAAACCATGCAAATACGAAAGATGTCAATTCTATCTCCAAGGAAGTTTAGGAGGGCAAAGTTGAAGGATAAGCCTTTTGCAGGAAGGAACCATGCACAGTGCTGACCCCAACCACGTGTCTTTGCTGTGGCTCTGGGCAAGCCCAAACCCACCCATCTCTGCCTGACCAGAACAAAAGAGCTGGCAGGTCTGTCCAAACTGGACTGAATCCAGCCCACACCAAAATAAATCTCAGATGCATTTTTGTTCCACAAGACAGCCTGAAATTCAGAACTGAATGTAAAACAGAAAGGAAAAGCCATATTCTGGTTTTCAAACTTCAGGTGTGTTTTTTTTCTTTGACCGTTCCGGCAGTCTGTCTTCTGGGATTAGAACAATGTCTGGTATCAAAATCCTGCTGTAAGCCAATAAGTAGGACATCAGAGCTAAGTAAATTCTGAAAAAAGGGACCAACACAGTTGTAGTTCTGTGCAGGGCAGGAAGGCACTATTCCTTCCACTATGCCTTCTCTTTGAGACAATTGCAAAATTGACTGAAGCTGTAGAAGCAGCACTGTAGGAAAGACAAACAACTAAAAATTTGAGCATTAAAGCAAAAGAAAACCTGTTGCAAAGAGACTGCGTCCCAGCAATCAATTGGTTGTCAGAGAAGGCAAGAGAGTAATATGTTCTGTCACAGTTAACAGCTTCACAAGTGTATCCTGGCTCAGGCACATGGCAGAGAGATGAAATTGCCTCTAATCAGGTTTGAGATGCTTTCTCTTATATATTGCTCAGGTCTTTGTATTTGATGGAGAAAGAATGAGCTCTTCATAGCTGTGAAAACTGCCTTCAGTCTGTTCTTCTCTGGTATCATGGATATTCAGGCAAACAATGATGCTTTTGTACTCCCCAGCCAAAGACCTGCAGTAATTTCTGCACACAGCCATCAGTTCAATCTAACCTTACTTCTTTGCTCTTTCCCCAGCTTTCCCAGTGTCCTGTCCTCTTGGGATTTATTTAATTTGTCATTTCAGCAAGTCAGGGTTTTCCCTCTGGAAAGTCACAACATAATGAAAACATTACATCAGTATATAAATGTCATAATTTAAAACATTAAGGAGCAATTGTGCCTTTCCCAAAGTGGGTAGGTAGCAAAATACAGACTCCCAATGGGTCAGCTGAGAAGGGGCAAACAATGTGATGTTCCGTGCACACGATTTCCATTGGTAGATTATTAGATCAATAGTACAAAGAGGCCATTTGGTGGGAAAACTGAGTGCTGGAGAACATGAACCTGAGTCTTCCTGCCCCTTTTGGAACAGTCAGCACGAGTGGACTCGCTGCTCCCTCGCTTTTACATTTTTAAATGTAGTTGAGCAGTTGTGTTTTTAAAATTACACTGGAAAGAGAAGTAGCCCCAAAGCACTTAGAGACACTTAACAGTGCACACTACATAATGGTCACTTTTCTGAGAAACACCAACGAACATCAGTGGAGAGGAACTGTAAAATGAAGACGTAATTCTTCGTCAGGTATTTTGAAAGTTAAAATGGCTGTCCAAAGAAAATGGTACAGCTCATTAACTGAGGGATCAATGTTGTTTGATTAATAAACAAACCCGATAATAAATTTAATAATAAAGCACATTCATGTTTTCAATGACAAGGGAGATTGGCTGCAATGCCAGAATCAAATGAAAAGGAAAAAAATCCTGCAGGAAATTGAACTCGTTATCTGGTTGTTGTACACTGCATTAATTTTTCTTACCTGATTAGAACCAATAATGAATAGACACCCTCAACTCACAACTAAAGTCTCTCAACTTTACAAAGGCTATAATTTAACATTAGGTTTTTTTTTCCTTTTTAAGATGTCACCTACCATCACATGTGAATTTGACCATGGTGCTTGGGTGGATATCTATCTTCTGTTCCCTTAGGTGACACAGAAAACTCCAGCTTCCATTGAGAAACAAGGTAAATATGATGAAATTCTGTACAACTGGTATCAGCAGTAAACCCACTCCTCCTCAGAAGGCAGTTCAGGTGAGTTACTGCATAAGGATTTCTATGCCAAGATGGTCCTTGAACAGGGAATATGAAATTCTGTGCACCTCTTCAGCCCCCAACATATCTCATATTCCAAATACTTGGCATATTTCCATGATTTCATAGAGAGTGAGCAGTGACATTAAGCAACTGTTAAAATGTCATTGGTGCTACAAAAGCAAAACCACACTATTTTCTGGAAACAGCAGTATGGTCTACAGCTAAAATACATAAAGATGCTCAAGGTGACAAGGGAAAACCCTGGCAAAGCAGGAATGTGGATCCTGGCCTCCTAAGTCCAGGAAACATCCACACAAACTGTACTTCTGACAGGCTGGACCAGGAACCATGGTGATGGCAGGTCTGCTTGCTGCATATGTAAGTCTCTCTAAGTTTCCCTTAAATCTCCCCTGATTTTTTCAATCACTGGTTTCTTCTCATAATGAAGCAGACATATAATTTTAACTTGATTTCAAGAGAATTACTGCAATTGCTACCACCAGAATAATAGAGCTTCATATAAAGAAATGGCTTTTCTCTTGCATTTTCCAATGGAAAATTTAATTTCTGTGTTAATGCATTAAGATATTTCACTAAGACGCTTGCTACTCTCAATATTCGCAAAATATTATCATCAAATGTAGTTCCTGCAAACAGCTATTAGTTTACCAGTGTACTAGTATCAATAAACTCAGTAGAGTCTGACCAGATCTTTTCCAGAGCACAGAAAGCCACCTTGGAGACCACTTAAAACATATAATATGGTAATGTGTCTCATAGCATAAAAAGAAAGAGGAAAGTTGCTGTTTCAGATCTTTCTACATCTATACAAAACCAGTCTAGATAATTTCTGCTTATTTTCTATATCACTGCAGTAGCAGCAATTTTAGTTTCCACAGAGCTGCATGAAATGGAATTTAAGTGCCAGGGAGGACACATGCCCATGTGAAGTCTAACACAACTGACAATAAAATTGTGGCTAATCTGCAGGACAGACAGTTGGAACTTTCCCTGTTGGGAATCTGGGGAAACCAGAGCTGAATCCACCTGTGGAGAAGGAAGGAGTTTGAACAGACTGCCTCAAGTGAAATGCCTTTTAGAGTAGCCATGTTAACAGCCACACTGATCTTGTCCCTAGCACTGATACATTCAGGTTTCTAACAGATGCCTTGGATTAGAAAGATTTGCTCTTCCAGACAAGAGCAGCCATGACCATAGTAAAGTGTTTCTCAAAGAACACCCCCGTGTTCTCCCTGGGGCTCTGTGCTGTAATGCAGGAATTGATGTGGTCCAAGTGCCCAGGGTGAGCAGGGCCTGGGGCTGCCAGGCAGAGCTGGAGCAGTGCAGAGGGCAGCAGAAGGAAACGGAGCGTGCAAACGGAACACAAACCGTAAAAATCTTTGAACAGTCTGCAATTTGCAAGATGCTCACTAAGGCAAATGGCAGCTGTGGTATTTGGTGTTTGTATGGCTGGGTTAAATGCTCCTGTAGTGCAGATACCAGGACATGATTCCCTATTCTTACACACCGAGCCACTCTCAGGAAGCCTGAAAATGCTTAGCACAGCTACTCTATTTCTTATATACCACAATAAACAAACTTGCAGAAGTGCTGGATTCTAATAGCCACTGCAAAGAAAGAAAGAAAGGGGGGCAGGGGGGGAAGCACAGCAGCCCACATGACATCAAATACTGGTAGGCTCAGTGCTAAACAGCAGATGATTCTTACTGAATAAGTGCCCTAGATTTTGCAAACAATACAGGGAACAAAAATAGAAACCCATTTACATATTGCTGTTAATAACTTTATTTATAGTGTCACAGCTAGAGCACAATAACTGCAGCCATGGCTTAACTTGAAAGCCATTCACTGTGGAAGAGTCAGACAGATACTGTTTTCTCAATCCTTATGCAACTGAAAAAAAATCCTGCTAACAACACCCAGTCACCAAAATCCTTGTAAACAGATCCAGAAAAGAAGTTAAAAGCAGTCAAAGCTAAAAGCACATCATCCCCAGGATCCCCTTGGCTTCTGCACCTTCTGGCTTAGGACACGCTGTGGTTAATCAAAGACCACTGGGGCTAGAGGCCCGGGCAAGTAATTCTTCACTTCAGTTTGAGCCTCGTGATAGCACCTTACAGAAATACTTGACTGTTGTTTAATTTACTTCTTTGGTTGTCATTTGTTTGTTTGAATTAAGAAATACAGACGGATCTCAGACTAAGTCAGCAGCTACAGTAAGAAAGAGCACGTGTCCAGGATTTAAGAGAATCCCTCCCACATCCGTGCTGCCATTTACATGACTGGAGCCAAATCTTACCTGGGAGCCAAGATTCCTGCCAGCTAAAATACCACCGGCCTGACACAAAAAACTGGCACATCTTTAAGGTACAGAAACATACACAGAAATTTGTGTTTTTGATTCCATAGTATTTTGCAAATGCCTGATGTTTATAAGCAAATGGAGTGAAATTGAAAGCAAGAAAACAATCTCCTAAGACTTGTCACCCAAGATGTGAGGAAACATGGATCTAATTTTCCCTCTGCCTGAATCCAGCCTGAACTGGACAACGGGCTATTTTGGAATGGGAACAGGGGTGCCCTCAGGACCTCATGCTGCAGCTGCTCATTACATATAAAATACTCAGAATAATTAGAGGCAGAGACAGCAAGCGCTCCGCTCTGCCCTGCTGATTATGGTGCACGCTGTGACATGGGACAGTGGGATTCAAGCCACCGCTGCGGGGTTTGGTTCTTTTATAAAAAAAGGAAACAGAATTAACAAAAGAGAATGAGGATGCCTTCTTCATTTATGGCCTCTCCTAGGAGATGTGGCCTCAAGCGCCCTCTGGCACATGAGAAAACCGAATTGGGATAACCTACCCTGGTGTGGGTCGAGCCTCTACGCTCCCGATGAGCACAGTGTGCCTCATCACTTGTGCCTCTTCAGGTCTGCACTACCTCTGTGTTGTCCTTTCTGCCACATGGAATGTCCACTGAATGAATGAATTCTCTGGGTTTCCATTTCAGTGAGGCACAGAAAGATGCTCCTCTGGCTCGGCAGCCCAGCTGAACTCCCCCAGAGATGCCACCATGAGGAGCCAGCACAGAGTGTGTGTGTCTGTGCACATCCCTGCTTGCTCCTCAGAGCCTTCCAGACATGGGCATCAGGACATTTCTGCAACGGGAGCCGAGCATTTCTGAACTCTGATCAGCTTCACTACCAAGTCAAATTAAAGAACTCACTCACTGTCCATCTCAGGTTTTAACTTTTCAGACAAGACACCATTTTCAGTTCACTTCTTCCCCCACTGCATACTTGCAAGGAAAAGCAGCTGAGCAGGTAAGCCACACCTGCAATCTCAATGGCCCTGGGCTTTGCAAGAAATTTGTAATCACTTCCAATTTCACCAACAAAATTTTACTCAGCTGAAAATTATAAACAGCACTGGATAGTAAGAACAGAATATCACTTCCAATTTACACTCTGTAACACAGCTTTGTCTGTACATGAGACCTGTCATCCTAAACTGATCTGATGGCCACTATTCCACAGAAGGGATGAATCTTAGGAAAGAAAGGCAAGGACGTGAGTTTTTTCTCATTTTTAATTGAAACGAAGTAGAACAATTAAATGAAAAGGCCTCTTTTTCTCTTGCTTGGAAAGGAAATGAATCTCACAAAGGGGCTTACAGTAGTTTTGAATGCAATCCAGAACAAAAGGTTCCAAATGAAACAGAATAATTATACTTTTATGGATCAGCTCTTGGCATTTGTTGAAGCCTGATCTGTAACTGCAATTGCTCAAGTTCCCCTGAGCAGAAGCCAAAGTTTTGTTTGTTTTGTTCTACAAATTGATTCTTATTAGCTGACTCTTTGGAAACAGCCAAGGCACAAAGCAGTGGTGCATTGCTGTGCATGCTCCTGGGAATGGAGGCTGTCCACCAGCACTGCTGTGGCACATAACTGTCCACCATCCACATCTGGTTTCCATCATCCCTTCTCTTTTCCTCCAGACATGCTAACAATTGGTAAATTTGCTCCTTTCTTTCCAAGGTTTTTTTTTTTCCTCTTCCCCATATTTTTTTGCCTACCTCTCCTCCCCACTAATATGCCATCAGCTCTGTGACACAGGTTCTCTCAGTTCCTTCATGGTACAGGGAGTTACAAAGCTCTGAATTGCTGCTTCATTCAGCACTGTTGTATGGGTCTGCCAGGCCTTGGAGATAACAGAAATGAAGTAGTTGTGAGAAGAAGAAGGGTTGTCCTAGTAACCCTCTATTAGCAGCATTCCCCACAGTGAGCAGGAATGGAGCCAGTGGATGATCACACTCTGCAAAGAATCATGCTTAAATTAAACACCTACCCAAACCACCACCATAAAAATCCCCAAAACAATGAGCTGACATGGTGGATCTGTACTCTGTCACTACTGTAACTCTGCTGGGAAAATTTCCCACTGCCTCCTACATGCACCTTCCTCTTCATGTGAGAGGGCAAGTCATGTTCCTGAATGCTTTGCACAGCTGCTGCTTGGACAAACGGGTATTTACAGCTGATCCTACACCTCAACAAGCCCTGGTCACCCAGCCTTCTGCACGCCACTTACTGGGGACATCCCTGCAACAGGAGGGTAGGAGAGAATATTTTGCTGATGGTCACACAGATCCAAGTTTTATAAACAGTCACACCAGGTTTTTCATCTTGGAGGTTGGTTCTGTAGGACTGCAGATGAGGAAGGTGGTTTTGAATGTTGATGATCCTCCTATATATTTAAGGCATAAGTTTAGGAGGTTGCCTCAAAAAACAGACATACTTACTGGTCAAGAACATCCTTAGACTTTTCTCAGTGCCTTTGAAAGCCTCAGATGTTTCCCAAAATCACACACAGCAACCACAAAGAGCTTGGCTGGTCATGGTATCAAGGAAGATAACACCTATATTGCTATATTTTTAAATATAAATTGCTTTTGCTTTTAAAAGCAAAATCACACAGACACTTCCCAATCTCTGAAAGCTACCTGCAAACTTCCAAGTCCCAAGAATCTACGCAGTTTTACAAATCTTTACTCCCACCATTTAAAATTGTGTGCATCCTTCTTGGGACTTTGTAACAGAAACACAAATGGGCACAGAAAAACCTCAGTTTTCTAAAAAGAGCACTTCTACCATTCCACAAGGGCAATGCCATATCAGTGGAATGTGTGTGATGAAATTTTTCAAACCTTTGGTCTTTTGCCTCCTTTGCTCTTTTGTGCTGTTCTCTGGTACTCCTCATTTCTGTTAGTTCTGGTTCTGAGGTGACCTGCCCTTAGCTTGGTTTCTTACAAAAACTCCACTTATGGGATGCAGACTGCACATAAAGTACCAACCTCTCCCCAGCTTTTTCACCACTTATAAATAAAGCAAAGTATAAAGCAAAGTTAATAAAAAAGAGGAAGTTTAGAAACTACACTATGACTTTCATTTACTGAAGGGCACAGACTCAAGTTAGCAATGGTACTAAGTTGAGTCACAGGATGCCAGACCACTCGAGAGCTCTTCCCTACTAATTGGTTTCAGCTTTTGTCTCTTCATTATTTATCCAGTGTCAAAATTATATATACACCAGTAGGAACAGATGCACAAATTAGCAGCAATTGTTGGGGGATATAAATATAGTATAAAACAAGAGAAGTTAATCCATCTCCATCCAAAACTGTGCCTGTTTTATAGCTTCTGTAAGAGAGCTTCAAATGATTTTGCAAAGTTCCCTGCATTACAGAATAAAAAGTTTAACTATTTTCTGCTTTTCAGTCATTATCATCTAGGGAGGAAGCAAAAGGTGGGATGATGATTTTAATAAAAACCTCTTCAAATGTTATATAAACTCAATGTTCTTAAAACCACTTTGCATGTTAACTACAGTTCATCAACTGAAATTTCACAAAGTCTTTACAGGAGAAAAGCAACTCTGTAAAAGCAAGTCTTCACAAAAGAAAAGTTTTGTTCAGAGAATACTCAATTCTTCTTGTCAAGGTTACTAGAGAGTAGAGAGGAGTGGGAGTGAATTAGTTGAATAAATATAATTTGATGGAATTTTTAACTAAAAATTTGACACATTTGTTTTAATCAGACCAATCAGTAGTCATATTTACATTTTAAAAAATTCATCTGTTCTTAGCACTATTGAAGAAAAAAGAGAATCCAAATAACCTTGATGAGTTAAAATCCTGTAAACTTCTACAGGCACCTTCAGTATTCTCTCCAAATTACTCTTCACAGTATTTCATCATTAAAACATCTAACACTCTTCAATCCACGACCCTGTGAACCTCACAGGCCCTTGTGTAAACTCAGAACTGCAGGGTGTGAATTATACATCACAGGCCCTTCCTAATTGCTGATGGCTCGCTGGTGGCTGCAGATCTGCAGTCACCTGGCACTGCACTTGTGGGATGTTATCTTTATTCCAGCACATGTGTTCAGGGGGTGCATCCAGCGGGGTGCCCTGCAGCCACTGATTTATCTGGTTTGTTCCTCGGAGGGTACAAGGCTCGCTCACGCCCCTGAAGACTCCAGGGGCTCCCAGCAGGGACCAAGATCACAGTATATTCCCAGTTCAAAGGGGAACATCACAGAGGAAATGAATACTTAAACAAGTTAGCAAGTATTTGTTCTTAAAAGTTGCTTTGCACATGCACAAAGAGGTAGATTTGTTAAAATCTATAAAACTGCTGTATTTTTTGGCTTCCGAGTTTTCATGACTGAACCATCAATACATTTATTATCTAGAGGGAGTGATCCTGGGCTGAACCATCCTCTGTAATAGTAACACCCAGACTGATTGATGAGCTTTGAGGTCAACTCCAGGTGTATCAGGGCTGCAAAGTAAGTGAATTTCTTTATATGTGAATTTTAGCGTGAATGACAATCTCCAAAAGACAGGTGACTTTTTCCGCTCAAAAACAACAAATTGATTAGGAAGAGAGAAGTGGTTAGTGGTGGTAAGAGCAGAGTATTTCACCTTCATCCAAGGGTGAAACCTACTTCTGCACTTCCTTAAACTTATTGCCAACTTGAAAGGAAAAAGAAAAATCTGCAACGTTAAAAAGCAAAGATTCGCACCTGCCAGGCATAGGTGAAACCCCCAGGAGCTGGCTCTTGACAGAGAAAGTTCCTGCTTAGGTAAAATTCACTGCTGTCATTTGGGGAAAGACGTGGGCAGGCTCATCTTCCTCCTACTCACTTTTCTCGTCCTCCAGATTCAACCAGAAATTACAGCAATTAAATGCTCTGAACTCACATGAAACCCACAGCTACCCCTCACCTATGGGCAAAAATAACTTTCTACTGCTCGTGGGCACAAGCACTGAATAAGGAAAAGGAGGGAGAGGTCGTGCCAAACTTCATTCTGAGAAACAACCAAACAACCCATCAATGCACTCTGGAGGAAATCAAAGCTCATGGCCTGGCACAGAGAGCAGCAGCAAGGATGCAAGACATGGAAAAAAGTGGCTCTTGGGCTTTCTCTTGCTTAATGCTGCTCTTCCTTGTTTTTAAACAGAAGCCATCAATTTTCATTCTGCCTCCTCACAGAAAGGAAAGAAGACAAGGAGGAAGATGGATTATACAGTAAATATTAAAATATTTAAAAAGTTACTGCTCCTGCCCTTTCCTGGCAATGAGGCCTTCCAGAGGAATTAAAGCTACACTTTGGCTGAGCTGAGGGATTGTGTAATACCTGAAAATATTCATGGAAGAACTGTCCGAAATTTATACCTGCCATAATGTAATTTAATTTGTTAAGGAGCATAAGTCTTCATCACCAGGAAACATTAGGAACGGATGTCCTGCATGTGAGGACAGTGGGAGAAGGGAAGAAAAAGATGTTTGCTTAGTTGAATTTTTCCTCAAATGTCATAGTTCACAATTCCATAGAACCCTGCAATCTGGGAATTTAAAAAAACTTCATAAGCAACTAATTAGGCATCACAACACCTAAAAGGTGAAGAGGTTAGGTTGACACAGCTGGTCTGAATACCCTGACACTCAGCCAAAGTCCAACTATTCGGCTGTTTTTAAGGGGAGAATTTTTTGGTGTTAGAATGTCATTAAATCAGAAGACGAGTTGCAAACGTTTTTAATTTAAAAAGCTGAAAGTAAATGGTCTTGTTTCATTTCTGCAAATGGTTTAGTTCAAGTTGTCAAGAAGTTTAAGAAACTCTGAAAACAGGTTGATGTTGTTAATGTTGTTGAGTACATGATTCATAAGAATTATGTGAAGGGGTGAAGAGAGGAAACTGTCACTTTTACTGCACTTGGATGCCAGCCCTAAAATAAGCTTCTAGAAACAGTTCGTCAAAGGAATTTCAATGACAAAGCCAAGCTTTATCCCTTCACAGAGGACTTCAAGCCTCCTTTTATAGCACAGAGATTACTATATTTGGCCAAACCTAGATAACATTAAAGCCATTATCACTGCAGTGAGACACTATAAATAGCAATAGTAATGTAAGACACTTAAAATTCTGTCTGGGAAGCATGACAGATAAACAATATTATCTATGCATAATTCAGGGTTTGTCTATCAGGCATAATCTCATTCATGATAACATGAACAAATTTAGTTACATAATTCACCTTGTTGTTTACCCAAAATTACTTGCATAGTCTTGGGAACTCCTTTCCTGATTGCTTTTGACAATAGACTTTATATTTAACACACACACATATGTGGGAAAGGTCAAATCATGCTCTGAGGTTCTGGATTTGTCAAAGTTAATTCTCATTCAATAAATCAGAACAGGAAACTTTCATTCTCTGTTTAAAAGTTCTGTTCATGTGCATTGAAAAAGAGCGTATTAACCTCAAACATTTGCTTTATTGTTTTGTCACCACACTAAAATTTTCAGAAGAACATAATCCTGAAACAAATTTTGCTGCCAAAAATTACAGGAAATTATATTTTCATTGTGGATAAATTAGTCTCCGAACTTTACTTTCCATAACAATAATCAGGAGATTATGAACTCATTTGCAGGAAGTCCAGATAAAAAGATTTGCTCAAAAAAGACAGTCTTTTACCCATTCAGGTCAAAATGACCACAGTATTTTGCATTTAAAAAATCATATTTTCCTTATGGAGAGATAGCCCACCCTGTAAGAGAAGTGTACCATGGTAAGCAATATCACAGCAGAGCTGCTCCTTGTTAAAGGATCATGGCTATGTTTTACTGACTGACTGCTTGTACTTGAGGAAGATCTCTTCTACACAGGTTTAAATTGACTTCTTTTTTCTTAAACAGACAGAGGGAAAAAAAAAAAGAAGTGTGTAATCTCTTTCTCTAAAAACAATAAATCAAACAAAATCATGTAACACAGAATCTAAAACTAAGCATGTAACAGCAGAACTGTAAAGTTAAGGACACTTCATTTTTCAACTAGAAAAGAAAGCCTACACACATTAACTTCACATAATTTTATATTAACGTTTTCTGCTGGTAGAGTGGTTTGGTTTTTAATTAAAATTAGAGGTGGTCCCAAAAGCCCAGATCCAATCATCCCTGAAAATTAAAATATTTTATCTTGTCTGGAAGAGAACTTAGTAAGTCACTTCTCCCACACAAACTGTCAAACCAGGCCAAGTGTACAAGACTTTGCTCCTGTGCCTCCTGAGTTCAAAGGACCCAAGTTAAACCCATCTGCGTGGAAACCTCCAGAGTCTCATTATTTCCATGTTGACAGTGGGTTTGGAGAGCAACCTCACTCTGAAGATCCAGTAAAAATCAAGATGTCAGGTTCCAGGCATTAAGATGACAATCAAACTTTTAAATCAACAGCTAACAAAAATTCCCATCCATTATACTTTCATTTAAAATCTACCTTTACACACAATCTGGGAGAATGGGGGAAAAAAGGGATCGCTGAATACAGCTGATGGAGAAGGAAAACCCACACCTCTGTGCAAACATACAGACCTTCCCACTCCTCTGAACTGCAGAGGAAATGCTCCTGCTGATAAATCATCAACAGGAAGCCAGATTCAATGGCTGGGCACAGCACCCTTGCACTGACTTCACATACTTCTCAATTGCCTTGACACAATAACCTTTAGCTCATAAAAACTTAGCTCTTATGACATTTTTGAATAGTGACGAACACAGAACAGAATTGCTTGGAGCGTTCTCATCTCAAAAGCCTCCCCTTGAGCATTTCCCTGTGCAAAGTCAAGAGCATGCTTGCTTTTATTCAGCCAGTTCATTAATCAGCATCACCGAGATGCCACCTCCCCCTTCCATGGTGTTTCTGTGTGCACGTAAATGCTTCAAAATCATCCACAGTCATTCCCACCAGAGGTGGTTTCAGTGCACCCAGGCAAGAGCAAAGGCTCTGTGCTGAACTCCTGGTGTGAAATGAGTCATTTGTTCCAAATCATGTTTCCTTTCTTTAATATTCGCACTTAGTTATTCATTTCCCTAAAGTACATGAAGATGAGATGTTCCTGAGTTATTTTCTATTTGCTCTCAGCACACACACTATTTTATTCCTATTTCTTATCTCACTTTTCCAGCCTTTTCCATGATTTCAGTGGGCTTTGATTTAGGACCTCACAGGCACAGACAACAAACCCCACACTTTGAGGAAGATATCATTTAAGTTGTTTCCTCTGTAGATCTTTTGAGACCTTAGAGTCCCTTTGCACTGGAGATAGCTGGCACCTGCAAGGGCCTGATTCCTAAACACTCATTACCATGAGGAACAGAGTTAAAATTACTTTTAAGCTGCAGACGTGAAACTATTACATAAATGCCTATATTATTGCAAGACATGAAAATTAAATGTTTGCAAGTGTTCTGTTAGCTACCCGTCAGGAACCGACTGCTGCACACACCCATTTGTGTTTCACCTTTCATGTTTCTTCACAGCCATAGCTGAAAGTCACAGCACTTTTCTCTTTCTATACTCTTAGCCACGTGCCATTTTTAATGCATCTTTTGAGATCTCCATGTCTCCATACCCGCCATTATCTTCGGTCTATTTTTTTCCAGTTGCAATAGTTAAATCAGATTCCCCTTCCCCCTTTAAATTTTTTCATTTGAAAAGTTAGTTCATAATTGCTTATTTACTTTTCATATGTGTAGTCATATAAATTAAAATTTTAAATCAGTATCATCCTAAATATTTACTAAGATTTGACTACTGAACAACTTTCAAACCTGCAAAATAATGACATATGGAAATTGATGTGGAAGACTAAAATACCATAGTCTTATGGCATAGCTAATGAATTGCACTTAGTTTGAATGTCAAGTTGACCTTTAAGTAATGGAAAAAGTAAGTCACAATCAGTATCTATCACAAGAAATTTATATACCGACATGAACAAGCTCAGTGTCATTAAGGAAATAATGAATGTGAAGACAAAATTTAATTTACTGTAGCACAAAGTCTGCTGAGGGCACTGTGGATGGCCTCTTCCCCTCCCCTTCATCACCATGTATATATCCTTTATTTTTCATCACTGAACTGTCATTGTCTTTGATTTCTGATACTGTTTTTGCCTCCATTGTATTGCTAGTGGATCTTTATCTCTTCACTGAGTCACAACCAAAAGAACTGAAGGGCTGAATTCCACCCAAGCCAGCAGACAGACTCTCCCTGATTTCAGTGAGTTTTATATGAGACACTACATTTCAACACTGAAAATTCCCAATTTTCTGCTTGTACATTGCCTCTCCCAGCTACCCTCAATCCTAAGGCAACGTCTGCAAACGCATCAGAATTTCAGGTGGATTTTTTCACGTCAGCTATTGGAAGGTGCAGTATGGTAGAAACTCACTTTTATTTGTTGAGCATAATGTATTAGAAGATACAACTCACCAACATACTAAAGCTGCATGAGAGAGAAAGGCTACACGGGGAGTCCACAGGAAAAAACCTCTTGTTGTAAGGGGAGATGGAAAAGGGAAAGCTCTCTGTCCCCAGTCCCTGTGTCTCAGAAGTATTTACAGACTGACAGAGCAGTTACTCAGTTCCAGGACCTGGCTTATCTGAGACATAAGTGATCTCCAAAGACATCAGGTGCAACAGCAAAGGGGAAATACATTAAGATTAGGTTAAACTTTGCAACTGCAGCCTATAAAGCAATGAAGCCACCTGAAATACTCCCTTATTGCCTTATCCCTGGGAAACTGGACAATGGGAACCAGGAGATGTTCAGAAGCTCCTGGGGCTGGACTACCCCAGCAACACACACAGGCTGAGTTTGATTTTGTGTGACTTGCCAGAGACTGGATCTCAAACTCGTCTCCTCATCCAGGTAGAGCAAGGAGCTGGGTGGCTGAGCAGGTGTCAAGGCTGTCACTAATGGACCCTCTGCTTGTCATTCCAAACTGTCAGAAACCACTCCAGAAAACCTAGACCTTAGCCAGGCTCTGCAATTCACCCTGTGGGAAGTGTTCCCAATTTTTAACTTGCATTCGATCATCTCTTTTCAGAGGGGTGCTTGTAATTGTCCAGAAATAATTGACCCCCCAATATAACACCTCCTCAAAACCATCAACACTTACTCCAGGAAAGAAAAAAAGAAACAAAAAAGGAAAATATAAGAAAAGAGATCAGTTCAAGTCACTTGTCAAAGTAAGATGGTGCACGAATGAGGCAATCCTCCTACCATCCTATAAACAAACTTTCAAAAGTCAGCTAGTGACACTGTAAAGTCTTTACACTGATTTTGGGTTATGTGTCACTGACATTGTCCCTGGGTGCTCAGGGCCAAGCACTGGGAGGGTCCCTCCTTCCCCATGGCCGGGAGACAGGCTGCTGTTCTTACCTGACATTGTCATGCTTCTGGATGTAGATCTTATGAAACATCATGTCTTCCTGTTTGGCATTAATGTCAGCTTTCATCTCCATGGCAACATGTCGAGGAAGTACAGAGAGCAGGAGACGCTCCTGTGGAGTCAGACAGATGAACCAATTAAAACACCTGCTGCCCAGTTAACAAACACACTTTGTTCCTTACTGGGGAGAAATGACTCATCCCTTTGGTGAGAGATGAGTACAACCAAGCAAAATGGGCTCCATAAACCCACTAGCTGAGCCCCTAACCAGTCATCTGCAATTCTGTTCCCAACCCCACAGTCAGAACTCAATGGCTTTAGAAGAAAAAGTATTATTTTTCATTCCAGATGCACTGGGCTTGCAATTCATGGTTGCCAGTTCTTGCAAATGAAGGAACCATGCAACTCAATGAGTGTCCGTGCACCGTTTTTGGAAGGACTCTGATAATTGATATTGTCTGATCTCCCACACAGACTCTGCACACCACCATCGAGGCTTCCTTCGCCTAACACCAGAGGAATGATACCCCAACACCCTTGGGCACTATTTAAAATTCCTTCCTTGCTTATCTAATTATCTAAGCACATTCCCCCAGCAGGCACAAACTTGCTCTTAGGAGCTAAAATATCGTAGAAATGCCCTGATAAAAGCAGCATGAAAAGTATTACACTGCTACACTTTAAACTGCTATTTATGCCCAATTGCATTGAGATCTGTAAAGCCACCCACTCAACTACAAGAGTATTTTTGATAACCACATATCATCAACAGTTTGTGGCTCTCCTTGCCCCTCACTTGGCACCTTTATTTACTGATCATAGCTTTTGTGTGACTTTTGTAACATTATTTGCAAGCTGTTCCTACACAGTATGCAAAAACTGACAAAATTACGACTTTCTGGTGATTTTCCTAAAAACTCACATATAAACAAGTGCTTGTTTTTATTCTAAATTTGGTGCCAATTTCACACAGAAATTATAGAATTTAAATCTGCAGGTAATTTGTGCCCCAGGGATGCATTTTTGTATATTAGGAATCACACCTGAGAATTCTGCCCAGAGCTTCATTCTATTCCCAGTCACGCCCCGTGAAGTTCAAAAGGCGTTGTTGCTATGGCTCATGAGGGTGGGCAGCATCTCCTCTGGGATCAGCTCTGCTCTGGTCTGGTCCAACCTGCAGGCAGTGCTCTGGCATAGCTGAAGAATCCCAAAAGCGTGTGCCACTCTTGTCTTTATTTTCCTTTCCCTGCAGTGAGCAGGAGGAAGAAAAGGCCTTTCCTTCTTGATGACCCAGGCGGAAGGTGGTGCAAAGGAAGGTCCCCAGCCTTATCTAACAGCTCATTAATCCCCAAGAACACAAAGGGCAGCAGGGTTCAATCACAGGCCTGACCCAGAGGGGTCAGCAATCCTGTCCCCAGTACTCACATCACCAAACCACTTGCCCATACTGCAGTTATAAGCACATTTCTGGGTTCTAATTCCTAGTTTTAACTGAAAGTTCACCATTTATTTCTTCCTCTAAGGAGACAGAGGAACCCTGGGGGAACCAGAGGAAGATGAATTCACTGAAAATGTGCTCAGCATGCACTGAGACATTTTATAGTCTGTAGCACTGCTCAGTGTTTCTTTTCCCCCTTTCAATGTGCACCTTAAAGAGACTGAGTCTGCCTTCAGTCTTTGAAGAGATAGTAATAACACAGAAGATGTGTTGAAGGGATTTGTATCTCTGCTTAAAACTGCAGCAGTCATGAAAAGATACTTGTTTTTTAAAGCACTGCCACCGTCACTAGCATACTGCAGGTGCTAACAGTTACATACCCATTTTTTTTTTAAAAAAAGCAGCTCATGAATCATGCACGTGTCCTTAGGCTTCTGTCAGCTATTGGTGCACTCCTTGAGTGGAAAAGCACAACACATTTGTTTGCTTTCCAGAATAAATGGTGTATACACTGTTGTCATTTGCATATTCTAATAGGCATCCTCAAATGTGTGAAAGCTGCTATTTTATGTGTGATTTTACACATCCTCTAAATAACTTGGAGCTTTATGGGAGGTTCAGGGGCACCCACAGGTTTGGAACATTCCCTGTGGGCGCATGAGCATGGAGGGTTTACTTGCTTCCAAAACAGAGACAGGAGCCTGAGTGTCTGTCATGAGCACTCCAGGAGATTGTCACCTACATTTCCGAGTAGTTTTTCCTTGAGAGCCCCCAGCCCTACTCTTCCTGACACCACAGGCACTTGCTAGATTAAATCACCAATATTTTCAAGACACTTGAGATCTCCAGGAGCTGCACTAGCGCTGCTCTGAAATAATAATCAGGGAAAAAGATAGGATCATCAGGTGAAACAAATGCATGTGGCACAACATCCCTTCATGCAGCTACTAATTAGGGAGTTGAGCTGTGTGACAGAGCTGAGATTATCTTTATTCTGTTTGCTTGGAGTCATCACAATCACTGAAAACAACCTCTGAAGCTAACAGGAGAAGGCTACAAGTGCATTTGTAAGGCATAAGCCACATGAAACGGCCTTCAAAACAACAAAATCCCTATGTTTGATTTCAAATGGAGAAGAGAAATCAGGGTCCCCACTAGAGCACAAATTTCATTTTCATACAACAACTAGGAAATGCTGCAGCCCTCACTGTAAAATCATTTATTATGCACCAGTGAGGTGACTAGGACTGCTGTTTTACAAGTATAACAAGGCAGCATTCTGACCTGATAAAAAAGCAAGAGCAAACCCATATATAATTCTCACTTCAAAATAACATGCAAGTATAGTTCCACTGAATTATACATTAACTGCATCTAAGAAGCACTAGTCTCTAAAAGAGGCACATAGATGGAGGAGTTCAACACAGATCTACTCTGTTTACACCCGTACACATGGATACATGTGCACATGGGCACACACTTTCCCACAACGACTCTGCAAAGGAATTTCAACTGTTCATGAAGTCCTCTCCCCAAATGACCTCAAATCACTATCAATATTTAGTATTTTAGGATTATCCATTTCTCCTCAGGTTTACTAATGGTTACTTCTTACCAAAAGTGATGCTGAAATAAAAAAACAAAAGGAGAGAACACCTTTACAGAGACAAAAGAGATGCAATACTAGAATTAAGACAGTGCTGTCCCAACATCCCATTTCTCACTCAAATGAAAGAAACTTGATTTTTCATCCAAGAATATTCTGTTTTGGGCAAACAACAGTGATTCCTGTTACGGCTCTGCCCTAGATTATCTCAAGTAATGAAATCACAAGTCATCTCTTTTCTGAATAGAACATTTTGGATTTTTTTATTTACTTTCAGGTTACTTTTGGGCGCTGGTAGATGCTTAATAAAGGAAAATACAAGGTCATTTGCCTGAGAAAATGTGCCTGCCTTCAACAGAGAACAGCACACAGGAGCACCATCGATCTCCAGAAAAAGACAAGCAACTATAAATAACGGTGTTGGGCTGTGCAGTTGTGTTTTCCTCCACCCCTGTTTGGAGACTGGCTCTCCTAGATGTGGGCTGAGCTGTCCTTATTTGTGTCTGCTGTCACCTCATGCTTATCTCAATGCATTATGCATAGAGAGGCATCTGAACTGAACCTGGAGATCAATGTCAGCGCAGGCTGTGGCAGCAAATAATCTCATTAGGAATCTCCAGCTGCCACGACCCACAGTTACTGCTGGAGGGACTGAAGAGCACTTGGCAGTGACTGGCTTTGACCCACGTTTTTTTGATGTCCTGGCTTTCTTATGTATGGTATAGTACTTCCTGGAGAGGGGGAGAAGAAAAAAGCAGCCAGACAAGGCATTTGCCAGGACTGCTCTCGGGAGCTGCCTCTGAAACAGAAGAGCCCAAATCCAGCCCAGTAGAGGCATCTGAGCCATGCTGCTAAGGCAGACTCTCAGCAGGGAGGACAGAGCTGTAATCAATAAGTAAAATGGCATATTCTTTTGGTTCAATCCTTTCCTTCACTTCAAGGTGTGGAAGGAGAAGTGGCTGCTCATTTCATCTTTCTGAGACAACATTCGTTGCAAAGGAAAAAGGAGTCTTGAGTGTGAATCTTGTTTTCATACAAAAAGTACCAAATAAGCACATGTGAACGTTATTTCACAGTAAGGATTGAACAGCAGCTATGTCAGCCAGAGGTACCCCATGAAACACTGCCAAAACACAAATCCTACATGCAGATGGGCTGAGACATGAAGGAAAATGAAACCGAGCTGCCACAGAGATGCAACGACTCCCCAGCTGATTCATTCCCCTGACCTCTTCCCAAACCCACAACCAAGCCCTGAGATACCTCCCGAGGGATGAGTGGATGCCCCATTTCATGATTAATTTTGAATTGGATCACACAGACCATGAGATGTACTGCAGGGCAGAGATGTGTGTTAGCAAGGGAATAGTTAAGCTGCCCCAAAAGACCTTCTGTGTCCAATTCCGAGGACACAAGAGATTCATTCAAGAGAACCCACAAACGCATTAGGGGAGCAGATACATTCAGTACCCCGACAACTAAGCTGTATGTTGGCAGCAAGAGGGTTTTTATAGCAAAAAACCAATGAAGCTGACGATGAATCTTACTTTTTGAGCACATATAATTCATTTGAAGCCAGTAAGATACAGAGAGGTGTGTAAGCAGGTAGGAACCTTTGGGAAAAGAGGGAAGAGGACCTTCTTTGGAGGTATCAAGGAATGTTATGCTGTGTGGACCAATTCTTGCCTGCCTTACAGCTACCTTTTGGCAGTGGCTTGGCTGACAGTCACGCCAGGCTTTGACCTCACAAAGAGGGTCAGTCCAAAGCCTGTGTGTTGCATCTGCGTTTAACACTCGGCAGCAATGATGGATGCAAAAAAACTATGCAGACTCCTTGTGTACTGTGTAATTTTAATCCACAGAGCACATGCCACTGGATATGTTGCTTGTCTCTGGAAAAGTCCATCAGAGTATTGGACAAGAACTACACCCCTGAGCTTTCTTTTCAACCTTTAAAAATCCCATCCTCTAATAACAACCTATTCTTGCCTGGATTACTCACAAAGCAAGAAGCTTGCAAATCCCATCCTACAGGAACAATTTGCATGCTAATTCTGTTTCACTGTTTTGGTTTTTTTTGTTTTTTTATTTCCAACTGTTGCTCTTACCTGCTGCTGGTTTTCCCTTTGAGAATGCAGCCTGGCTTGTATGCATTCCCTGGTTTCCTGGAAAGCCTGTCTTTGGGACACCTCTGCTGGGTAGTGGGTACACACGCCTACAATGTTTGTACAGGAGAAGATGAGAACATTGGAGACCAGCTGCAACAAAAACAAAAACAAAAACAAAAACAAAAAAAAAGAAGAAAAAAAAGAGAGAAAAAAAGAGAAAAAAACCTTGGTTACTCTTCGGTAAACTGCCATTGGTAACAAAGCATCAGCCAGAATCCAGCCCCTTCCATGACTCCTTAATCCAACACATATTTAAACTTCAGGCATTTAATTCCAGTGTATTTTACCTCTCTAGTCTTTAAAATATAAAACTCCCATATATGATCTCAAATATATTTTCTTTCCACTGTGTACTACTTCACAAATAAAAGGTGCAATTCCACTCGTAATTCTCCAATCCTGCTTTTGGTTATCTATTATCTGGGAACTACTGAGACACAAATCAAGCTAAAAATGCATCATTGCTCCATCACTGGAAGGCACCTATAACTCACGGAGAGAGATCTGGCAGAGGAACACTAATATTTTCATGTTTGTGTACCTACATATCTGGCTCAAAAACATTTCAAAGGTACATTAACCATTATTTTGGAATAGTGCTTAAAATACTGAAGATAAAGTGTTGGTATTCACGAGGTTTCAGAGCAGTTTTATAATCTAGTTCAAACTCAAAATTTTATGTTTCTAGATAAAAACATAAATGTTTTGCATTTCTGCACGGGTACAGAAAAGAGTTGCTAAGTCTGAAGCATATTTCAGCTGGACAAGCATGAAGGAAGAGCTATGTCACTCTTCCACTCCCATGTGTGTTATGTTTTGTACGGAAACAGTCACATAACTTTTGCTGAAAACTTGTGTTGCAACCTTTTATTTCCCAACTCTTTTTTAATAAAAAGGAAAAAACATTCATGCCCACTGTTGGTATTTGTTTCAAGCAAACTGCTCAAAGCCTGTTCTCATGGTGTAATGTAAATATTTCCCTTAACAGGGGAAAAAATCCGACAGTTCCAGTAGGAGCTTTTGACACTTGCACAAGCTGTACTGGATCACCCTTTGAGGACAGGCTGATTTGAAACATCTCACATCTCTTACAGGGGGAAAGACTGTCAGACCTCCAAGATCTTTGCTCTATTCCCTAATGAGCCCAAATATATCCTTTTGCCTTTATTAATTTTTTACTTGCAGAATAAAAAAAGCAGTTTCCAGCCCAGCCCATTCCTTGAAAATATGGAGCCACTCTGAAGGGCAGGAGAGCTGCAGGACACCCCTCAAGCCCTGAGCTCACAGGAGGGCCTCAGGACTCCTCAAACCACCCTGGACACTGTGCAGGAGAGAGGAGCTGTCCCCATCTCAAACATGGACCCACACCCCAAGAGCAACAACCTTTCCATAAAAATCTGACTGCTATTACTCCAACTGTTTGACTGCATCCATATGCTAAGGACAGCAACAATTGTTTTATGGACAACTCTGACTCAAAACAGGACTTAGGCAGAAAACCCTCACCTTTCAGCTCAAGATAAGCAACACCATCCCCTACAGCCAGAGGAGGGACTCCTCTCTGTGGATGGCTGCCAGAAGATGGCAACACTCCAGCTTCCCAAGCTGCTGCACCCAAGCTCTGCGTTTGGGCCACGTCCTGCAGTGAGGGTGTCCCACATTTGTGTGCCACACTACAGCACAAGGACCTGCCAGTCATGGACACCCCCAGGTGACTGTCACCAATCGAGATGTATTTGCAGACAACTGGTTTCCTAGGTGTTGGATGAAATTATTCTCAACTCCTACAGATGGGTCCCTCCATGCAGAGCCCACGGTTCGCATAGAGGTGGGGCTGTTGAAGATGCAGGTCACACACATGGACATGAAATAAGTCCCAATTCTAAACTCACACATTCCCTTCTCAATTATATTCTCCCTCAGCTCTTTATGAGCCCGGCTGGATCCTGCCAGATCCAAGGTTCTCCACCTCTCTCCCCCAAGTTGATCGGACACCAATCAACCCCCTCCCAGATCCTGCCCAGTTAACTTGAGCCAGTGCTGCATCCAGTGGGCATTTGACGGTATTCTTTTGGTGATAATGATGGTTTTTAAAAATGAAAAATCCCCCCTAGCATAAAAAACCTCCAGCCAGTGCTTATTATATTGAAAAATAGCCCTATTAAAAGGGTGCCAAAATAGTGGTTTCCTGGGATTTACTCCATGGGTGCATTGATTGAGACTCTCAATCAATGAACAGAACTTGTACAAGTTCAATCTGGTTAATATGGGCTCAAAGAGGTTAAAACTAAACAGCATCTTTTGCATGCCCAGATTGCAGCATGACTGCCAAATCCTTGCTATTGGAGTTGTGCAGTAATTAGAAAATTTGTAAGACCATATAAAATGGTATAAGCATTTAAGATAAGTTTTAAATGAATAAAACTGAGAACAAAGAAGGTTTTAAGGAAATAAGTAGTTTTCCGTTTTAATCCCAAGACTCTGAGATTTCATTTCACTTACAGTCACTAGCACAAACCCCAAAAAACATCCCCAAAACAAAGACTCAAGTCTTTCACCAAGAACAGGAGAAAATGGGTGGTTTAGATGCCAGGCAACACATCAAGAACTGACCCAGCAGAAAGAGGAACACCTCAGTCCTGAAAACAAGATTTTTTAGGTCTTCCTGGACAAATTGGTGTAGTGCCAACAAAAAGCCCCCCAGTGGGGTCCACACACAAAGGTCCAGTTGCTGTGATGATGCCTTAAAGAGCCAGGCTGCACTGTTCAGGGCGTGTGGTTCATGTTGGACACGGAGACAGGGAGTACAAAAAACACCACCAGAATTGACATTATTGATAATATTTTGGAACACCAAGAGGTTCAACTTCTCAGCACTCACTAACATCACCCTACACAAACCCAAGGGACTTCACAGACTGATTTACAAGACAGACTCAGACGACCATGCTTCATCAAGTAAGAGCAAAAACTATATTGAAATGTAATTTTTAAGTAGCAGGGGGACAGGTATCTGTATTTATTCTGTTTAGCAGGAGCTCATTTAATTCATAGTATGGCATCAGCAACACCCCGAAACATAGGGAGTGAAATTATTGTGTAATATCTGTGTTACTGTGTAACTTTTCTGTGAAAATATTAAAGATCTTCAGAGATTTAAAACCAACTCTCCTTTTATTTGCAGCCACACTTATTAGTGAGCAAGAGAATTTTGTTCAATATCTGTTCACAATATTCTACACAGCCATTTTAAAACACAATAAAGGAAAAAAAAATCTAGGAGCAATAGGTGTTTTTCACAGTCCTCTGTCTTAACAAAATAAATTTATATCCTGTTTGCCAAATGGTACTACTTGCTTATCAGCTTCCTTGCCATTTTGCTATGGTAACCAGCTTCAGTCCCAAGAGGAAAGAGATGATGTAGATACTAAAAATCTGATTCCTAAGCTCCATGGCCTGAAAAGTAAAAACATATTATGGCAGCTCTTTCAGACAATCTGTGCTTGAAGAGCTGTTCAAGGCAATGGAAAGATAAAATTGTCTGTTTTGTAGTTGCCTTCCGTCCCCTGCCTAATTAGAGATTTAAGGTAAGAAGATTCCTGCCTTTCTGATTTTGGAAAACAATAGTTTATAAAGACCATTTAACTTCAATATAACTCCTAGACAAGGTAATAAACCTGCCTGCCTATTGGCACATGTGAGTATTTCATAAACTAACACGTTTACTCTTCCCTGACCCGTGTGAGGCAGAGAAATGCTGCTCTCCTGGTGTTTCCAAGGCAGGGCTCCTCAAAGGTGATTCAGTACCTAAGGAAGAGCTTCGTGCTATGAGGGTTTTCAGAAACCACTGTGACTCCTTAGTGCCACTGAAATAATAGATCCCTCAATCTCAGACAACAAAACAGTTTCCAGTTGCTTTGATTTCATCGCACAAACAGAGCACTGCAACGCTTTTGTTGAATCTCCCGCAGGAAACTGTTTTCAATAATTTTTTCCCCTGGTGACTGAAGGGGAAAAAAGACAAGAGATGGAAACAGTTTAGTTCCACATGTTCTAGCAGTTATGAAAACCTGGTATTACAAAATCAAAACTGAGAGCTAAATTTGGCCCTCACACCAGTGTTACAAAATTGATGTTTTGGGCACCTCAGGCCAGGCTGAGGAAGAAGCTGGATGTCTCAATGGCCAGGAGAGAGCCTCCAGCTCACCGCAGCAGAAAAAGTATCAGCTTGCATCAATATTGCCACACTTCCCCCTGCTGTGTTTCTATTCGATAATTCTTCAAACACCAGATGCTATTCAATATGTAATTAAGAGACAACAACATGCTTAAGAGAAATAGCATCAGGATAAATTTAGTTAGTTCCCTACCTCTGCCAGACCCAACAAGGCTGGCTACTGACATGGGAAGGTGGGCCATATTCCTTGCAATATCACTGCTTATTATAAAAGTCACAGTTTTTTGCCAAGTTACTCTGCTTTGGTCACTTCTGTTGCAGAGGCTCAGGGTTACTTCTGTTCTAAGATCACAGAATTAGGCTAGTCCCTTTAGTCTCCAACACCACTAACCAGTATTCTGGTTCTCTATTTATTTTTCATTTAAATCAAAATATTGTTTTGATATTTTTGTAAGGTCATGTTTTGAAAACAATTGCTTTTGAAGCTTTTACTGTGGGGCAATAAAACTGTCACAAGGAGAAATAAAGCACATATATGGAGATTAAAAAGTCATGCAAAACAACCTGCAACAAACACCAAACCATGTACTCCTTTCTTCCAGAGCGTGACACTGCTCTGCCTCAGCTTTTCAACTCTCATAATAATCATCCAGTAGCAATTTTTTGTTAAAGTGATCATCTGTGCAATAGCCACATTAAAAGCAGGTAACACTCGACTTTCTATGCTACATTTCAATGTGGTTGTATATTGAATTGGAAAAATGGTCCCAATAGTAATTGCAGGGGCAGACACTGAGATTATCTTTACTTTTGAGAGTTACTTTTTTAACCTTTAAAAATGATTATGAAATCTTGAATACTTACTGCAAACAATATAAGAACAAAAATATGGTGATGAAAAAAGCTCTAACCATCCAAGACAATTCTGCTGCGCCAATATGTGCAATCATGAATTAGAAGTATGGATAAATTCTAATGACAAAACCCACAAACATTAAGAGAAAATGTTATTGTTGTAAGATATAGCTGGTGCTGTTTTTTAAACACTTTCCCTGAACAGCAATTAACCCTCTACTGCCTCTTTATACAGTACTGTCTAATAAAAAAATTGGAGCAGCTACAGAGCCAAAGGCATAATGAAAATTAAAATGAAAGACAACATCAGCTGGCTCCAAGATCAAATTACTCATGTATTTGTGTTGTATATACAACAACATCTTTCATTTCCCAGAGCTACAGCCAGCAGAGTACTAAAATAGTGAAAACTTGTAGATTATGCTAGAAAGATAATTAAACAGTTAAAGTCACATGGTCTTCTCCCACAGTTTGGCCAGTAAAGAACAGTGTAAGTACTAGTGAAGAAATCAGGTTTCAACTTCAAACGTGGCAAGTACTTTTACTGAGTATTGAGAGATAACTGCAGCATCCAAAGATTACATCAATCCACCAGAGCCTGAGAACAAATTTTCTGAAGGGGCTATGTGGTGCCTTCCCCCTGTTTGCCACTGCCGTTCAGCAGCCACTGTCTTGAGCAGAACAGAAAACCAGTTACAGCCACTGCCTTCCAAAGGCTTCTCTAACACAAGAGCAGTGCTGCTGAGGCCAGTGTCAAGAGTTTAAATGCCTCCCTAAGTCATAGTTCAACTATTGCAAAGTGGCAGAATTCTTTAGAGAGTATTACAGAGCGACGCTCTACATATGCAGTTAATCCCTTCAGCGGATGGTGAGAACAAAAAATGTCTCTGCAGAAACACTTCTGAAACTCTTTTGATGTTCCTTTACTTTGGTGAGCCTACAAGGAACAAAAGCTGCCCACTCCACTCTTTCAGCTAGATTCTGTATTTGGCATAAAGTTACTTGTTGAGAGTGAAACGTGTTATTTTATCTGAAAACACTAAAAGAACCCTTCTGCCACTTGTGAATATCTCTGTTCACAAACTGCAGTCAACAAAAACATTAATCTGATGCCATCCATTCTGTGTATTTCAGTGACCATCCCACTTTCCAGCCCCAATAATACACTGATCTCTCAAACGTGATGATCTTCTCCCAGAGGAAAGCTAAACTAGCATTTTGCCCCACATAAGTTCATTCTTTCTTTAGAATGAAAAGAATTATTATCTAATTTACTTTTTAAATACATAGTTGCATGTGGAGACATAATACATTATACCCCTAATGCAGGGCAAAAAATCAAGATATTTATATTTTTCATTTCTCTTGTTTCAGAGCATATCAAAATCTTTGATGCTGCATTCTTAATTCTAATGCTTCACAACTTATTCTGCATAATTTTAATTCATTTACTGATTGTTGCAACTGCAAACCTTCTGCGCATTCTTGCCCACCAATATTTGTACTGTCACGTAGAATACAGTATTTATGATTTGGGGGTTTTATCATTAAAACCTTTAAATCCTGCTTTTATGAAAGAATAAAATATTATCAATATAGATTTTTTTTAAAATGAAATTTCTCAAGAGGAAAAGTTCTTACATAAAATAGATAAATTCTACTTCCCTATCAGCATTTTATTAATTTTTCTGCTGGGATTTCATTTTCTTTCATTACTGACTGATAAGATGAAGAAGCAGAGAACATATTGTCCTAACCAAATCTTGGTGTAACATCAGCTAAAAGAAATATTTGTGTATCTCAGTTTTCCTGGCACTCTATCACAATCCCA
This sequence comes from Sylvia atricapilla, assembly GCF_009819655.1. Lineage (NCBI taxonomy): Eukaryota > Metazoa > Chordata > Aves > Passeriformes > Sylviidae > Sylvia > Sylvia atricapilla. Next base: position 28,033,481 of record NC_089146.1, read on the forward strand.
GAAGAGCATCCTTTGCACGGTGGCACAGCCTGGGGGGAGGAAGTGCTGTGCTTCTCTAGCAATGAAACAGCAGGGAAGGAGATTCCTGGGTCTGCCATCCATCCTCAACAAATCTCCGTGGCAAACAAGTTTTTCTTTGTCTCCACACTAAACATTAAGAGCAACAAATCAGCACCAGTTTTCATGCAAGGATCCTCAATGCTGATTCAGATGGAGCAAGGCAAAAGCTGCACAGGAAGCTGGAATTCCAGGGAAACACCCCGTGGCCAAGAGTGAGACTCTGAAACAAATTAGGGGGAGGCTTCCTCCACTACAACAGAGGGATTTCTTCTTTCCTTTCCCCTGCTGACAATTCAGCCCCTGCTTTTTTATTTAAATTACCACCTGAGTCTTTGCAAACAGCCTGTCTCCTTGAAATCCAGTGGCTTCTTATCTGATCTGAAGAGATGGAACACCAGCCAGGTGCTTCTACTGAGCACAAGCTGCAAGTTTGGCCTGTTTCAAATCTGCTGTGGCAGCCTCCCGAAGGAACAACATGATAGAAACGGAGGACCTGGATTGAAACACCTCTCATGATGCACAGCAGTACTGTGCAGTACCCTGTACTGTATTTTTAACATTTTAACCCTCCAGCTCACTTGACCTGACCCTAGTAAAAATGCATTTGTACCACGAGTGAGTTCATCTCCCTGGAAGTGTGGTTATTTCTGATCCACAGAGGTGACAAAGACTTCAGCAACCAAATACAGTCTTACCAAAATAACAGCCCTTCAAACGGGCCTTGAAACATTAGGTACTTCTCTTTGAGGATGTGAAAGTGGATGAAAGCTTCTAGACTTTCTGTGCATGACTCACAGCTGTCACTGGATAAACATCTTCCCATAAAAAACATGTCAAGATAATTTTGACAACTGTACAAAATCTGCCCAGATGCATGATAGCTTAGGCAATTTAGACAATGACTTTAGTTAAGAAAATTAAGCAAAGCTCTGATATTCCAGCAAAATCAATTGTTCTGCAAATGATGGTAATCACGTTTGAGTTATTTTCATGCCAGTCCCACCTGTCCTCGTGCTCCCAAGACACGAGGAGCTGGTAAGATAAGAAGATACAATAGGTGTTAATAGAAAAATATTGTATTTGAATAGAAGTTGGATTAAGATGTCTGGTTATCCAGATTCTGCAAAATGTCTCTGAAGTTAATGAGAGCTCTAATCAATGAGGAGAAAAGTCGAGAAATGTGCTTTATTCATCATTTATATCCCATTTCTTTCCATATCTGATGGATGGGATGTGAGGGACAGAAGACAAATGCCTAGGTTTTCTATCAGGCTCTCTTAAAATTAATCTGCTACACTGAAACACATATGTAAGTCCATTAATACACACCAACTAACTCAACAAGCAAATACATGAAGTGATCTAAGCCATAGTGGGAGTAATATTATGTTTACTTTGCTTTTCTGGATTTTTTTTTTCCCCTTTGGAAGAGGTTGTGTCCCCATCCTCCTGTCCAGGGGTGCTCTGCCTTTCCCACACCCCACACAGTGCCAGCAAATGCTGCACAGAGAAGCACATGCCCAAGACTTGTGGTTGCATACAATGGCTATGGGAGAAAACATCTGTACTAAATAGGCAAAAACCATGAAGACAAACACCCCTCTGCTTCCCCCTGTCACAGTGAATCCCAGTCCTTCGTGTTCCTGGGAATATTTCAGGCAGCCCTGGACTCAGATACAGGCAATGCATCACATCTCTTATCTTCCATCGTCATTTAAGCACAGGAGTCACCTCCAGGTCACTGGGAAAACAAAAATATTTATCTAGTTACATGAAAGTCTTAGTTATCTGGGAAAAAGGAACATTCTCCACTTGCTCAGCAGGCAGAAATGAGTGCCCTAAATATGGTCTGTAAGATATAAAAACTACTATTTCCCAAGCATTTAGAATGTGTGTTTTTGAGAGGTGGTGAGTTCGACTGGTTTTGTTTGTTTGTGTGGGAAGAAATGTAAAATTGAAGAAAGAATGGAACACAGATGGGTATTTTGGTTTTGATTTAAAAAAGACCTCCTTTCTTCTTCTGTTGCTGGATTTCAAATCAAGCCAGAGCAGCTTGCCCACAAGCTCCATTCCTTCCTATTAACATCCCTATCCCAACATATATTTTTAATAAACAAAACTTACCAAGCACCACCAGCAAAGTTTGAACTCCTGAACTGAAGCAGGGGCTTGCACTAGATGAGGTGAAGGAGAAGCATTCATAGCAGATCACAAAGATTGTGCACAGCCACCACTAATATCCAAGTCAATCTGTGAGGGACCTGGCTGGATCACATCCCTCCTTCAAAGGCTGCTGTGTGGTTCTGCCAGGTGTTACAGTAAACTGGGCTTACTTCTGCATCACAGGGGTGGCACACAAGTCTGAGATCTGTTATCTTATCTGGCTGCTCCAGCAGCTGAGCATACTGATCTATGAGCAGATTTGGATTCAACAGCACGAAAACTCAGTAAGCAAATTCCTGACCAAATTTTAACCCAGCCCAATGATCAGCTTGCAGGCACATTACTTGGCCTTCAGCTTTGTCACGCTGAATTTCAAAAGGCTACAGTAATATAATAAGGATTTTATGGAGAAGCTCTAAAAGACACTTCAGAACTGTTTATGAAGGCAAGTGTAAGACAACCCAACAACATTGGTTATGACCGGCTCTGTTTATAATACAAATTACAACATAATTTAGCCTGCCTCGATTTCACCGTACACAACCCCTCTGCTCTGTGCCTTTGGAGCTGCACTACTGCACTCTTCATGAGTCTTTCATTCTGCCTTCTCTACACGGTAAATCCTGTTATTATCCACCCTGCACTTTCTCCTCAGCTCCCCAGTTGTGCCTGTCCCCAAACACGCACAGGAACACCTCACGATTCCAGGATCAAACCAAATAACTGGTGGTAAATTAGCCCAGACAAACCTCATTCTCTTCCAGCAGCATCAACAATTTGGTCACTTGCTACTACGTGAGTTTTTCACAGCAAATTCTGCAAGCCACAATTTACATTGCTTTGCGGAATCTGAAGGAAAACATTTCAAGGTAAATTTTCAAGGCATATGTATTGAAAACATGATCCAAGCCCCACACCACAGGAGTACACCATTAATTTCTGCAAGCATTATGAAATGGCAGGAAGCTGGATTCTTGAATCAAGATATGCTACAGGCAAAGAATATTTTAGTAGGATCTTAAACCTCCTTTTTATTACTGTCAAATGTGTAAGATGAATATACTGAAAATACTGGAAATACAATACTGTAAAAATTCCACTGTTTCCCAGAACAAAACAAATTAACCTCACTTTCTTGGAGATGCACAGTTTGGAAGTGCCTTTGAATTCTGACAAGTGAAATAAGTTGGGTTGGCTGGGAATTGGGTAGGATATAAAGAAACTAAATCCAAATTTCTGCTGCTAGTGGAAAATTTTGAGCCTGTAATTGAGCCTGTACTTTTATTCTCTCCGAGATCATTACCAGAGATTATGCAGCTGAATAGGTTTTCTGAGGTGAACCTAAAATAGACTGAATATCATACTAAGTTCCCCAAGAGGATACTGTACACCACAGAACTGAACTTTAAAAAACAATACATTACAATTATTTAAAGCAATCTAATATGAGGAAGACATACAGAAAAAAATAGGGAGTATTTCTTTTCAGAATTTTCTGTAATATGACAACAGGACAGGACCTAAGAGACCTCCTGGACTATACAGCTCATTTCCCACTTGCCTCTTAAAAATTGTCATACCAAAAAACTGATACCACAAGTCTGTTGAAGTCCTCTGAACAGCAGTAGTTGCTTTTCTGGTATTATATGCAATATTTCTCTTAATATATTCCAAAGAGAGATTTTTTTCTTGGAGTGGACAATATTGACAATAAACAAACTAGATTGCAATATTCTTTCCTTGTCATCATCATCTGTTCCACTACTGCTTAAATATTTAGTCACAGCATTAGATTTTTAATTTCCAAGAACACAGCTCTTATGCACTTGGCCTTGCCTAGCAAGCCTTTCACAAATCAGCCCTTGTATCAAAGTCAGATTAACTAGTTCACTTCAAAACGAAATGAGTTTATGGAAAGTCATTCAAACGTGGAAGATAACTGGATAAACAACTGCCTAAAGAGGAAAAACAGCCGAGAGGTTTTGCTGTCTACTGAAAACCAGGTACAGTTGTTGCCTTTAAATCTAGGAAATGAAAGCCACACAAATGAAGATTTTAGCAAGAGACTATAATAGAAAAGTGCTGTGAAATGTTTCAGTATGTGATCAGATCCATGACTATGGCTTCAAATCCTCAGCTGGTTCTTTGCCATGCTACTGTAATGTGATAGCATTTGTCAGTTTAAATCCAATAGAGAGCTCCTAAGCCATTTGGATAGGATAAAGATATTGGAAGCAGTCGTCTACTCTTATCAGTTTAACTGTATCAGCATAAGACAGAACTAGAGAAAATTATTAATTATATCTCTAAGATGTTATTTCATCACACACTTCTTTGTGCTTTCTGGTGAAGCAAATATGACCTATCCCTTCAAATGTGAAGTAGGTGGTCCTTGACAGCAGTGATAGCTGGGACATCCTGCTGCAGAGCTGGCAAAATAACACTAAACAGAAAATAAAACTAAACAGAAGAAAAACTGAGAGGATGGAAAAAATCACAAATCACAAATCTCCTGCTATGCAACGTAGGAGAACACACAAACACAACAGACTAAACCAAAAGACTTAAAGGGGTCATTTTTGTCATTGACTTCATTCACCCACTGAGATCTACAAGACAGTCTTTATAAGTAGCCAACTGCTCTTTGAGAACAGCAACAGCAAAATAAACTGACTCAGATGTACATTGCCTATGAACAAAGAACCTCCAAACTACTCCTTTTTAAGAAACCATTTTGGAAATTTATAGCAGAAATCAGCTGGCAAACACAACTAGTCCAGCAATCAGATGCTAAGCTGTTGGTACAATATCAGGCATCACAAGCAGCACTGACCACTGCTGAGTTTGTCTGGTGCTTTTGTTATTACCATAGCCTGCTCGACAATTTCTTATGTGGTTATCATTTACCAGTTTTCTTCTTGCATTCATGTTTAACTGACAAGTTCACAAAATTTTTGCAGCTGTGGAAAACACACACACACACACAAAAGTCAGAGAGAAGGGAGAGCACAGTGAATCCTCAGAAGGGGCAGAACTCACACCAAATGGGATGGGAGAAAAAGATGGAGATCAGAACAGAGGACCAAGAGTGGTAAGTTATGGACAAAAAAGCACAAACAGCTTTTTGGAATGATTACATATTTCCATCCTTTAGAACCTGAAATCAAACCACTAGTTTTTCCCCACTGTTTTTTCTGCCTCAAAAAACAACCTCTGCTGAATAACAAACTACATGTACAGTGCCTTCAATGTGGAAAGGACCAAATGGACTCTGTTGCCATCCCTTGCACAGAGAATGTAAGTATTAAACACTGTATTTGCCCTGAGACTGCCTTGAACCAGAGAAGTGAATTAGGGCTGCACAGCAAATACCTAAATGCTGAATAATGTTCATCAGCTCACAGGCAAGTTTTTATCTGTTTCAAGCAAGGCTCAGTGGGTAATGTGTCACATTTCTGGGCACGAGTAGCCAAGTTCAGAGATTCCATTTGCCCTTAAAATATTATTTTTACAAGGCAAAATTGCTATATCTGATGATCAGCACTGCACAGATCACGAAGAACTATCTTAAAAAGGGCTGTTTAATTACTTCAGAACAAACTGTGCTCTTTTGAAAGAGAAACTATTTGGAAAATCTGCATCATATTTTATTGGAATTTCAATACATATGTCAGACAGCTGAATATTTAGGACATGGACTCCAAGGAGAATATTTACCTTCCCCATCATTTCCTACCACTGTGCATGGGTCAGATGCAAGATATCATCTAACTATGCATGCATCAGTTCTAAATGCTAGAAAATTGCTAGAAGTTACCTATCCACAAGAAGAATGATAATTAGAGCTTGAAAACAACAGAAACAGGAAGATAAATTTGTTTACTACCCATGTGTTTCTTTTATTCCAGAAACATGAGCAGCACGAGCGGAAAGGTAGAGAAAAGGAAGACCCTAAAGTGTTCACTGTCCTAAGTCCACTGCCATAAAAGCCACTCCAGACCTGGAGCCAGTGTGGCTGACACTGACTAAACAGTAAAACAGTTTGGTGGATCATGAAGAGCCTGTTGCAAGCATGCCTTCTCAGCTCTGCTCCTGGCAGCTCCAGTGCCAAACATCAGCTCTGCACCAAAGGAAAAAAGATACACCTGGCAGGAACAGCTTCCACTTCAGGGAGAAGAAAGTCAGCCCTTGGTCTGAAAGCAGATGGAAAATGTGCTCAAGTACACTGATTCCCAAACTGTCGGGAAGCAGATGAAGATCCCTGACGTTGAAAATCATCTTATTATCAGCAGGTGCAATTCCCTGAGGGGAGGGGAATAACTCCATGCAATGGCATCTCAGTCTTTCTCCAGCTCTACAGAATTGCCTCAGCCCAGACACACTTAAATCTCACCCTCCAGGAGTTCCATCAAGTCCCCTTTTTACCTTCTCTGCCTGCAACAGCTGCATGAAACAGAAAACACACATTTCTTCATGTTACCTTACACTTCATGTAGTCAAGAAGTTTGTGCTTAGACCCATAAAATACTGACACTGTCACAAGTATTTTATTCAGACAGAGAGATTTTATTTAATCCCTGAAGCTATTCCCACTAATTTTTACTACTATCACAGAGGGAGTTATCTTTTCAAGAAATTATTAGGTTTCTCAAAATAATTTGTTTTTATATATTCTCCCTTTCAACACAGTCTGCTCTGATCTTTAGGCCTCAATTACACTGTTTCCTGTCCCCCTGAGTATAATTCTAGTCCTTCTCTATTTGGCAAGATACACAGAAACTGGACTTACAGTCCAGACTTCTAGGATTAGGAACCAAACAGAATTTTAGCACTTCCAGGAGACCTTTTACTTACCAGACATCATTATACCAGATCCCTTTCCATGTTCATTTTGGTAAATCAGACTTTCCTGTCTTTTGTTTGGCTATTACCACCTTTTCTCACTGTGTGCATTACAGAACCCAGTTTTAATTGCTCTGCAACACCTGATTTAAAAACATCTTGGGCATATTCAAAGTATGCACATTAGAAATATTCTCTAGATCTTATGCTGAGGGACTCAGTCACTAATCCATTTAAGCAGCACGAAGTGATAGGAAAGTCATGTGCAAATTCAACCAGAAGATTAAAAAAAATTGCGTTTTTTTCCTGGTCCCACAGGGAATCAATTTTTGGCATTTCTGCCCACACACTCAAAGATCTTTCAGGTGTATAGCTGTCACCAGTTCATTAAGATGCTTTGATGAGGTGTTTTTGGGATCTAAAACTCAGGATCTGTACAGAAAGTTAAATTTGTAAAAGCAGTTTAAACAAATGAGCTGCTCCCACAGTAAAGCATTTACTTTGGGCACCCAAAATCAAATGCAATTAATGTACTTTTTAAAACTTTAAAAAACCCTTTAGTTCTTGTTCCCCTGTATATTCTGGTTGAGCAATTATATCCTGAGTTTCGATAGAGACAGACACTAAAAGGTATTAACAAACACAGTGAGGATCACTGTTCAGAAGAGGAGAGGCTGTTGATTTTATTTCCCACTGGAATCTACTGGGAATAAATGAACTAAAGAATTCCAGAAGAACAGCTTGTTCTCCAGGCCTCGCTCAGTTCAAACAGGAAAAACATAAGTTATTAAAATATATACACAGAGCACGAGGACTGAAAACAGGCTGTGAGTTCTTTTGCTCTCCAGATCACAAGCCTGGACCAAATGCCTTTACTCTTCTTACTGCTTTTTATTACTACTAGTGACATGTCAGCACTTCTGTCCTTGCTGCCTCCCTCACCATACTGTCAGAGACTGCCCATACCACAGAGATTCCCATTCCAATCAAGTTTTTGTAGTGGTTCCATGGCAAGGGAGATAATGACTGCATAAAAAAGGGACAGCAGTCCTCTTCAAACAGGCTCAGTTTTCCAAGCTAACACACAAAACACTAAGTACTGCTACCTCTGTTACACAGCAAAATTCCAGTCCTAATACTTCAGAGAAAGATACCTCAAGAAATTCTACATTAGACCAATGTGTCACTACAATAACCCACACAATACTCCTCCAAGAGCCCACTATTTTGATACATCATGGTTAATGTTTCTTTTGCTATCCTGAATGCAATATGCAAGGGATTCTCAGGCAGTCCTCTTTGTACTTACCTGCTACAGTCCCTGCCCTACCACCCGACTCTACGTTTAGTTCCTGATTTTAGATCTAGGAAGGACAGAGTTAATCTATCCTTTCTACATCTAACATTAACAAGTGTTAAACAATTTCCTACTCGATCATTAACCTGTCAAATTCAGCATAATAAAATCATCACCACCTTAAGGAACTACAAAGGACTTGTCATGGAGAGAATTTTAAGAACACGACAATCATGTATAAATTTAAAAAACTAAGTGATGATCCTTTCTAAAGCTGGATCTTGAAGAATAATTTTCCACCTTCACACAATAAAAGCAAATGCTTCTGCAAGAAGTTTTTTTCTTTAAAAAAACTTCTTAAAACTTTCTGAGCTTTTTTGCAAGGAACTAATTTGAATCACAGAATCAGTTGATGTGACACTTTAATGCTTTTCAGGAATTAGGCAGTGGCCTGGTATACTTTAAGTTCATGATGTATATTTCCCTGTAGTCTATCACAACCTATTACAACTATCAACAAGAGTTAAGGTGGGAGAACTAACACAGTAATTTTCCATCCACATTATGCCAGCACTCAAATGCCAGACCTCTACTCCCGGTGTGTCTGCAGAGCCTGCAGAGGCAGTGCAGTGAGTATATTGCAAGCCGTGAGCAAGTTACTGCTGGGCAATTTTCTAATACAGCGTTAAAATGCAAGAGATAATTCCAGGATCTCCACAAGCAGTAGGAGGAGGACAGTATTCCAGGCACAGTTTGCACTCCTGAGTTTGGAAACATCTGCACTATCAGATAAAGAGCCTTTTAGAAGCAGTACTAAATTAATGAATTTCTATGAAGTATAAAGAGAGCCACAGAACAGAGATGCTGAAGTGGTAGCACACTGACAGATGAGGCCTATAATTTTGTGGGAGGAATTTCGGTGTAACTGCTTTTCCCTCACTCAGTTGTTTCTTCTGGTGACCAGCTCCACTGCCTACACCCTTCCTAGAAAGAGGGCTGGGATGGCAGCCAGGGCTTTCAGGCTCCAGGATCTACCTGACCACGCTGCTGCCACCAGGTTTAGCGCAGCAGTCACACTGTCACCTGACAGAAACCGTGAGGGTCAGAGCCACGAAAAAGGTTTGTCCTCAGGACTCAAGAAAAGAGGGTCTTCAAGGGCATTGCAGAAGGCTTCACATCCTTATTCTGAATAAATGACAATCCAAGCCCTTTGGGTATTCACAGAAAGGAGGGCTGCTGGCTAAGGTCTGGGTGTCTCCACTGAGCACGTTTTAACACAGCCAGTATTTCACTGCTGAAGTGAGCAGACAGTCTTAGGGTGGCCTTGTCTGATAGTGATGGACGAGACTGTCCTGTCTCATTCACTCACTGCTTTGCTCCTAGCCCTGCTTGATTTATTTGTAGCAGCAATGCATTAATGTTGTCTGACAGCTTCTATTAAAGTGTCACAAGCATGTGTATGCAATAACACAGATGCTGCAGGGAATTTGCTGCAGGCCACTACCTCCCAGGCACAGAAACAAGGGGAGGCAGGGGAAATACCTCATAAGAGATTGACTCCTAATTCCTCTTATTCAGAAAGAAAATTGACAAGGAAAACTACTACAGAGACCAAGCACAGGCAGAAGGCATGGCAACATTCAGACAAAGTGAATCTTCCGAATTTTCCCACCTGTGTCCTGATGGCTACAAATCCCAGCAAAAGCAAAACTAAACACAGGTACCCACAGGGCAATGTCCCACCCAGGTACCCCATGCAAGAAGGGCAGACTCACGTGGCAGTGCTGCAGTATGTAGAAGGGTGATAATGGGCTGCTGGAATAGTAGGAGACACAAGAAAATTCTTCTATCTTCACTTTATTTTTCTTTACAGCAGTGTACAAGCGTGGTGATAAAATGGCCTGCCTTTGGTTGGTGACATCTCCTGCCTCCTTCATAAACCCTCAAACACTTACAGATCTATTCTTATACCATGCTTGAAAACGAGAGATAGTACCCTCACGTCTCATACATACAGAACAAGCAAATATTTAGTCCAAGGTCACAGCAAAAACCGGTGGCAAAGCCAAGATTTGCATACAGATTTCTTAGGCAACAGATTATCCAATACTTTAATAAAAGCATTCACCATATTCTCTGTCTCAGCCTGAGACAACAGCTAAAAAACAGGGAGAACTAAGCAAAATATTGCTGTATCACCTAAAGTCAGAAATGTTACTCTGAGTTCTGAGAAGGGAAAGTGACTCGAGGTCCATAACTCATGAAGGGCTGGAAACACTTGACAGCGGCAAAAATCTCAGACACTGAGGAACAAAATCACTCTGATCTAAAGAACAACAACTTCATAACAAGAACAAAAAGAATTATTTCTGTTCTGCATGAGACAGGGCTTTTTTTATCTGCAAGAATGTGGAGGACATGTAAGGACCTCTCTGGCCCTTTTTCATGGCCTCACTCATACCATAAAGTAGTTTGTCCTCAATATTCATGGATTATGGATCAGAATGATCATTATTATATTCACTGAAATTCAATGCATCAGGTAAAACAATATCATTCTGTTAATTCTTCAAGGAATGCTCAATCTAGCCTCCAGAAAGACAGTCTGAACTGGGCTGTTTTTCACCTGTCAAACATACAAAAACCTCTTTATTTTATTATTAGGACAGCAGTCTTATGTCCTCTGCTTCTGTACTTTAAAAAGTTAACAGTACAAAGCCCTACTTTCTATCACACAATTACATTTAAAAAATAATTTGTCATATCTTCATGTTGCTTGAGTTGACCAAGCCAGCTGATGTGGCCTGCTAATCACAAAACGAAGCAACACTCATAACTGAGCAGAGTATAAAGAAATGTCAAAAAAAGGTTCTGCTCAGTATTTATTGGTGCCTGTGCCACCATTTTGACGTGATTTGCTAAAGATGCTACCACACAGGGCCTAGCAAATGCACAGCTGGAAAGGCTACTACATCTTCTCACGTCAGAGCACTCTTAAACCATCAGTGCAATCCACTTTGCTCAGCCACCTCCATCACCATCCTCCAAGCACCTCTCCTTCTACTCAGCAAGATGGCTGATGCCCCAAGGATCGTCAGGAAAACAAGCTGTATGACTCTAATAACTGCATAATCTACTTTCTCTCCTTTTAGTGCTAATATGGTCCAAAAAAAGGGTATGGGTAAGATTTGCACAAGTATCTAGGCCAGATGTGCAGATAAGCAGTTAGACTATGTAGACATACATTAAATCACCTTAAGTGCCTATCTGCACCGTGTTAAACTGAGCTTCTTTCCCTTTATCAGATTCATAGTAATTTAATGGGAGCTGATTAGAAATTAAGGTCTCCAGGGCCAATACAAAAAGTTTACACCAGATCTCTCCAAGCCACACTGCCAGCCACAAACTGCTTGCTGTTGTGCATGCAGAGACCCAGAGCCTGGAAAGAGGTGCCAGGTGAGTGAACTGGGGAGGGTGGGACACTCGTGTTGTGGGGGACACAAATCCTGAGTGTGAGTTCTGCAGAGGAACAGAGGAGGAGGCTGATGATGGCTCTGTTGGTGTGCTGCAGCCAGCTACATCTCAAGCTGTGCCTTGGCTTCAAGTGCCCCAAGGGGTAAAAGTGCACTAAAAACAAAGGCCAAATAAAACATGCTTTAATTCGCAGCCATTAAAGCCCCAGCTGCAAATATAACTGAAGCATGTTTCTTTTTAAAGAAGCAACACAACACTTTCTCCCTCCAGCCCTGTTGACTTCAAAGGCTTCAAAAGAAACTTGATGCCACGACTAGAGGCAAAGCTGCCATTAAGTGCCAACTCCCGCAGTTGCAGCGATTCTGAGGCCCCAAATTCTGTTTGGATTATTTACCTTCAAATGAATTAAAAAGCGAAGGAACAATGACAGTAAGTAAGATGGGAGGCAGTTTCCAGCGTGGCTGTCAGTGTGCCTGCATGCGTGACAAGAGCTGGGGGTGGGTAAGTAAGTGCACGGAACCCACAGTTGCAAGACATAACCTTACAAATACTTTTGATACACTCTAGTGAGAATCATCTCTGCCTAATACTACACATGGCTCGCCACAAAGGATTTCTTATGTCCCAACCAGCCTTGATCAAGGTGAGTCCTTGCAGAGAACAAGCCCGAAACCCCTTTTAAAGTGACTTCTCTGGGATGCATATGTCACAGCTCAGGGTTTAAGTCAGCAGAGCTTTATGCCATGATTTAGCACATCAGCTTCAAAAGAAACAGGGTTCCTGCATCCACACCACATACACACAGAAACTCCCTGAATTCAGCTTGCTTGGCCTGCCCTGATTCCTGCTTTAGCCTCATGAAACCCTCCCTGAGCTGGAGCCACAGAGCAGGGGCCAGGTGAGCTGTGACTTCAGAAGACTAAAGGCAAAGGGAGCCAAGGCACCCGCCAACTGCGCTGTGCCGACACTGCCAGTCCTTCCACCTCTGCAAACCCACCGGGGCACAATCCCTGCCTTGCCAGGACTGCTGCACTGCAGCCTCAGCCCTACTGGCATGTCCACGTGCTCAGCTACACAGGACTGATAGAGATGAGAGGGGGGGAAGGAACAAACAAGAAGAATGGGGGAAGCCCTGTGGCTACCATGTTCTTTGAAGAAGGATTTGTTCCTTGCTTATGCCGCTGATGTTCTGGTACAGACTGCACATGAACAAGACATTCCCAAGCTTTTAATTTATTTTGGTGTTCCCAACGAGCACAAACTTAAAAGTTACACTTCAGAATTTTCTGTCCCTGTATATTTAAAAATAATGCAGCCACACCAAAAACTCCTTGGCCACTGCTGGATCTGTGGAGAGAGGAATCAATTCAGACAATAGTCCCCTCTTTGCTTTCCAATTCTCCATCAAACAGATGAGAAAGCAGGGAGAGAAAAAAAGCTAAGGAGCAAATAGCTGAGTTGGTCACATCTTCAAAGTGTCCATTTAAAAAGACCAAACCAGAATGAATACAAGTCTTCATATAAAAGTGTTTTGCATAAAGGCAGATGCTAATCATAAAATTCTAAGTTCAAATTAACACACATCCCATTTTTCCAGTTTAATATACAGGAATCTTGCAATCTTTCAGGTAAACTAATAGGGGTAGTAGAGGATTGAGAACAAATAGTCTTGAAGGACAAGGCTGTAATCCAGCCACACCTGCACGTGCATCTACACCACCCTCTGGACAAGACCTGATGGAAAAATTAGACCAGCTAAGTGAGAACAAAAATAATAAAGAATTATTTTTTTTTTTTAGCATTTAATGACAGCACAGAAGACTTCAGCCCAGCTTCCACCTCTGCAGCAGACCTACTGTACAACCCACAGCTACCCGCTTAATATCATTATGTGCCAGAGCTTGGTTGTGATTATTTTTGTTTCATATCCCTTCTCATATTTAACCAGGCCTCTCAGAGAACAGTTTACTGTTTTTGTTACTATGCAGCTCCACAGCCTCTAGCACAACGCAGCTCCAGTCCTGGCCCTATGGAGAACAGCTTAAACCATTTATTACAAACAGTGTGGCCGGCCAGTGGCAGCACGGAGAGGCTGCAGCAAGGCACAGAATACACAGCATAATTACTCTTCATGATTCAAACCCACAGTCCTGTCCCTTGGACGAAGTCTTAGTGCCTTCAGCTGGTCAGATTAATCTCCTAATTTCTACCAAAATTAAATCAGTGCACTTGCAGCAGCATCAATAACAGTTGTTTCCTATCACCTACCTCTAAAACCTCAACCTGTTGAATCCCCTCTGCCACCCAAAGCCCCAAACAACGTGCTGAGTCACAACAGGCAGCCATGAAGGCTATCATCAAATAGCAACCTGAAATATCATTTCTTCCTTCCAGGCCATCCTTGTCTCTCCCTGAGATGTATTTTCCTACAACAAATAAAACCTGTTTTACTTGTGTTCCTTTTAAAAGCAATTTGTAAAAAAGAAGCCGTGAAAATAAGAAACAAAACAATGCTTTTTTCTTTAAATCTTTCCAACAGAAAATAGGAAAGAATGCCTAAAGGTTTCCAGGCCAGCACAGTTTTCTTGTTTTGTTTGTTTATTTTAACATAAGTAATTCAGAAAGCATGAGAGCAGGACGTACTGGTACCAACTATGTTATCTCAGTAGTGCTGCAATTTCCCATAGCCCACACTATCTGCAGGACCTCTGTTTCTTTATGGTCATGAATTCAGAAACAATGATGGAGCTGAATAAAATCATGAGCCTTGATGAATAATAAAGCACAGAAATCCTGCGTTTGACCAAGGCTTCCTGGCTGGTGCCTTATTGGAAAAAGCCTGGCAGGGGAGATCCTTATAAACTCAAGTACTTACTATTCAAAAGACACACAAAACCTACACTGCCCTGAATCCAGCCTTATCACCAGTCTCAACTTTTCCTCATTACCTTTCATCTGCAAAGGGTATTGAGTGTGCTGAATACGCCTACAGAATATTCAGAGGCAGAACTAATGAGTGCCACGGACGATGCAGGCAGGCAGAAGACCATGTGGGTGCCCTGATGACAGCAGTGGCCCTCCTAAATTCAGCTCAGGACCCTGGTAATGCAGCCACACAAATGCTGGGTGGCCCAGCCAGGCTGACATCTGCCTGCAAAGGTCCTGAGATGCAGCCTGTTTCTCCCTGTTGAGGCTGGAGAGCCTTTCCACTGAGCAGCAGGAAGAAGGAAAGTCTGAGCAGCTGAGTCTTAATTTCTTCAACAGTCACAGTCATTTTGCACTGACAAGCAGCTCTGGATTGTGAATGCATGGCACATCTGAAAACCTGGTGGGGAGATCTCCACAAGAATTCACTTGGTTTTAAGGTGTAGTAGAGGAAAGTGCATTTCCCCAGCTCAGGGAAGGGTAAATGAGAGGGGATGAACCTACCACATTCTCCCTTTCCCCAAGTCTAGAAAATAGCAAGTTAGCAGCAGCACAGCGGAGCTCACAGTGTAATTTCCCTCCAGACTACTCTCAACTTGGAATGGGGGTTTTTCCAAATTTATTGCTTCTCTGATTTCATAACAAATTAGCTCCATGTACCATTACAAAAATTGCTTTGCTGTCAGCCCTGCAGGCTTAATTTGGGGTCTGGGAAGCAGAGGGCTCTTCCCTTCTCACACATTGTCAACAGCCACACAAGGTTTTGAACACTGAGTTCCACCCACGCTTGTCCTTGTACAACCCCAGTGAGGCCTTTCACAAGGTTGGACAGGTGTAAAATGACAGAACTTGACCTAAAACAGCACTAAAAAGACAAAGCTGAGGGGAAAAAAGAAGGCTGTTTCTCTGACATTACTTAATAGACTTGAATCAACTATGTTTTCTGTTGGCATTTTTTTATTTATTTTTAAAAAGAACATCAATGTATCAAATCAGAATGAAGATGACTGAAGGAAAGGGGTAGGAGGAAAGAGAATCGCTGCCAACAGTCAAGGCAATACTACTGTTTACATAGAGCATGTATTCCCTTTAAAAGTGGTCTGAAAAGCCAGAGCAACAGCCATCCTGCTACTCCAGCACTGTGAGAATGCAAAACAGGTGGTTGGAAACTGGGCCTGCGGTGTCACAGGCAATCTCCCAGAGATTTATGTAGGTGACTCTTGAATCTAATTAACTTTTTCCATCTCTACTACGCAGATCTCTCACTGATCATAAATACAATGCATCCAACTAGCACAGAAAGAACTCCTGTTCTATAGGTCAGAGCAGGCAAACAGGAGCAAAGGCTGCAGATTAAAATAATCCAAGTTAGATCTGGATGTAGTTGCACACACTAATTGAAAAGATTGCCCCAAAGCTGCAGTAGTCCTAAACACGCTGAGCACACGTGCAAGCAAGCATGCTGTCATGATGCTGACAGATGATGAATTTGTTTGTGCAGTGAATACATACCAGGAAGAAGCAGCTGGAAGTGCATTGTAATGTGTGCTCTATATGAATCTAATCTCTGCTAGTATTCTTTGCATTCTAGCTGCTGGCCAGCCGGGTGCAATCGTGACAACTTTGGTATAAATTTCTGTTTGTGACTAAAGGACCTGAGAACTTTAGCTGAAGGGCAGATATTTGAGGAAGGGCCAGCACAGGCTATCCTAAAATAATGTTGTTTGAAGGCATAGAAACAACAATCTTCAGCTCAAATTAACTTGCAGCCGCACATTTTTGGTTTGAACACTGTCCTCTGATTTAACTCAGTCTTCTCCTGTTCTTAGTTGTCTCATTTATACATGAAACAGGGTAAACAGCTGTATTTTAAAATATTCAATGTTACTTCTTTGTAATTAAGGAGAAGCTATTTCCTTTTAATTTCCCTATGTGAGAGAGACACTCTCCGTTCCTTTGCTAGCCCCTTCTTCTTCCACACATCTAATTTCAGGAAATTAATTCCCAAGCCTGGCTAACCAAACCTGTATGCAGTATTCCCAACTCCACAGGGTCTCATTCAGTGTACAACAGAACTGCTAATCCCCCCTTGGACAGGGAGCACTTCACCGAATGCATCCCAGGGTTGTACTTGTCTTTCATGGCTGCACTGCTCCAGCAGCTTAGTCATTCTCAGACTGACTCATGCACTGTGGTGTTTCTCCTTTGCTGTCATTTCCAGCTGAAGAAGGCTAAGCACAGAGCTGAAATTAAGCCTGTAGGATGATTTAACGCCTATCAACTCATAAGACACTACCTCTAAGAAGGAGGGTGCAGCTGTAAAAAAGGGTTTAAGGCCAAGGTTTCTCTTTGTCAATAAACATCACAACAGAGATCACCCAAAAGACCATCCCAAAAGTTCACTCAGATGAATTTCTTTTCTCAGATATCTGTATTTGCTATCCTTCAGACCTACGGCATCATCTACAAAATAAAGCGTGCCTTAAAATCCTTGTAATTCAGTGTAACACCATTTGCCTGTTACAATTTCTTTACTGATTTTCTCCCCATCTGCACTTCAGCATGCTTAAAACTTGCTTCCATTTAAATATGTCAATTACACCATCACTTCTCCGTATCTCTTCCTTAGCAATGCTCCTTTCACCTCTTCTCTCCCTCTCCCCTGCTGTTCAGCAGTATTGTCCTGAGGCAAAACAGTTATTCACCTTTAATCCATTCCTAGGTGGTCTTTAACTCAAACCCAGCCTTGGCAGCTGCTATTCTTCCCTTGCTCTATTTTTATCTTTGTAAATTTGTTCAGGCAGGCAAAAAAGGAACAGGATTGCTGCAATTAGGTGGGTAGTTAAATGACAGTGTGATAAAGAAAGCCAGTTTGTAACACCTCAGAACCTCGTTCTGTAACCCAAGAGGCAGAAATGCGGATCAGGGACAGGTGAGATATTGCTCACAGCTCTGCCACATCGGCTCATTCCTAGGAAATAACAGGGTTATTTCCTGGTATGGTATCCTTGTATTGTGTAGGCAGTTACAACTTCACTGGCTGGCAGCTCACCTCGTGTTTTTATTACTGGTCAGATCCATTTTTTCTGTTTCTGCAAGGTCAGCTTTAAGAAATAACAAAAACTGATTCACACCAACAAACCTCAAAGCAGTCAGAGAGCATGGAATCTTTTGGCAGCATATCTGGAACTAAATATTTACTGGACACGTTTCTGATCTAGGGACTTGGCCAAAATGTGAGAGAAGGCAAGTGAAGCCAGCATTTTCCAAAGCAAGCATAAAACCTCACACACATAATGCCACACATCCCCTGCTGAGAGATCAGAGAAACCTGGCCGCCCCAGAGATCATTCATCTGAAAGGAAAAACCAGAGTGGACTGGTAGGCTGGGGGGCACATCACACCGCCAGCTCGGCTCTGGTGTGCCAAGGAATAGCTGCTTTGACCCTGCCCCATGCTCCTTTTTCTCCAGCAAATATCGCTTCTTGCTCCGCTGAGGCAGAACCCCAGCAAATGTTTGCACTATCACAGGACTAAGGTAAGGCTTAAAAATACCCCGTGGAACATGTTACTGAACGTGGGATTGCCAGCATGGGCTGAAATGAGCTGCTTACTTTTGTCATCGCCTTCCTTTTCCCATGGCAACCCTTTCCAATCAAATAATCCTAACTGATCTTGGAAATCAATCAAACTTCCATTATGTTTACCTACAATAGACCACCATGACTCACTTTCATCTACAATCTTTAAGCTTCAAACACTGGTTTAAAACAGGCCCCAGATTATTATAATCATGTTTACACAAGAAGTGTAATATGCTAACCTGTCAAAATATTGTCAATATTTATTCCACATAAATCCGTCCCCCAAAATTGAAGCAAAAACTTAATGAAAGATTAGAACAGAGGCAGGCCGGAAAAAAAGGTAGAAGCAAATATTTGAATCAAACACTAACAATATATGGATGAAGTTTGAAAAAAAAACCCCAAAAACCTGAGTATCAAAAAGAGAGAGACTTCTCCCAAATAAATTAGGCAGCTTCACAACAAGCATAAAGCACATTACATTAAAACTTTCATGACCTATAGAAGACATCAATACCAAAAAGAAAAAAAGGCAGATTGCCCTTAAGAGTCAGGAGAGAGAAGTGCTGTGCAAACCTGTGTCAGAGGAGGAACAAAGTCTACCTACGTAGAAAAGCAAGCAAGCAACATGCCTTGCTTTCAAAGGATGAAAAAATATAACTAGATGGCCAAGCATCATGACAAGATGAACTACATTTCTATAAAAGTGGAAATTGGACATGCCTTTTTTACTGCCACTCCTCAAGGAAAGATCAATGTGGGAAGGGGCTATGTTATGCTGAGGGGCTGCAAGGAATCTTTGAAAACAGACTGAGCTCATTAAGCTGCTCCATGTTTCATGTCTCCTCAAGGAACCATATTTTCTATTACATCTGGGGAAAAACAGAGCTGATTTCCACATCATTCAGTGTTTTTTTCTGAGAGATTCTGCTCTGTCCTGTGCAATGCAAGCTTGGATGGATCTCAGTGGGAGTTAGCAAGTGAAGTTTGCATACAAATGTCAGGAAGGAACTCCATGTTATTTGTATGTAATCTTATTTTTCCATGTGAAGTCATCTGGGGAAGTTTTGTTCCTGCTGGAACCCTGCAGTCCAGGGGAGTTTCAGGTAATCCATATCTTGAATTAAACATTGCACAAACAAAACGGCTGACACATGAAAAAGCTGAAGTTCTCTCTGTTTTATCCAAGTTCAAATCTGTACAATATGGGGTGATACAAAATAAACTTGAAGGACTCATGAACTAGTTCTTATTTCCATATGTTTTAATGGAAATAATCCATACTCTCAGATTTGCTGCACAACTCTCAGCTCTATGAGTTTACAATAAAATCCTAAAATTAGAAAAACCTGACACAAAGATGAATTCAGTGGTTCAGAACATGAAAACAAATAGAGTATTAACACTGCTTACTAGTAATCCCTTACATTCCTATGGGCTAGAAAACATCTCTGACAGAAGTTAGAGAATATTCTGAGTTAGAAGGGACCCACAAGGATGATCAAATCCAGCTCTCAAGTGAATGGCCTGCATGGGCATCTCTTGTTAGGAGTTTACACAGTGCTCACTATAGCAAGGCCCTGATCCCTCACTGCACACTTACAGTATCACAGAAATTACGGTCTGTGAGGAACCAGTTAATGGTCATCTCAGTCCCCCCAACGCAAACAAAATTGTTTCACAATATCAGTTATTATTACGGCCATTCTCTGCTGTTACCTTTTCAATTTATCAACCAACTCCCACTACAAATCTGTGTCTTTTCATTACCAAGTTATTTTAATTGACTTCTGATCTCTTTCCCAGTTACTCTCTCTAAAATTCTTAAGATCTTCAATATCTTCAATGACATACACATATCTTTATTGCCAAAAGAGTTTTCAGCATTGAATCCAAAATTTGTGAGTTTTTTACTCTTGCTTCAAGAATATATGGCAGAACAGCATCGGTTTTTAATTTTTCCCTGTTTTCTTTGCTCCTCAGTACTCAAGTTTGTCCCATTTGGGACATAAAGCCCATAGAGAACTGATCACTAGTTTGATTTTTTGTTGTATGAGATATAAAACAACCTGTAATATAAGCATATATAATCAATACAAGATTCAATGCAAGTCTGATCAGTGATCATGGATCAGGTGATTATCCAGTAATTGATCATGCATGGCAATAGATAAAGTAGAAGAGCAAGAAACTCTTCAGAGTAAAATTACATGATAAACTGCCCACAGAAGGGAGCTTCTTCCTAACCTCCATCACTCACCATAATTCATGGTCTGAAGCAGACAAGTTTTTATCTATAAAGAAAAAAGGGGGAAGTTACTGTTGGATATGTTCCAAACCTTGGGGAGGCATCATTTTGTTCAGATCTCATTACTTTTCTACCTAGGATGCAGCAGTACTAGAATGACAGAAAATGCCTACTAATAATAATGGAAAATATTGTTTGCTGTCCTCTTCTGACATATGTTCTCTTAGATCACCACAATACAATGAGCAGACATGCTCATTCACCTTCCCACAGTGGAAGCTCTAGAAATAAATAATTTTCTTCCTAAAAATATTTTTCCACCCACAAACAATGGCTGTTAATTTAATTCCCCAGCATGCACAAACCAGTCTTTTTACTCTTTGTTCTGTGACAAAAATGCATTTAATATACCATCATGTCCATTCATCTCATTTTGCCCTAGTCTTCCTTAATCTTCATTAACCTCTACAGTTCCCTGCCATATTGAACTATTCCCTATGCTTCATCACATTTTCCCAATTATATTCACAGTGTCCATGCATCACAACATGAAATACTGGACTTGTACAAAAGGAAGTATTCCTAAATCTTTCTCTGCTGTTTCTTTGCAGGATGCTCAAAGTAATGCTACATTAGAAGCTGAAGCAACTCAAGCAAAGAGGATAACTGTGTTAGTGAGTAATTCTACCAGCATATCGTGACCTAGGGGACTCCCCACACGTAATACAATTATTTGCTTCGGAAAAATAGAGAACAATGATGTTTGCAATCCAACATTTAAGGAAACTTTGTGCCCTTTGGCATCAGGGCCGGCTGGGGGATGACAGCTTCACTCAGGTTCTCAGTAGCTGAACATACCTAAAACACAAAGGAGGTACAGGCCTTTGAATTCCTCTATTCCCTGATAAAGGAACCTATGGGTGGAGCTGGGGATGAGTGGGGTGCTGAGATGGATGAGTATTTGGTGAGAAGCATTTCTTCACTGAAAAATAAATCCTGCTGAAGTTTCCACAATTCTGTTGGAGAGTGATTTTAGGCACTAGGCTGACCTGGGAACAAAAAGCTAGGATAAATTAAAGAGCAGTCTTCCCTTCTCTCCCATGGCAGGGAATCCACATTTTCCAACACGCTATTTCAAGACAATGTGAGAATCTTAGAAAACTCCTTTAATGCTCTTTATTCCCAAATGCTGGCTTTGGGTGGGCCAGTACTATTTGTGCCCCAACATCTCCCGGCCACTTCTCTGGCTCACACCGCTTCACAAGATAGCAGCAAGGATGAAAGCAAACACCTCCTTAAAATTCTCACTGCAATCCAAACAACAGCTGCTATTCCTTCTGAGGATGGCACACATTTTTCAGCCTGGTTATTTCTCTCATCTCTTTTAAATTCACATGTTAGTAGATTTGGATTTTTTTCTCCAATGAATCTTCAGTTATACCCTGAAGCTTTTAATTTCAGAGCTGGGTACAACAATAAGGACAGTGTGTCTCTGTCTTTTTTTGCTTTGCAGCTTAAGTGGTAACACATTTCATACTGCCCTGGATTGCTGGGTTCTAAAAGCCTTTCCCTTTCAAAACGACAGTATAATGCATTACTTCAGCTTCTGAGCCTGGTCCTTAACCACAGTGTGCTCTGCACACATCTCAGGGCTGGCCACGAGACCATGACAGCATTCAGTCCTGCAGCTGCTCCTTCAGAGGTTCGGATCTATAAGACTTTTGGCCTCAGGTGAAGGATGATCCAAACACTCTTTCCCTTGACTGATTCAGTACATGGTACAGATCATCATTTGGCCATAACTCTGAAACTAAGAAATTCTATGAAGCTTTAACGCATGCCCGGTTCTGTTTGAGTTCCGGTTTTAATGCAGAATTAATACTTATTCCATTACATCTATATAATTTGTCCTGCTTCAATCCTCTCCATGTCACCTGTGGTCCAAAATGCACTGAAGAAGATAAAACCTTTTACAGTTGCTTTCAGTTTAGATCATGAGATCCGCATGATTATCAATCTCAACATCAATTTGCAGAATTGTTCACTAGGAAACAAACATTAAATTAGAGGTGCTAAAGTAGTTTTATTCTGAGGGATTTCTTACAGGAGAAGGAATAAATTAAATTGTAAAGAAGTATCCTAATGGGAAATTTGAAGTCTACCATAATTTTTGAAAATTATGCATTTATTACAACTGACTATGCTTTCCTTCTTTTGCATTTTTTAGCATTAAGACAAACATTTGCTTTATGGTAAACTGTTAATGAGGTCTAATACAGAAGCACTGTTTGCAAATATTATTAAAATAATAAGCAAGAACTTTATTAGTCTGAAGTTTCTCATTTATTTCCCTGTTTTATTCCTAATCTAATTTTCTATGCAGTTTTTCTACCTGAAACTGAAGTATTGTGGGTTTGACACCTTTCAGAGTGAAAATGCTCAGGGAGTCACAGAAGATGATTAACTGTGAAAGAGCAGAGTGCTAGTCATGCAAATTCCCTTTGAAGAGATGGAGTTCTAGCACATGGGCCTGGAAAGTTGGTTTAGCTGAAGACATCCTGCGTCCCTCAGGTTCAAGACTGAATTAGTTTAATAATGATACCAAACTCTCCCAAGAGCTTGGGACAGCTTTCAAGCAGTCCTTCATCTCCTTTAGATTTGCCATCAAATAAAAATTTATGGGGGCTATATTCCATTTATGGCCAGACACAGAAACCTTAAGTTGTTCATCTTTTAGGACATCTGTGAGGCAGTGGACAAGTTTACATGACAACATGACAGTGCAAAGAGACCTGAGTTATTGCTGGCCCAAGGCACTGTGTCTGCAATGGCATAGTTCAAAGCTATGGAAGTCTTACTAACTCTAGTTGAAGGTGAGTTTATTATGTTGCACTACTGCTGATTTAAGGGGGTCCTTAGTCAGTGACATTCAACCTGAGTGCAGCCAGCCAGCTCAGGTGTCTTTGCGCTGAATTCCTTAGCACTGTAGGCTGCAAGGACAACAGAGACAAAGGTGCAAGTCGTTGGAAAGATGGAAATTATGTTTCCTCAGGTCTTCAGTGGCAGCACTGAGAGGCAGTTTTACAGTTGATCTCTTTAAGTTTCTATCACTCTCTCCAAGTCAATCAACACAGGCTGTGGTGCTTTCTGCATTTTTATATTCCACCTGAACACATCTCAAGAACATGAGGAATACTGAGATGCCATTACACTAATGATATTGCAAAAATGTTCTGATGCTCAACAAAATCAAGATCCAGATTTGTGCTGGGAACAATCCAGAGATCATTGCTGAAGGAATCATTTCGCCTTATTAAGAATAAAGAAAACCACAATACTACAAGACCCTGTGAGACAGTAATTTGTAATTATTAACATGAATCAATTCAAAACTAATAAAACACAGCATAAATGGTAAACAATATAGTTGCTACAATTTCTACTAGCTTTCTCTATTCCAGCTCTTTACTTCTCCATTATCCTCACTCTAATTTCAACTTCATCTGATTTGCTTTGAACAAGACCTGTTAAGTCTGGCATTTTCTAAGGATGTTTTCCTGAAAGCAAGATAAATCAACCATTGGTAAAGACGTGAGCAGTTTCTTTGATTTATCTCAGTGGCCACAAACAACTATTGTTAGGAATCTCCTTCCCTGGAGATACTCTAAAGCCCCCTGGATACCATCCAGTGCTCCAGAGGACCCTGCTTGAGTGACCTCCAGCTTTCTCTTCAAACCTTACTCAGTCTGTGATTCTGTGAAACAGAGAAGGTGAATATCTACCAGTGTTCCCTATAAGAACTACAGCAAAACTGTAATGTTAGAAACCAGCATTTAAATTACAAAAATACTCATTCCCCCTCTATATACCATAATCCAACATCTTCACCTCTTTTTTGTAAGCAAAACTACATGATGCAGTTGACATGTATTTCATCACATGATATGAAATTAACTCAAATATTAAAAAAACAAC
The DNA here is from genome assembly GCF_009819655.1 of Sylvia atricapilla. Lineage (NCBI taxonomy): Eukaryota > Metazoa > Chordata > Aves > Passeriformes > Sylviidae > Sylvia > Sylvia atricapilla. The sequence goes on from NC_089146.1 coordinate 28,058,049, forward strand.
AACAGAAACTCTGGTACTGGTGTATAAACAGGAACCTGGTCTGCATGACACAGACAGCAGTGCTGCCATTCTGCTCCAACAGAACACAGATGATTAAAGTAATACTGTAAGAAGTAGAGCAGCTGCAAGACTGACATTATAATATATGAAAGGCTACTGCAAAACCAAGGAAAATCATCTGTTCTGTTCTCCATGTTCTTCTCTGTTAGCCAGGACAAGAATTTAATAGCAAAAAAAAAAAAAAAAAGCAGATTATCATCATTAGTTTTCTTCTCTTTTTTTTTAAGGAACAAACACAACTTTCTAAATGTGAAGATAATTAAGCAGTGAAACAGATTGCCTAGGGAAGCTGGGAAATTTCAAACTCCAGAGATGCTACATAATAATTGAGACAGGTCAAAAATGATACTTAAACCTTCCATCTTGCCTTTTTTAATTATTATCTTACAAGCATGACTTTTTAAATGGCACAGTTTCTTAATAAATATAGTGTGTCAATTAACGTGTCTATGGATTAGACATCTCAGTTGGCTTATGCTAAGAGAATGAAACACTGAATAAATATACAAATTATTTTATTTATTAGAAACACTTATTTTCTAATTAAGAGGAAAATGCACTCTTGCTTGCATAACTAAGGGATTCAGCAGTGTTCCCAATGAGGCCAAAACTCTCACCCATTTCAGTGAGATAGCAGTAATTATGAGCATCATCATCTACATAAGACTTTTTAACACAAAATCAAAAGAAAAACAAAACAGAACAATCTTTTGCTTAAGAAGAGAAGAAGCACCCTCATGCTTTGCCAAATGAGGTTGGCATGGATGATGAGTTCCTGCTGGATGAGGGAGAGAGCAACATACTAGCTTCTTCCTACAATGTGCTTATTTTCCTAATTGCATTATATAAAAGGAATTTCATTCCATCTGCTTCATTGGTGACAATTTGCTCGTATTATGGAGTTACTACAAAAGTCAATGACACAAATATAACAAATGTGAAACAATAAAACACATGCAAAGTAAGAATGACTCTATTAGTTTAAATGTTCAGGCTGGTTTTCAAGTCCAGTTTCACATTCTAATGAAAAAACTTGTTCATCTTTCTAATCACATCATTTTTAATACGGGTTTTATTCACTGCTACAATTTAATCTCTTCAGACACTGAAGTCTTTATAGGACAGAAGTCATTTATCTGCTTAAAGCAATCTCAGTATTGCAATTTGGGTTCTGATGGGGCTCTGCTTCACTGAGATCTTCATAGTTAATCACTAAATATCTAAAATGAGAATTTTATATCAGCAGAGCTTAAGACAGAGCTACAGAAAAGGAAACTCATCCATCTTCCAAATGATAAATGTTCCCTTTCCATAAAGGTGTGGGAAAAACTTGTTTAAACCAATGGTTTTCTCTCTTCTAGAAGACTGTGTGCAGAAGTATTCTCTCCATTAAAAAAGAAAAAATAACTTTCTAACATTTATAAACAAATGACAATGATCAAGGGCATGGGAGGAAAAGGTGTTCTCACAAAATGACACGGGAGACTGGAACTGTGTACCTGAAGTAAGAAAGTGAGTGACAGAAGTATGTGCTGTCACAAAATATCAGCAGAATGGATATCAGAGTCCTTTACTGTCTTTCATAACTAAACTCCAATGGGTTATTCAAAAATTTACCCAGTCCTTAGTAAAGCTTGAAAAAAATCTAATGATGCTAATGAAGCCAAAGTCTGATCAAGGTTCAAGGAAGAATTGGACCCATCTCTGGACAGTTGATCACAGAGGCGTCCAGAAATGAAGTTCAGAAATGGCAAGTGGTGAAGGAGTTACATGTCTCATACTCTAGAGTTTATGTTAACCTTAAAGCTATTGGCTTTCAGAAGAGTAACTTCCTTGGGCAGAGTAACTGCTTTCTTCTGAGCTCTGTAAATTGACCTCTGAAACACCCTGCACTGGTTACTGTCAAACACTCTGCAGATGTAATACCATATGCTCCTTCCTACGCTTTGTTTTCAGAAACAGTGCCATGGAGATGCCCTGAAAATGCCCACTAACTGGTATTTTCCTCAAAGAAGGAAGTCTTTCTGCTAAGTTTCCTAAAAAGAAAACTGAATCATTGCCATTTGAGTAAATCTGTGGTTTAAAATCAATGCAACATTACAACAATCAAATGTTGCTCATATTATTTAACCATTAAACAGAAACTTAAGGAGTTGAAGTAATAACATTTCCATTGTAAGCAGAGTTCACATGTCAAATGACTTAGTCAATTCTACTTTGTGACTGCATACTAAGTAGTGTTATAACATGTTTGGCCGCCAACCTCAAAATTATTAAATTCTCACCACTTATTTCAATGTGGGATCCTCAGCTGCATTCAAAACACACTCTTCCCATGAATTTCCAATGGACTTCTGCTGTGTAACGCAAGCGAAGTGCCGACAGATTCTACGCAAGGAGAACAATCCTTCCCCCCTCCATTTCTACCATACAGCAGATTCCCACACCTGGAGACGAGAAGGGTCTTTGGAAGCTAAGCCTGTTTGCCTCCACATAGTGAGCAAATGTTGCCTTGCTGGACTTAACAGCGAGCCCTTGATACCTAAGGCTGTGTATGGATGAATATTATTTTAACTAGCCTCATTAATTTAAAAAGAGGGTTTCCATCTTGTGGAATGCACAATGACAAACTGCCTTCTGGGTTGCGCTCTTAAAACCTCACTGCAATAGCTTTTCCGACTGTCTTTCAAAAGGAATTTTAATTCTGCCTCAAATTCATCTGTTTATTAAAAAGGGATGCTACTTCCTCACTTTAAAGAGAAAGGGAAACGTAGTGTTAATTTGTAGTAGTCCTAATGCACGAACCGTTGCCCTCTTGGGTGCAATACCGCCACTGAAAAAGCAATGTGAGATGTTATCGTGGTGGTAATAAAACCAAGAAAACATTTCACAACACCAGAGTGCCTTAATCCCACAGGCTTTACAGAGATACCAGCAGAGGAATTGCAGCTCTCTGAAACGCAGTCACACACACTCAACTTGGTGCCATTGGATGAACCTGTTGGAAAAGGCTGAGGCAGCTCAATCACACACAGGACAGCAGAGAGGAGGAATTGAACATCACCATCTCTGAGGGAAATTCCAGTGGAAATTTAGGTAGATTGAATGCAACCTGGTAGTTAAACAGATCTTAATGTTTCCAATTATACAATTTTAATAATAAATATTCAACATGTGCCAGAAGTCCCATTTTTCAATCTCTTGTTGGATAAACTGGTCTCATATTTAAATGACCTCAAAGAGAAAGAAACCTTATCCACTGTCAAGGCTGCAAAAGAGCTACTTGGAACAAAAACACCCCACAAAGTCCTGTAGATGTTAACTGGCCTTTGAGAAGTCATCAGATACTAGTATGACTGACAAGCTTTAAAACAGAAAAATGTCATACAGAAAATTATCTAAGCATCAGTATCTCAAAAGACACAAAACATTGTCTTTAGCTGTGAAATACATTGTTCTAAAGCTTTTGTGCATGAATCATGGCTTTTTTTGTTTGGTTTACTTGTATTGCAGTGATGAGCAGAAAGACAGAGGAAGGAGGCAGAAAGGCAGAAGGCGCTCCTGTCTTACTAGCAGGCCCCTAAAAGAGCCCTCAGTTCATTAGAAAAGCCCTGGAGAGTCCCCTTCTCTCAAGCTAATCATCCTGGAGAGCTCATTTCTCTGCAGTCTGTCTGTCCGAGACCAACAGAACGACCCTTTAATCTGTGCAGGCTAAATTGAACCAACGGGGGCTGGCTGAATCATTAAATTAATGAATCATTAAAGTTTTTTTTCTTTGTGAGAAGCAAGTGTCTGAGTAGAAAAATAGCAATAAGGAAGGCTAGAACTCTGAAGTGCAGTGGTTTCATGCTGGCTGCACAATATCCATCATAGCACGACTCAGAAATCCATCTTCACATAATGTTCCATCCCACTCCCAGTAAGGCCCTGGGTAAGTCCCATCTCTCAAAGTCATGTAAGTCAAACTGTACTTATTACTAATTCAGGCTGAGCAGTGCAACAATATTAACTCTAGCATGAAATACCACAAGCAGCAGATGTCCAGCAACAACTGTTTTCGTACAAATAAGCAAACTAGAGCGCTGAATTCTTGAGTAACATCTGAAGAACACCAACGTTCACTCAGAGACCCAGCAGAGAACTAAAACAAAGCAAAGCATACTGCTTTGAGATGCTGAACTTCCTTATAGGGGCAAAAAATGTCTAAGAAAGTCCAATGATATCAAATTTATATCCCAGAAAGGAAGAAGAGGAAGAAAACATCCATAGATTGAAATAGCTTATTTTATTGAGCTTTATGTAAATAAAGATGAGCTTATGTAACTCCACCATTGTTCACAAAGAAGTTCTCAGTGTCAATTCAGTAAAAACACTTTAATTAATGCTTTGAGTAGACACTTTTTACATGTAATTATTTCAAGCACTGTTCTCTACAAACAGAGCTATCAGCTTCACAAAAAGTGGGGATTAAAAGACTGAAGAATCAAATTATTCCCTTTTTTCAGAACAACTTGCTAAACTCCCATTTTCCCCCAGCTGCTAAATATAGTTTCCCATAAAAGGAAACTACTTTGCTAACTTGAGTTCAAAAAAGACAAAAAGTCTTTTTGACCTTGACCTGAGAAGTACCTGCATCAAAACTCTTTAGAGAATGGAAGAAGAAATTTCAGTATGAAATCTAGTGTTTTCTGCGTGATGGGACACGGTGGGCTGAGGCACAAAGAGGAGTGTTCAACTAAGAGAACTTGGGTGAATGAGCTGCTATTACAAAACCATTCTGGGATTAATGCCACCCACACAGAGACTTATTGGATCCAAGAGACTTCAAGGCACAGAGTGACTGCTACATCTTCAGCATCCCTAAGGCAGCCAGGAGCAATTAACCCTACTGATATTCTGCACCACGTGCCAGAGATTTCTAAACTGCTCACAGCTTAAACCAGTTTGAAACAAGGGAATCAGGAAACCCTATTAATGCTGAGCTATCAGACAAGACCACAAAGAGTTCCTTGTTTCACACCTGGAGGTTCAGCAGATGAACAGCAAAGTTCCTCTTGTAGCCTTCCCAGTTTTGCTATGCAAGACTTTGCTTGGACACTTCACATGTCCAGATTTATTGTGCTGTGCAATTGGAACAGCCTTCACTCCTGAGGAGGATGAGATGTGCTTTGGGACGGTGAGAAATGTGGCACATACAGAGCGCTACCACCGCTCCCTGCTGACAAGAGTTTGGTACGTTCATTGCTCAATGCTGAGCCACGCTACCACGATGACTTACCATGAGCTATCGAATGCCACTGCTTAACTGTTTTTATGCTACTGCCCTCACAAAAGCAAATATTTCCTTAAATATAATTCATGTGTGCATTTTTCACAGCTGCCTCGTGAGCAGAGAAAACATTCCTCCACTCAGGAGCACTTTGCTTTGGCAGGGAAATGATGCAGAACGCTATTCCTGCTACAAAGCCATCACACTAACATCTTTTCCCTCTTTCCTGCAAAAAACTGCTTACAATGTTGGCTGAACAAGCCAGCTCCACACAACACTGCCAGATACCAGCCACAAACACTTCACAGATTGACTGCAAATGCTTTCTAGAATCTGTGTCCAGAACTAACTCTCTCAGAAACCTCACCACAGTATTTTAAGCGACATTTAGACCTCAGACAAGAAAGGAGCGTGTTTTACATCAGTGGCACCACTATTTCATTTAATATATAGGGCAGCTGTTGAGTTAGATGTCCCTCCACAACACACAATACCCATTAGATTGCCTGGAGCTCCTTCCTCTGTTTGAGGACTCTGCTAAATGCAAACTAGTTTGTAAACAGCATGTATTGTGTGTGAATAAGGCCAGGAAAAGAAGGAAAGAATCTAAAGAATATCCTCACACATAAATGCTAAGGAAAAAATAATTCTATGCTTTTTATTTATTTACAAGGAAGCTGCCCAATTTAGAAAAGACAGATGTCATCCACATTCACAATCTTAAATATATATATATATAATATATATAAAATAATATATAATATATAATATATATATAATTATTATAATAAATAAATATATATATATATATACTCTCAAAGAGTACACCTGGCAGCAAAAATTAATAGATTTTCAAATTCCTGTGATACAATAAATCTGAATAAATTGAATTAGGCGCTTTAAAAATACAAACTGCTTTGTTCCTATAAAATCAGTGCAAGGGATAGAAATGCAAGCTTTTCATTTCCATTTCATCTTGATACAAATAGAAGAGATACTTTCTATCAAAAAGTACATGAGATGTGAAAGCTTCCCGCTGGAAAGCACTACTAAAAAGAGATAGATCCTCTTAATTAAGGTTGTCTTGTATTTGTCTCCCTAAAACAGACATGATCAATAGGTGCAGAATAAAACTGATTGCTGCAGCACATTTCATTAGATGAAGCAAATGTCTCCATAGAGAATAAGCATGTCTTTAATATCAGAAGGTGGTAACACCTGTCTGCTTCAAATTTTGATCTCTCTGGGGCAAGGTTAAAAAAAAAAACAAAACAACCCAGATTACTAGTAGCTGCATAATTCTTACTGCTGTCTGCCCCACTCCAAATCACCAAACCCTGTATTACAGAAATTATCTTTAGGGCCCTTATCTAATTGACCCTTTGTACTAGCACTAAATGTCACATCCGTCCCTAGCAACAGCCGCTCGGCTGAGCAAGGTCCTGCCTGTCACACATATTTCTGCATCGAAGTCACCCTGGAGCTCCAGCAAAAAGCAGCTGGGGAGACAGGGAATGGTCCTGCATGGCCAAGACAGGAAAGTGAGGAGGGATTCTGCACCCTGGAGGGGTGTGGGGGGAGCATCTGCAGGGCAGCACCCAGAGCGAAGGCCCCTTTCAGAGGGAGACAAACGGCAAGGACAGCTCTCAAGGGAAGGGCTGAGCACAGATTTACTGCAATTACTGCCCTGTGTGTGCCTTCTCCCAGCTTCCTCTCACCCCAGGTTTCTTTCCACATTGCCAAGTCACCGCTTTAAAAGGAATGCAGCCAAATGGTGAATAAGGGACCAGCTCAAGGGAGTGAGTCAGGGATGGATGGATGGATGGATGGATGGGTGGATGGATGGATCACTCCCACTCCACTGCACGTGGGGAGTCGGATTTGGTGAGTTTTGCTGCTGGTTCTTATTTCCAAAAGGGGTTCTTGGTTTTTCTTCTCTTTTCTCCAACCACCTCACCTGTGCATGGGGGAATGAGAATGCAGAAGATGAGTCTGGCACCACAGGAAGTGTTTTGCATCAGTGAAAATGACTAACAGAGGATGTGAAGCCCTGAAAAACCAATCTCACTATTGTTTTATGCTTTCTTTCGCAGAAGGGTAAATAAAAACGCTTCTTGGAAGCCAAACAATAGGAAGGATGAGAACAGAAAGCAGCTGAACCAGCATTACTCCTTCATCCTGCACCTTTGCTGAAGGGAGAACTATTATAGGACTCCAGCTATTTGGAATGGCATGAAGCAATTTTCTGCCAGCAAAAGCCCTGAGCTGAGGAATTACTCTGCACTCAGGCTCAGATCCTGCTAGAGCTTCCACACAGCCGAAGATTCATGAAACGTTCCTCCACCCATGTTGAAGGAATTGTTTTCATTGTAACTACAGTCGCACCATCTGTCTGAGTTGCCTAAACAGTACCATGTGCACAGTTTGAGCTGCCCTCTCAGTGCAGATATTTACATGCTCTTGCACAATACACTTACTGAAAGATGGATGGAAAAGGAGGCATAATCCTACTGAGGCAGCTGCAGGGAAAACTTAGGGAGAGGCACTTGGATTTGGCATGATTTGGGATGTTCAGCAAACCATTAAAATGTTCTCATCAACAATCCACAAACACATCCACATCCATGCACATGATGGGAAGGTAGAGGCCTGGGAAACAACATTCCCACTTTCCCCATTCCTACTGAAATTTACACTCCTGTTGCCAACTAAAAGTTTAAGTCCTGCAAGATGTGAATGAACAGTGGTGAGTTCTTCACTACATGTGGATTCTGACTTGAGAAAATTTCAGTCAACTTCGGACTTAGAAGAACCATCACTGTAAATAACTCACTTGTTAATGGTGCGCTTTCTAAAGCAAGGTTTGTGAGCACTTCACTCTTTTCATGTTTTCCCTTCAGAAAACCAGCAATGAAAAAAACACAATTTGTACTTAAGCAAAACCCACACAGGAAAGACTAACAGGGTAACTACGAGCATCATCCACCAGCTTCTGGGGCTGAGGTTTGTGTCTCCACACTCTCAGACCTGAGAAATCCACGACAAACAGTTTTTTTGGGTTGTGACTAATCGTTCCCAGTGAAAGGAGGTATTGGCCAGCCTTGTCTAAACAAACCAGATGAGGCATGTTCAGGAAAGGTGTTAGCTAATGTTTTAAACACCACTTAGCTTCTACTTTAGGTAAACAGTTTAGCTAAAGCAGTTGGTAAACACTGGCCATTTTCCTGGCCTGGACAGTGGCAGAAGTTGCTTTGTCCAGATTTTCACTCTGGTGGTTTATATGAACTATTTTGCTTTAAACAATTCCTCAAATGGCATTGGCTATGATGTCCACCAGGAATTTTCTTCTCAGGTGTGGCAGGGCTACACCACAGGATCAGGGGTCACATCCACCCCTTCCCCCTCCTTACCACCTACCCAGAAACAACAGGCTTCTGCTGAGGTGGGATGAGGTAAGCCTATCCTCTAAGATAAAACAAGGCTTGTAAATTGAGGGAATATGTTTTTGTTGAACTGACATAGCAGAAAAAGCAACTTAGAGACACATAAACTATTTTTTTTTCACTTCTTCTGGCTCTGCCCTTGGATGGCCCCACTTCCAACAAAATTTCTTCCTCTAATGAGGAAGACTGCCCTACTGGTACCTGTTACTTACCATTGTGTAGATGACCACCCTGAAGTACTGCCAAGATTGCACCAAGGTTTATGGATCTACATCTACATTTAAATAATATGAATCTCAAAGACTTGACAATTTATTTAAAGGAAACTCACTTATAATGGGACTAACTCTTTTTAAAAACTTGCAGGAAATTAAAATAGAGGTGGTTTTTGATGTAGCTTTGGTTTACAGGGAAGAACCTTCTCAGGACTCAGAAGGGAAAGGTGACAGAAATCGATGTTATCCTCTGAGTGTACAGACAAAGAATAAAAGCAACGAAATGAGGATGATGTGACTTAAAAAGGCTTCACTAAATTCAGGGAACTAGCTTCAAAAAGAAAACACTGAAAAGCTGCCAGAGAGAAAGGGTAGAAGTAGGACAGAAGCAGGACAGCAGACAAGAAGGTATTAGCTGCTCAGATTCACAAGTTTTGAAAATCCAACACAGAAACAACTTCTTGTGGCTGAGTATGAATGTGAAATTACAGAAAACCTCTCTTGCCTCAAAATCAGAAACTACATCACAAGAGCGATGCATGTACTGAGGGGCATGAAAGATGAAAAGGGAATAGTCTATAAATATATCAGAAGGAAGGAATCAACCATTGAGAAAGACGAAAGCAATCCATGCTTTCACTGCTCCATGTCTGTACAAAAAAAGTTTAGCTATGACCAGAAACTTCACACAATTCCAAAAATCAGTCAAAACCACAAACTAGAATAAAGAAGGAAGCAGCTAAAAAAGATAAGACAGGGTAAGTGCAGTCAAGCCTACAGTTCTGGTGAAATCCAACACTGAATTTAATCAGAAAAACACAAACCTGTGAATCATTGCCAACCATCTTCAAGAATCTCCCATTAACATTAAATACTCAGCAAAATGGGATAGTGAAATGTTGCAATTCTCTCTAGAAAATCAAGGCTTTGGGGAATAATTAGAAGCAGAGGGTGAAAGATCTGGATTAGTTTAAGAAGGAATGTGAGAGGACTACAGTAACTTAATATATTCTAGCAATATTTAAAGAAGACAGCAATTAATCATTCATCACATTTACAGAGTAAAAGACAAGTAGTTGGCTCTATTTGCAGAAGAGAAGGTTTATTAGGGTCAGACTCTAGGGAATTTTTCCCTAAATATGGACAGTCAAGGATGGGAACATGTCCCAGGAATACTTGTTGAACTGTGTTCAATAAAAATGCTTATGAATAAAAAGACCAGCTTTCAGGAACATCTTGGGATATTCAGTTGTGCAACAAAAAAAGAGAGTGAGTCATGAAAAATGAAGCTGTGTAGTTTCTTGAAGTCCCTTCCAGGGGTAGATTAAATTTCTGATTCCCAAAGGTTTCGGGAACAAAGCTGAGCTGGGAGGGAGGGGGAAAATAAAAGTACAAAGCAGCAGAAAGCAAAGCCCACCTGCAGGTAGCTGCAAGTCTCACAACTTCTGGTTCTTTCAGAAAAGCTGAACTGACTTTGCAAAAGGATTCAGAAGAATATGCTTTTTTAGGACAGTGATTCAAGCCTGAAGCTGTGCTATGGGTGCTCTAAACTGCTCTCAGAAAAGCCTCCTAGTTGGCTCTTTAGGCTGAGAAAACAGCCTTCACAACTAAATCAATCCTCCCTAATACTATTCACTGCTCTTGACGACAATGACACATCTTAGAGCGTTAACTACTTGAAAAAAAAAAAAAGCAAAATCCTGCTTGCAATGAGGGATAATGTATGTGACCCATATTAGACGTGGACTGGACCAAAGTTCTCTTTCTCTAAGCTGCCAGCAGCTCACAGACCCTTGCATTTAATCAACTACTGAACCCTTCCTGGGGGGACATTTCCTGAGCACTGCTGAAGTGACATCACTGGTGTGAAGAAGAGAATTTGCACAATGACTGTAACCAGAAGTTTCTGTGCCATTGAGGTGCCTTTCTAAGCAGAAAGATTCTCTCAACAGAGATGTCCTGCTTATTATTATCTGCTGGACAACAAAATTTACTGACAAAGTCTTTGGTGGATGAACTCAAAAAACGAACATTTCTTTCTTTTCCCAAAATAAAAATGTCATTCCAGTGAAAAGAAATTTTTCTCTTGCTTTTTATTTAAATAAAAAAAATCACAAGTGTTTTTGCAGGGGCAGGTTCCTACAACAGGAGGAGGCACATCATCATACCTTACACTATTACCTGCCACAAGCAAGGCTTCTTCTACCCGAGTAAAGAATGCTGCTTACACCACCAGCTCCTGCCTGCAATGCTCTGCAGGAGTCAGGGAACATCATCCTCTGCCCAGGACTAGTAAATGTTTCTAATTATAGCTAAAAGAACCCTCTACTACGGGGGGGAAGTTGCTGTCTGCCATAACGTTTATAGTAGTTACACACATTAAAATGTTGGAGAAACATGATACAGTGAAACTGGCTCAGAAAGAACCACTGTGAGATTGGGAGGCTGATACAAAGGTATTTTTAAGCAAGCACTTGAAAGCAGCCCTCTAGTAGTTTGCTGCTCATGAACTCAGTAAGGCACACAAACAAAAATATTTTGGGAAATTTAATTTCAGGATTGTTTTTGTGGAGAGAACACGTTCCATATGAATGAGGCTTTGGTAAGTTTAATGCTCACCATGTATTGTAAATAGTCTTCTGTAAAGCCACACAGCTACAACCCAGCGTGGTGAACACAGACTGTGTGCAGTTTCACGTGTTTAGTTTATATGCAGACAGAACATCAAGCTATGAGTAAACCTTCTTTATGTTCCTTTTCTTCTGACTATTCTTGTGAAACACAATGAACTGAAAAAAACCCTAAATTACAGGCTGACTTGAGATCTGTATCTTATTTTGGATCACTTAAGCTACATCCCTGGATTTTTAGTGTAGTATTCTACAGCTATTACAAACATAGCAGATGCTCAGTGTACTTCCATTGCCATCAGCAGCATTCCTACAGTTGTCCTGAAACACAAATGCTTAGCAAACTTTCTGGGGAAGCTCTTCAGCTTGTGGGTTGGTTAAAAGGAAAAATGGGAATTATAAGCATGTACCTTATAAAACAGCATTATAAAAATTAAATTTATCCAAGCAGTAAACTGAACACCTGCCAAAGGAGAGAAACAAAATGCAACAAGAAGCCAGTTTAGTGGCTCCTACCCACCTACACCTTTATGTTATCTCTAGTAAATATTATCTTGAAGAACTGCCCTTACGTTATAGTTCCTTGAACTACAAAATTTCCACAATTCTCACACAATAAACAAACCCAACTGCAGATACTCTGGAGGGAAATTAACCTTAAAGAAAAGAGCCCTAACAAAGAAATACAGTTCTTTTCAGTGAGGAATGACCCCCATCAACATTTTCGGGCCATTCCATAGTCTAAAATCTGTGCTAATAAAAATCCCTCAGGAGGGGAAGCTGAAAATTCTTTTCTACACCTTAGGCTTGTACTCCACAAACACCATTGTGGGATCCACTGAGGCCACTCTCAGCAGTTACTTGAGAATGCTTGCCAGGGCAAAATCAGTCCTTGTCACTTTTCCTTGAGCAGGCAGCACATGGCACATGCATCACATCACCATCACTGTGGTGGGTTTGATACCAGAGTATTAGAAGACCTAAAGCCAGGTTTACTCTACTATCAATTACTCTCTCTGAAAAAGCTGAATTTATAACACAATTTTTATGAATGCTTTGTCATCAAATGGCTTCCAAGCAGTTTACATGTCTAATACCAGAGAAGTCCTAAAAAGTTTAATTTCAATACAAATCCTGTTTTTACGCTGCATATAAAAAAGCACATCCCAGTGAAGAATTCAACATGGTTTCCCCAAATCTGTCAGCTTTGAGTGCCAGAACTTAACTTTCAAGCCACACAATTGGGAGATGCATATGCTCACTAGTTGTAAAGATTCTGTGCTAACAACTACTTTAGTTTTTGTTTCAAAAATGAATTATTCTTTCTGAAAGCTTTCTGTACATTCTCCAAGATCAGGGAAAAAATTAGAAGGGAAGCTACAAACAAAATCTAGATGAATATATTTTAAATATATTTTCAGTGATGCACTTCATGAGACATTGCTTATTTTTGCAAAAAAACCCACACTTAAAATGAAGAAGAGTCATTCATCTCTGGCTCACATGGCACACAGCACGGCATAGTGGAGTATTTTCTTAACTTTGAAAAAGTGAGTTTTGCAAGCAACACTGCTTGTGGATGGCCCCTCATCCCTCTAGTCACAAACAATCGCCATATCTTTGCTATTCGGAGAGAATTTGGTGGAAATCAGCTGCTAGAAGTTTCTGAAGCTGGCAGTTGGAAAGCACCTTCTACAAGCTTGTCTCCCTGCTCCTGCCCCCTGTGCTGGAAGTCAGGACACACGGCCTCAGGCTGTCAGGGCTCTTCCCACAGTGACACAACAAGTGCCATGTCCCTCACGCAGCACAAGGCTGATCCTGCAGGAAGAGCTGCGCCCAAGGGGCTCTGCAGTGCTCAGAGCAAGCTGCCCAGAGTCCAGGGAAAACCGGGGTCCCACCTCATAATTCTATCCTGCTCCTCTGTCGCCACAGCGTTTTGGGGACACATCCACCCTCCCCCAGAGGATGCACGTACACTGACAGGGACAAACTCTCACGGTGCCAAGGGAGCCACAGGCAACACAACAAATGACAGCTTCACTTTCCGTTTTCCAGGAATGTGCAAGAGAGGTTTATGCTGGCTCTACCGGAAGCTGTGCTGCAAACAGGGCTTTTACAGGACTGCCTCATGTCCCTGCGAAAAACACTTCATTTTCTAGCAGATGTCATGGGGACAGGTAAAGAGCAAGGATACTGGCATGTTCCTCCAATGCTCAGCAGAAGTTGGCTTCATGTCCTCGGGCCATGGCCATGCCCTTACCCTACTGCCAGCAGGGAATGGCGTATGAGGTGACACAGGGGACACTGCACCAAGCTGGATTTTGGCTGGGATTCTGGCTGGGATCGTGGTCTTTTCCATCATTCTGATGCATTTCCTGCCTCAAAGGCTCTGGTTATGTGAATTGAACTGTGACTGGAGAGACGCTGAGGTGGCTGAGCAGGATTCCAAATCCCACTGTCCCATCTCCTTCCCTCATCAGGCCATGCCTCACATGACTTTAAGGGCCAAACCCTGACTTTTCAGTAACACAGCTCCTTAAAGCTCTGTGTAAAAGGAAAGCACAAGTGAGTGCAGACATTCAGCACGTCAGCTGAAGAAAGGAGACAGCCAAAGTTCAGTACACACGGAGGGGCTGATTTACACCTCGTACAGGTTTTCTGCTCTTACTGTGGCACCCCATTTCCCTGCCCCTTGGCAAGGAAGGGCCATCCATGGCTGCTTCACCCTTCACACTGGGCACCCAACTGCTGCTCCTGGCCCCAAGTTTTGTCAATCTTACCCTCAGCAGGGCATGAGCTAGGGTCGCCTCCCTCTCTCCAGATGTTATTTTACTCAGTTTCTGGGAGCCTCAGTAGCTCTGGAGACCTCTTCTGCATTGTCAAATATGGTAGAAAACCAGCAAGCTAGTTTAAATCTACCCTGGTGAGGGAATGAGGTGAATTCACAGACAGTGTGATCACACAGCCTTATTTGCTTGGAAAATCAGGCTGAAAATCCCAAATAGAAACAGAAAAGCCTGTCAAAGGTTGTTTCTAAGATCTGCTGGAATGAGAATGTGGGTTATGAGGAAGAGCTCCAGGAGCTGGCGTGCTTCCTCCCCCATCCCACACACAGGGAAATGGCTGAAGGTCCCCTTCACCAGCACTGTGGGTCCTCACCCTCCTGGCCTGGCCCACAGGGTTTGTGTCCCACAGGAGACCAAGCATCTGACAGAAAACAAGCAGACACAGAGAGGGAAGTTAACCAGGCCCGTCCTGAGGTATAAAAATCACATTCCTTCAGACCCCAAACCCTCAGTGTTCTCTCCAGTCAGGGTTGGGCTTTTTTGCCCAGTATAAATAACAGACTTTCCCTTTTTTAAATATGAAATTCAGAACAAAGCCCTGTGACTTAGAAGGCACAGAGGGGTTTCCAGTTTTGCTTTCTGCAGCCCTCCACAGTCCCCCTCTGCAGTATCACCTCCTCCTCACATGTGCCCACCCTTGGCATGAAAAAGCAACAAGAAAATCCCCAGGACCCAGGTGAGCCCCAGTCACTGGCACTGTACACCTGCACTCCAGACAGGACTAAACACAAGGCACAATGCTGTTTTGTTTCTAGTAGTACATAAATTGACTAGAAAAAACCTCACAAGCCAAACAGGGTGAAGCTCCAGGCGTTCATCATCTGTTCACAGAAATACAGCCACGCTAGCAGGGCTTCATTTGTTGTTTAAGCATATGCAGTCTCGGATCCCTAAACTGTCAGCAATTTCACTGGCATACATACAACTGACAAAACCACTCAGCCTCTTTTGCAAAAATTTCCAGTCCTCCCATGATGTTCCAATTAGATCTGCTACTAATAACTGTCAGCTTTGCGAAAAATTTCACATAATTCACTTGGGCAGAAATCTTCCTTACAAATCCATGACCAGGATTGAAATAATCAACCATCACTCACTTTCACACCATAAACCAGCCACATTTCATCCCATTAACTTTCCCTTCAATGCCCCACAGCGCTGCCCTAGTGACACTTTTCTATGTGTTTGTTGAATTACAATATACACAGAACATGTGAAAGTGGGAGGACCCAGGGCAGCAGCTTTGGGTCCAATACAGTTTTCTTCACAGCTGAAGGATTGCCCATAGCCTTTCTTAAGGCCCTTCTCCCATGTGGAATTCAGGAGAGCATATCCACTCCTTAACTCTGATGCTACCAGTCTATCTTCTTCCTAATATGGGAAAACGATTGATTAAGAGTCATGAATCTACCCCAAACCAGAAAAGCACAGGTATTAAAATGTGCTCAACGGTTCCATAAGCATGGCAAAGTGCAAATCTGACCTGTTTGTAATGGGGACATTTTTCTCTACTTTCTACTTTACTTCAACCCAGAGAAAATACATGGCAGTCAGTGCAGCATGCAAAATTAAATCTTGGCCTAGCAATCAGACAAAGCAGTCAACAAAAGCTGAAGAATTTCTTTCATCTCCTGGTTTTTGTTTTAAGAAATGCATATCCACTTTGAGCTTTAGATGGGGAAGCTTTTGATGTTGCAGAGCAATGGAAAGGAAACCTGCAGAAGTTTGCAGCTCATGCTCTGTTGGCAGAGGGCAAACTTTCCTTATCAGAGCAGGCACAGGACAGGAGGACTCCTCTTTGCCCTCAAATTGTAGCTGTGGCTTGGGATGCATTTCTATTATTACCTGCCCTGAACTATCACACAGTGGTGCAGAACTCTTCTAGTAAGTGGCCACATTCCTTTTCAGAGGTGGGTGCAATGACTCATTTTCTATATATAGACTTGGTGAAGTACAAAATGCTGCTGCTTTTTTTTTTCCCTTGTAGTTGTTCTCAACATATGCTTTTTCTCAACATATGCATTTCTCATTATTATGTTGCTGAAACAGTCTGCTGAATATTTATGAGGCTGAAATACAAGTTAACTGTGCCATTCCTAATAAATGTAGATTTTAAAAGTTTCTCATCTTTATTGTAAAATTTTCATGATTCAAAAGTAATCTAAAAAAGCATTCCTTGACAAATAATTCCCTTGACCAGTTTGTCAGGTCCAGTTTAGTTGTTCAAGAGTTACAAGATTAAAAAAAAAATCCATCTATGTTTATATATAGTAATACATTAGAATATAATAGAATCCAGTCAACAAGGTAAATCTCTTTTGTGTATTCTCCACTTGTCTGTAAACCATCTGCAGTTTCATTGTTAGAGGTCCATTAATGAGATCAATACAAGCTATAACCACAAAGGATTAGTTGGCTCATATGCTATTGAAAGACTCTTGGGTTCAGCAAACTGTTTTGGTTCTCATGTGCAGTTACACCTAACCGTGCCCCTCCTTTCCTCCTCCAGCAATCCAAAACCTGGAAATGGAAGTTCTCATTCTTCCTCAGTAACAACTCACACACACAAAAATCAGGCAATAAACAGATTCAGGGATTCTAAATTTATCTTTAGCGGATACTCTGGGAATGATGGGGGGATGTAAAAGAGAAGGCTCTCTGCCAGATATTGCATCTCCTGTATTTATTAACTGATTTTTTCCCAGCTCTCCTTGCATTCAGCAGTTTCAGTTTTGGTTCCAGCTGCAGTTGTTGCCCCCTCATATCAATAGCACTTAATGGCTCTCTTGTACCCTCTACTCATACCCAAGAAGTCACAGCTTCTATTTCTGGATAATAATAGGTGCAGGTGAAAAAAAAAACATTAACAGACAGCAACAATAATTTTAAAAACACTCCCTCCACTTCCATGCTCCACTTCCATCCCTAGTGTAAAGCAGCAGAAGAACAATAAACACGGAGCTGCAGAGAACAAAAGTCTGTTTGTTTCTCTGGGGAAGAAGAAACCATCAAAATGTGCATTTGCCATAGAAGAAACACTGCCTTTCTGGGTGTGTGTGAGCTCACATGACAGATAAAAATTGACATAATGCTGCAGTTATTTATCATACAGTTGTTTAAAGATGCCTCTTAATAAAACACAGTAATCACACAAAGTACTACAAATCCACCAGACCAGGAAAACTAATATTTACTCAATACCAAATACCTAATGACCATGCAAGCCTCTGAGGAACCAAATTTGGTTACTTCTTTGCTACTTGGAAAGCCAGAGCTTCAGAGAAAATAGATTATTTGGATTTTTTTACCAAGCTTCTCAGCTTTACATTTTCCATCAAACAGCCAGTCACAGCACACAAGTTTTCAGTTTCCAGAAATACTGTGCCTTTCAGCACATCAAATGCCAGTAAAGTGGATTTTTACCTTTGCATTTGGTTTTGCATTGGTTTAGCACTCATGCAGGAACAGGAGAAAGGGTTTGAAGAACAAAGCAGACCTTGACTCAAGTCACATCTGTGTACCAGGAGGTAAGGAAGGAGCTGGAGGAAAGCAGGGTCCCTTGCTGCACCCTTTGTCCTTTGCTTACACCCCTCTTTTCCTGCCCAGGTGGCATTTCCTGCCTTGCCTTTGCGAAGGACAGCATGAAGAAGCCTTCATCCACTTTTCATCTGTTTATTTAATGAATTTACACAGTCATAATCTGCCCCAAATATACCACATAATCTTTAATGTTAGCTTTTTTTTAATGTAATATTAACTGCAAATTTTATCACTCAGAGAGAAAAGTACTACTGAGAGACAGCTTCCTCTCGGAGCAGTTTCTGTGCAGGTAGAGACACGCTAGCACAGTGCAGGGCTGTGTTAGAACTCCAGAGCTAGCTTGGATCACAGGACAATGAGCAAATGGCTCATTTCCCCCTCACCACTTGGTATTGCTTTGTACAGCAGTGGAAAAACCTGAATTTGAAGAAATTGCAATTCAGCTGAAACAGACAACAACTGGGGCAAAAACCTGCACATACATTATTTGCTCAGTTCTGCCCTTTGGGCAAAGATACACGCTATAAACAGCAGGAAGGAAGAAGGCTGCTTTGGGATACTGGGAAATACAGTGTCACTAAATGCAATGGGCTACACATGGATAAGACCCATAGAGTTTCTGCATACACAGTTATGTGCTTTAAGTTACCCTTTCTTACTCAGAACAGAGATCTTGAAATCATAACATGGAATTCTCTGAAAAGCGCCAAATTGAATGCTTGGGGATGGTAACATGGAAAAACAGTGTCACAGATGATTACAGAAGAAACAGAGAACATAATTTCTCTGCATATAAACTGAGTTTTGCCCACATCTTCATTAATGGCTGCTGTTCTGAAATGGATTTGAGATAATTAGAAAAAAAAACAGGGAGAAGGAAGACATAAATAGCAGAGGTACAAACCAGGTTTTTTTTACAAGAAGAGATTACCCAGATGAGAACTTTGCAGCCTGCAAGAGAGATCACTGTGGAGAAGAATATGATTATAGTCTAGTATCAGGAATAGCACAGAGACAGTGAGCAGGAACAGCTGTTCTCATGATGCAAGAAATAGGGGGCACCAAATGAAATGGTCGGACAGTTTGCTTAAAACAAGAGGGGCCAATTTTATTTTTTTTTTATTATACACTACATAATTAAGTTGTGGAACTTATTGCCACAGGATGTTTTGAAAGCCAAAAGCATAAATGGATTAAAAGAAAAGCAATTAGAGAAATTCATGGAAGAAAGGTCCACCATGGGCTATTAAATACAGTGATGCAGATACAACCTCTGGCTGAAGCAGAACCCAAATGGCTGGCTGCCAGAAGCTGGGAAAGAATACTGCTGCTGGTGCTGCTGCTACACTGGCCACAGCAGATGCTTTGGGAAAAGAAAGAGAAGGGCCGAGCTCTGGTCTGAGTCATAGACGGTCTTTTCTGTAACCCACTGTAGCTGTTTCAATGCTCCTCTGAAATGGACTAATTTGTCTTTGATAATCTGATGCTTATTAATATCCAAATTTAATTCCTTCCCTATACCACAAATTAACAGAAATATTACAAAGAGCAATTATTTAAAGTAATGTGATTACCTATACTTCATACTTTTTGATTGTCTTTTATCTGGGCATTGCTACATGACTTAAAAGTCACTTCAGCTAAACCTACTGCTGCATGAAATTTCATGTCCATGACAAAAGCTTTCTATGCCACGACAATAATGCCTCCGTGTTGAAACCAGAAAAACATCTTGCTAAATGCACAACAGTTATTGCTTGGAGGAAGAGAAATGTATCAAAGCAATGAAAGGCCCCATCTTCTCTCATATATATCAGTATAAACTAAATCCGGTGCAATGAATTTCCATAAATCAGCAGTGCCATAGAAGGGCAGGATCACCTCCTAAAAGCCATTAAAGACATGCTAGATTGTCTCAACAATACAAATTAACAATTGCATTCTTGCAAGTTTCTCTAAGGGCAATGCAAATATGCAGAAAAATCCATTACTGAAATAACAGCTAATCAATAATTCAGGGCTATGCAGAAATGCATATGCACGAGGCAACACAAATCACTGTCAGCTTCTGGAGTTCTTCTGTTCCTGCTTTAATGTTTCCCTAGCATAGTTTTAGAATATTTAGTTATTCAGGTGCTTAAGGAACAAGATGAAGCAATTTTATCAAAGTGAGATTTGATCCTCCTCTGCATTTTCAAGAAACAGGGAAGATGAGATTCAGGTAGGTGGACAGGTTTGAAGTGAGAGCAGTTTGCACTAAATCTTTTACAACTTTCTAAGAGTTCTCAATGTTTGAAAAGTGTCCATTCCATTTCTCTTTTAGATGCTCCTCACAAAACAGGCTGGAGAGGGCCCTGTTCTCATGCATTCCACAAAACATTTGTGGGGGAAAAGTACATACTGAGAAAATGGTTAAAGGAAAATGTTATATCACCCCAAAGGGATTGCTCTTAAATTCAAGATTCACATTAAAAAGACTTAGCGTGGTTGGCTTCTAAAGCAAGTCCCTAAAATCAGCTGTAATAATGAGCTATTGAACATAAAAGGGGCAGCTTAACCCAAACTCCACCTCCTCTGGTTCTTCTAACTGGAGTATAAAGTCCATGTAAGGTCTGTAAAGGGATGTTGTACACTCCCCTCCTTCGAGAGGCCTTCAAGCTGCAGACCTTGGATGCAAAGGGGAGCACTGGGACAATCAGCTCGAAACCTCCAGAGGCAGATGCTACTCTGACACAATACTGTAGGTTTTCTACAGATAGTAGGTAGATGCCCTATACTCGCTCTCATGATGGTGTAGAGCTCTTTGTCAGAGGCTGCACTTCCCAGAGTTACATGCAGGGGAGAACTGGAAGCCCCGCAGCTCACTGTCAGTATGGTCCTAATGCTAAAATTCCCAATGCCCACAAATCATCCTGAGGTTTCCTGCAGTGTCTTTACAGCCAAGAGAAACCAGGTTCTGCCTCGTCCTGAAAAATCTCTCCTCCAGATCAAGGTGATTCAAATATAATGAGCTCTTAATGCTGGATGAAAAACTTGTAGTAAAGGACCATAAGAAAGGCACAACTTCAGCTTCCACTCCATCTCTGGGAAAAACAGCTCAGTTACCATGGGAACACAGTACCACAGTACCATAATCTCCCATCTACCATGATAAATGCAGTCCAGCACCTCAAAACAACCCCTGCTTTGAACAGTTCCCCTCTCCTCTTGCACAGGCACACAGAAGCATGCATGTACACACAGGCACAAAATTACCCTGTGCTGCTACTGGCTGGGATGCACAAGTACAACAGAGACAGAACTATGCGCTAAGTGAGGGAAAAGCTCAAGGAAAATGTTTTATATTTTCACCATCTGGTGTCGATCTAAGGCCACTTGAGCCACAGCTTCTCCAAAGGAAATCAAGGAATGCTAGCTAAGGAAATGCAGCTTGATAGGCTTTTTTACACATGTTAACTCCTTATTGCAAAGGAGCCTGAAACGTTCTCAACTGACCATCACCATAAGAATATGAATAATTCTTTTAATCTCTAGACAACTAGGGTAAATTTGTGGCATTTGGGAGCAGCAACCTTCCTCTGAGACCATGACATATTAGAGCAAGAATGAGTGAAGTATTTAAATCCATACAACCTCCTGCTTTAAAAACACACCAAGCCCTATTTGTAACAAACATGGTTTACCTGGAAGCTTGGAAATGCTTGTTGGAAGTGGGGAGGAGTGGTAATCCATGGCATGCTAGAGCCAGTTCATTTAGGGCTGTACATCACACATGCGATTAGGTCAAGTGCTGGGACACAAGAGATGGCCTATGCTTCCAGTCACTCATCACAGTGGAACTATTTCAAAACTTTTTCATGCGAAATGGTAATGAAGTGCATGGACAGTTCAAACTTAAAAAGAAGCACTTCTGGGGAATCCTTACAGAAAATGATGATTCCACACCAGTAATTGTAGTGATATGTAGTTGATTAGCTATCTATCTCCAGACCTACAAACACTCAAATTATTAAGAAGAAGCACTTCTGATCCTAGACAATAGGGCAGGAATCAAATGTCTGAGGAAAGTTACTTTATCAACAAATAGATGTCGGATTTAACACCAATAGTCTATGACCCCTTTTATCTCTGGGCCTCAGAGCACTTTAACAACATTAATTAGCCTCGTGACAGAGCTCTGATACTCATTTTATGAGCACAGAGCAATTATGTCCATGCATCAGTTAAGGGCACCTATGAGGTCAAAGGAGAGCTCTAGTATCTAGTCACCAAATCTATCCAGCAACTCATTCCACTAGTAATATATTTAATATATTATATTAAATACTTATATATTTATCAGATTAGTTCCCATCCTTGGCTGGACAATCTGAGTGAAGCTTCAAAGATCTGATATCTCCCACAAGTAGACAGCCAGGAACTGCAAAGCATTCCCCACTGTGCAAATCTATACCAACATCCACTGGATGGCAAGTCTCAGAACCAGCATTTGGAGCTTAGAAACCGTGTTTTTCCCATAACTGAAGTCAGTATTTTATGGAGACCCCTACTGCCATACAGATACCACAGTGCATTCATTCCCTCCCTCACCTGCAACCACGGACTAGAACTGAGAGACCACAGCCAGCCAACACCACAGCAAAACTCAGTTTTGCACTGATGATTGTCAGAGAAGCGTGGCTGAGAGGAGGAGGGGTGTTCCCACAGCACGAGGAAGGAGCCTTAATACCACACTGCCACTAAAGTGGGCATGGGCACAAAGAGGAGCTCTGCTCAGTCTGTCAGCCACAGGCAGGTGTTTTCCTCTCCTGCAGAGCTGAGAGGGAGCAGTGATCAAGGCACTCGAAGGTTTAACGTGTTCAGTTCTGTGACTGAACATCAACTTGTGGCGTGACTTTTTACATGCTAATTCACTCTTGTGTTTGTCCCTTCTTTAGTAAAAAACTGAGAGAATATATTTCTTTCCAAATTCAGCCTCCTCTGCTTTTAAGTTTGGGAGATATGCTCTCTAAATTCAGCCACTCAATATGTATGGAGCTGCAGATCAAAGACTTCTCCTTTTTTTGAAAAAGCTGTAACCAAATAATCAAAAAATCAAAGATTTTTTTTTTTGCTTGTTTGGGGTTTTTTTTTGTTGTTTGGTTGGTGTTTTATTTTTTTGTTTGTTTTGTTGTTGTTGTTTGTTGTTGAGGTTCACAAACTGACTGCTTTATTATTATTAGCTTCAAGTATCCAGATCATTTTTTAAGGTTCAGATCAATTTAAAGGTAAGGACACAGCTTCAAAACAAAACAGAAAATGCAATTTACCTCTCCTCTCAGCTGTTTTTCTTCTTAGACAAACCTGAATGAACTTGTGAATAAGTTCATCAGCTCCATCTCAAAACCAGCATCTTCATTTCTCCTTTTTTTCTCTCAAGGAACTAAGTAATAATTTGTCTAATTTTACCTGTCTACTTACAAAGAAAACAAAGCAGTATTTCACCACAGAATCTCAAGGTTGGAAGAGACCTTTAAGATCGAGTCCAACCCATGCCTTAACATCTCGGCTAAATGAAACCATGGCACTGAGTGTCACATCCAATCTTCTTTTAGGTACATGTGATATAAGAGCTACTGTGTAGTTGCACGTGTGAAGATTAAGAGTATCTTAATGCATCACAGCTACCCCAAGCTCTCTCAGAGAGCCTTAGATGCTGACATTTTGTAATTGTAAATAAACGACATGCCACAAACCCCCTTCCCCAAATACTGCCTGTAGGCACTGACTAAACAGGATCTGGGGCACGTTTGTAGGAATGCAGAGTGCAGAAAGTGCTTTTGGATTGACACGCTGGAGGGAGGACTGGATACTACTATATAAGAACAGGACAGAGCACCTTCTTTTTTTCCTTGCAACAGCATCTCAGGTTGCTTAACCAACAGGACTGGCCTTTGCACGGGAAGATGATCTGGTTATTATTTAGCCTGGTTAAATTCTGTAACTGACTGTGAATTATAACTTATTTTCTCCTCAACAAACGTACAAATCGATGATGTAAATACCAGCCAGTTTCACCCAAAGAAAAAAGTGTCTGAAAGGGGCAAGGCTTGAACAAAACCTTTTTAGAAGCACAGTGATAGCCCCTCTTGCTGAAGAAGCATGCTCAGGACTTCCTGGAAGCCATCAAGCTTCTCAACACCCAGGGAAGAACAGCTGTGAGACCAGTGATTTGAGGAAACAAGGGCGAGAGAAAAACTCCTTATAATGAACAGCTTTCAGTTAGTTCCCTTGGGGACACCCCACACTGTCCTACCCTTTCTCTTTTTTTTTTTTTCCATCCTGTGACCACCAGTGACTGCTCAACATACCCTGGTGACACCACGCCACAAGGTTCAGATGCCTCCCCACCACTCTCAACTGGCACAAAACATCAAACCTGGGCTGTCATTTCTCCCAAATTACAGAAAGGCAGGGCAGCAGGGAGGAAAAAGGATGTACAGGGTGGTAGGTGCTTCCAGGATCTTCCTGTAGCCTGGTGAGTGGAGAGATTTTAGCAGATGAAAGCCATTCCCTGCTCTGCACTGTCATCTTCTACACAAATCATGCACAAACAAAGGAACAAAAGAGATGTGTTTGTTCCAGTTCTATTAGAAACACAAAGACATTGTTTTGGTTGACAATTTGTTTGCTCAGGAAAGCTCAGCTCAGTTGCAGGAGTAGCAATTGCTGTGATGTCCTGCAGATGATTTAAACAGATAAAACTAAAACCCCTCCATTCAAATATCATAGGCATTATTTTTATCATCATAGAGAAGTGACCCTGGTTTGCTTGTGCAACTTTTCCCTGTAAAATAATCAACATGAAAAGACAAAGCTTCCCTTTAGATTAACTTGTACAGTCATTAACTGTGTTCACAAGGTGCTGCACCCACAACAGATACTCATCTTTCTTGGAAATGGGACTTGCACTATTTCTTCTGAAGTCTTGGTCGTGTACAAACAGCATCCACTAGCTTGGCTTTGTCTATCTTATGGCTTAATCCTTAGCTGACACATTATGTATGGATGTTTTACATTGTTTCTATTCCAGACTTTCCCAGCAAAAATGCACAAAATCTTGAAAAACAAGCATATTTTTTTAGAAGTTCTTGGATGTATTCACTTATAAAGAAAAAGCAGTCACATCTGTGCTACATGAGATGCATTAGAAGGCCAAGATGTAATTATCTCATTGGTGGTTTAAATATAGCTTTCACCAGAGAGAGTTCATCTTCACCCATGCTGTAAATTGGGTTAATTTTTCAGCATGCCAAATGGCAATTTGTTCTCTTAACATGAATGGCTTTAGTAACATCAGCTGCAGCTTCACAATATTAACATGTACCCTTTAGAACTCTGAGAAATGAATTATTCACCCTAACTTCAACAACTGCTTCATTCTCAAATCAACCAGGCAATATTAACCCTAAATTATTCTGCATTAGTCTAAGCAAGAGCTGTCTGAAACACAGATGAAGTCAGTATTTACTCCACTGAAAAATCAAGCATCTGTTTAGACATGCAAGTCTGTGACAGTGTTACCTACGGGAGCGAGAAGTGCCGAGTTGTGAATGTGCAAAATTTTGCAAAGGGACTGCTCAGTTAAAATAGCATTGGCTTAGCCCACACAGGATACAGCAAAGTATGGATTTATTTAAATGAATTGCAAAACTCATGGTGGACTAGTTGGCAGGTACTTCCACAGACATAAAATTATGGAGAGTTTGAAGAGACATAGCTGGTCTGCATTTGTGACAAGGCAACTTTAAAATAAACTTCTGTTGATTTCAGTGAAAGTTCCATGATAAAACAAACAAACAAGCCAACAAAATCCCCAAAACAAACAAGCAAATCCCAGAAGTTTTTATCTTTTTTTTTTTTTTTTTTTTTTTCCTCCTGTGGCAACCTAGATTCTAAAACACTATTTTCTAAACTGGGAAGATTTTCTACATGTTTTTCTTGAAACTGCCCTATTCAATATTTCCAATATTTTATCCTGTTTTTTTTAGAATATATTTATATTTGAGAGCTAGACTACTTTCATGTACAGTAAGCTGAGATCACTTAACTACATAAAACAGATAAGAGTCCTACCTCCATATATATGTCTCAAAAATATGTTTGGAAATTATTTTCAAGGACAACCTTTCCTAATGAAAAAAGCTGATGAAACTACAGGTATTCCAAAGGCACTATTTAGTATCAGGTAAACCTGGAAAGTGTCAGGTTCCCTTTTCCACATTTCCACCTACAGACCTGTGCACCTCCATGGGTCTGTACGAGTGTGGAGAGGCACATCAGGTACACCAGAAATCTCTGTGTTTTTTCTCAGAAATCCGAGAAGAACTGCAAAAGTGGAATTACACGACTGGACACAGGCTTTTCCTTCTTAACCCCACCTGATACTTTGTATGTGACACAATTGTAAAAAGTCAGACATCCCACAAATTCTGACATTTCATCCTTCCTAAGGAGCGGGGCGGAAGTGAAGATTGACTCTGAAGTGCGCACTTGGACTTTCCCCCAGTTTGTGTATTTCTGACCTCTAAGAGAGAGACAATGGAGGTATTCCAAGTGTGTGATGGAAGCACCTGTCCCATCTTTCCTATTTAACATTCCATGTCTCCAGTGTGAGCAGGTTCCACAGGAACTGTAAGGAGCTGAGGTACTGTGATCTCTCTTGGAAGGACTAGTGGTGCACCAGTTTCCTCCCAGACAGAGACAGACACAAACCTGTTGCCAACACACTGTGGCTGCCAGACCTGGTCTAGAAGAACTGGGTTAACTAAGCTACTCTGTTTGTAAAGCCACCTTCATCTGGGAAGAAGGGGAATTAATTCCACAAAAAGACAATTGATTACATGAGGTTAATTCAGTGCAAAGCACCAGTGCAAACTTCAAGGATTGTTATTGCTGGAGTATGTCTCTCACTAGAGATAGAGGGGTCCCCTATCAGCCCTACCTCCTTACACACAACACTTCACTCTTTTCGTGTTTCTCCTGCCCATCTTTCCCTGACTACAGGTAAATATATATTTACACAAAGACTAGCAACAATAGGCCTTCGCTGTGATTTAAGGAAAGGGAATTTAACTTTAGAGTCTGAGTAATTGCCAGGAATAAAAGCTGGTTTAAATATTATGGTTTATTTAACACTCCTCTTATTCAAAATGTAGTGCCCTATTTACAACCTAATTAGAAAGTTTTATAGAGTTTAAAGAAAAGCTATTCCCATTAGGAGGCCATCAACAACACAAATCCTGTGCAGATGTCTATAAGACATAAGCTGGCAGCATCAATCACCTGTCTTCACTGTCAGTATAGTTAATAAATTATTACTATAGCACACGAGCTGAGCACAGAACCACCAGATTTAACCTAGAAAACAATTGAACCAACAACCAACATCTTCTCCAGACCCTGAATATCGACACATGTAACAAAAATCTCAAAGTTCTACTTTATTCTTCTGTTGGCATTGTTTATGATAGAACAAATTAATGTAAGATGCTGACAGGTCTATAAAACAAACCTGTGTTGTCCATCAAAAGCAGGAGCAGTTTTGAAGCCTCTCCAAGGCTATCTCAACTTTGCAACAGACAGCGAACACGTTTTCAATACATAATTCCTTCTAGGTCTTTGAAAAATATGTTAACTTAATCTATTGACTTTGGAAACCCATCAGGAACATGAAACGTATGTGAGTGAAAAACCCAGTCTCTAACCTCTCTGTAATGCATCTTTGGGTTTGATGCTCCCACCCACAACCATCTGAGCACGCCAGACATCAAACCAGACTGGCTGCCATGCGTTTTCCAGCCTATTTCCTAGGGGAGAAGAAACAATCTTCGCAGGGTCTGACAGTGGGGTGAAAGGTGAGTTACACTGATAAAGGTGTAGCTGCTCGGGTACCATTCTGCCCTCTTCTCACACTCCACCTGTGATGCTAAAATGGCAGTCACATCAGGCACCTAACACCCAGGCCCACCCCCTTTTGGGTCACAGAACTCAGCATGCACAGTCCCTACAGGCAGTAAAGGTGTGCCTAGGAGCTCCCTGATTAAAATCCCCTCAGGCAACACACATATTTCAGTAACGTGAAATGACAGACCACTGCACTGCAGCTACAAATCATCTGCACCACGCTGAACTGTAATTTTAGCCTATTTGTTTGCAATGCAGTCTGGGTCTCTGTAACAGAACCATTTTGTATCAGCAATTGCATGTGGGAGGAGGTGTGGGCAAGTGGATGGCAGGTGCAGTATAATAAAGCCACAAACTCTGCAGTGATGAGGTTGCCCATAAATAAAAAAGCCTTCAGGTAGCCATATTTCTCAAGAGCAGTGACAATCAATCAGACTTAAACAGATGAGCTGGAAATATCTCTTGCATTCCGTTTTATCTACACTTCTCTCAATATTTTCCTTACCCTCTGTTGTGAAAAGGAAGACCTTAATTCCACTCTCCCAAGATCATCAAGCTTTCCAGTGAGCAAATAAACAGTGAGTGCACATTCGAGAGATAGAAGTGGAAATAGGACAAGAGGCAATGGGCAGAAACTGATGCACAGGAAGTTCTACTTGATTATAAGAATTTCTTTACTGTTCAGGTGACTGAGCACTGAACCAGATTGCCCAGGGTGGGTGTGGAGTCTCCCTCCCTGGAGGTATTCCAGAACTGTCTGGACACAATCCTGTGCCATGTGTTCTGGGATGACCCTGCTTGACCCAGTGTGGTCCCTTCCAACCTCACCCATGCTGTGATTCTGTGAAATGTGCCCACAGGGCCTGCAAAGAGCAAGGTCTGTGAGCACACCTTCACACAAAGATGAAATGGCAGTTTAAGGTGAGTTACCTGCCGCAGACTGAGACAGAACTGCATTATTGATTGTTGTGACTCTCTCTCGCTCATCACTGTTTTACAGGACACTTGAGAGCCTTCTTAATGCAAACTAGTATGCACAGAAACATTGGAATATGTCCCCCCGAGCATCCAGTGCTCTCCCAGTCTGTTTCATCTGAGTTCCCAGCTTGACTTTCTGTCTCTTTGGTTATTCCAATTTCAGTATTTCTAAGGTTATTCTCCCTCAGAAGGTTTATCTACAGAAAGCCTTGATTCTGGAATGAGGCATAATAGCTTTAAAGTGCAACGACCATTTCAGAATATGAAATAAAATGTTGCTCTTGCGAAGTACTTTATCGTACAATAACTGATTGGGCCAGCTTCCTGCAGAAGAATTTGCTGTGGTTGTACAGGAAAGAATACGATGAAGGAAAGCATCCCTTCCCTGTGCCAGAACACATTTCTTTACACTCCAGTTCAAATTAGTCCAATTATGATTGTCACAAAACTTTGGCTGTGAAGAGATATCAACTCTTAGAGTCTGCTCGTTGCAATGCGAGGCATCACCATCCACAGCTACTTGCCACCTTTTCTCGGTATCACAAGAGAGAAACCTGTCAGCAGTAGGGCAACAGTGGCAGCAGGTACCCCATCTTCCCTTGGACAACAGGACGTGGAGCCCACACAGATGTTTTCTACACCCTGCATGTGGCAAAGATGGCAAACACACAGGTGGAAAAAATCCTCCAAATTGCCTTTGAACTGTTTGGATGCTGCCAGCAGCACGTGCAGTCCAGCCCTAACTTACAGCTCTAGAGAACTGCAGGGGTTGCTGCTGTGCCTACCCTGAGGATGTATCCCCTAGTCTCAAGGCAGGTGAACTGCATGGGCAGAGCAGTGCTGTCCATGAACTCCATCCCAGTGCTGTCCATGGACTCCAGCCCTTCCCAGGGCTGTCCATGGACTCCAGCCTTTCCCAATGCTGACCATGAACTCCATCCCAGTGCTGTCCATGAACTCCATCCCAGTGCTGTCCATGGACTCCATCCCAGTCCTGTCCATGGACTCCAGCCCATCCCAGTGCTGTCCAGGGACTCCAGCCCTTCCCAGGGCTGTCCATGGACTCCAGCCTTTCCCAATGCTGACCATGAACTCCAGCCCTTCCCCGTGCTGTCCATGAACTCCATCCCAGTGCTGTCCATGGACTCCAGCCCATCCCAGTGCTGTCCATGGACTCCATCCCAGGGCTGTCCATGGACTCCAGCCCTTCCCAGTGCTGTCCATGGACTCCAGCCCTTCCCAGTGCTGTCCATGGACTCCAGCACATCCCAGTGCTGTCCATGAACTCCATCCCAGGGCTGTCCATGGACTCCAGCACAGCCCAGTGCTGTCCATGGACTCCAGCACAGCCCAGTGCTGTCCATGGACTCCAGCCCTTCCCCGTGCTGCAGCACTGCGGGTTCAGGTGGTGCCATCGGGTGTTAGCCCAAGGTACTGTCCATCCACGGAGCACACTGCACACACCCTGCCCTGCACAGCAGCATCACAAAGCTGGGGGAGTCAGTGAGTGGAAAAAACAAAGATGACCCCTGGCAAAGTTTTTGTGCTTCCCCTATACATTAAGTCATGCTGTCCCCTTCAGAAATCAAATAATTTAGTGTTTCTGACACAATGCCCTGGCCCTTCACCACACCTGCGTTATACTCCCATTTATGCAAAGCTGGTATTTTGACTTTTTTATTGCCCTCCAAACATTCCCTGGGTCCTGATGAAATCCCAGGCCCTCACCCTTTCAATCACCTCTCCCTCCTCAGCAGAGAGGCTGGGACGTCCCTCACGTTTGACCTTGCCCCTACACAAATATGCAGCACTGCTTCGTTTCCCTTTTATGGTGTCTCTGCTTATTGCTGACGGTGGTAATTTTAGTTTGTATCAAATCACAGCCAGATTGCTATCCCATAGTGTTTGCAGTCTCCTTAATGTATATTTTGGAAATGCTAAGGAAAACATTTTTTAAAGAGGAGAAAGGAATGACATTCAAATTGCTCACAGAGCACGAAGAAAAAAAACCCATCTTGTCAAGATTTACTGTGGGTCACTAACACTATCCTTTATTATTTAATGGCAGTCACAGGCTCCCATGGGGAGAAACACACTACAGAGCCTTCTGAAAATCACAATGCATTTTTAGATTTGAAGTTTTATAGGGTATAGGATTTGAACCTGTCCCTGATACCAAATCTGATCATTGTTTGCACATGAGAAGATTGTTTTAATCAAAAACTGGAATGGTTTTTCCAAGTAGCAACTCATGCACTGAATACAGAAATTTTCCAGGGTATGCCACTAACACCTGAGAAGAAGCAAAAAATACAGCTATAGTTACAAAATAGCTGGATTCTGCACTCTGCTCCCTTTGAAAGGAATGCCCTACACAAAGGTACAAAACTGGTTACATTCTCCTCTGTGCAGACCTCAAAACTCATGCTTCAGCCTAAATTAACATATATCTACAGTATTGTACTCTTAAAGGAAACTAATGAACTGTTTTGTATTCATCTTTCTCATTACAGATCTGTTACAGCTTATCATATTAATAATATTCCAGCTCTTAAAGGGGGGGAAATTCCCCTGTGCCAGAGAAAAGTATCTTGAATTCTCATATGCACTTAAACACTAAGTTAATCAAATAGTAATAAGTCATACAAGTTACATTTAAGCTGCTAACACAAGATGAACTCCAGCTTTGCTGTGCACAGGATGAATTTTTTAATGGTGTTCTCTCTAGCTGTAATCACTGATAAGGCTTTTGCAACAGTTTTAGAAAGAAAATGATGTAATTTTGCAGCATTATGCATTATTCTGGGAGTGAAATAAGGGCAAGATTTCATTCCACTTCCGTAAAGAGGAGCAGTTCAGAATTCAGAGCCTAAGGGTAGGACAAACTAGAGAGACTTAGTGTCACCTGTTGGCACTTCTGCTTGTGCTCTTCTGGCTGCTCTGACCTTTGGGCCTTTCCGAATTATGGTAATGTGTGAGGATGTCCCATGGGCCACAGCACTGCTCAGAGGCTGTGCTGCATTAGGGACTGTAGATGTGTCTAATCACATCAGCCCTGCCTATAAAATCACTGCCCTCTGAAGCTTTTATGCTGGAGGGATCCTGCTGCAGCCACACACGGAATTAGAGCATTTACAGTCCCTGCTAGCAGTTTAAGATTGGAGGACTGTCAAAGGGCAAGGATTTCACCCAAAAGAGGAAGCAAAATGGCACTTACAAATACCATGCAGGGTGCTCAGGCTCATTCAGCCTGCCACTCAAAGAACAACACGAAGCTACAGTTAAAAGCTGGTAACTGTGCCTTAGGGGGTACAGTCACACCTACCCCTATCTATGCAAAGCTGACAACATGAATGCAAACTGCATGTACACAACCACAGCCTTTCTGGGCTAGATACTTAATTTAATTTATTGTTAATGTGATTAAAAATAAGAACAATCCCAGAAAATTTTGTCTCCTGAGGCAGGCAGATGCTCAATTCTCATTCTGAGTCAATACAGAATTTGGAGAGCCTGAAATCAGCAGGTTCCAAGTGTACTGCACCAAATATTTGTCACCAGAACTTGCAAGTTGCACCTTCAGCAAAGGTTCTTGTTCAGCAGAACAAGAAAAAAAAATCAAAAAAGGTTATGGCTAAATACATTGGACAGGCATCTGGAACTGGCACATCTGAATGTTTTTCACTATCACCAAGGTTCTTGTTATACCAGTGGCTGCCATCTGCCTTCTGGAGAGAAATAGAACAAAACCTTCTCCTGTGTCCACAAGAAGCAGCTCTGATAAAGGAGGAGTAGACTGTGAAAAAGGTCTTCAGAGGTGTACCAGGACTGAGCTGGCTCTGGACCTCACAAGCACCAATGGATTAAAGAGTCCCACTACAAATAAGGCACTGGACTGGTCACTGAACAGGTACTATTGAATATCAGCACTGCCTACTACTCCTCTCAAATCACCCTGCTGATGGTAGTCTCTCTCCTCTATTTCAACTGTAAAAATGACAGAACATACACAACTTCTCTCTAAATTTAAATTTAATTTGTTGCTGACAGTGAAGATTCAGAGCCTAGATTTCAGGGTCTTGAGGCACTCAAGTGATAACAGCATGGTGTTTAGAAATCATCCTTGAAGCACAATAGGGATAGTTTCTATCCCAGTGAGCCCAAGGCTTCCTTATGCTCAATAAGTTTACCTGTCCAAAGTTGTTACCACCCCTGAGTTATTTTAGATTCATGGACTGTCTATGAATCTTTGCTATCTTGATCAGCTGAAAGGCTTCAAATTAACAAGATTGGCATTAAGGGTTTAATTTGGATTAGAAATGGATCTCAGGGTCTACTTCAAATACTGTGGCATCTTTTCTAAATACAGTAAACGATTTCCAATCCTAACTTTTTCTTAGATGTCCTTTATTCAAACAAATAGTCATTTATTAAAACTTCAAACACACATTTTCCCTGACTATCAAACAATTTCAATTCTGTGGTCAAAAGGATAAACACATGCAACATATAATCACTGGTTTTTGCCCACTCTGGCATAAATATAGCTAATTAGATCACTAGAGCAGCAACTTGTTCAAAGTCAAACAAATTTCTCAAAGATATCAAACAATTTTTTAACAATATGAAGACTGCAGCTTTCATCTCCAAAGATCATAAACACAACTGGAGAGAGAATCTGCCAATTATGAGAGATATAGAGGGGCTTTTCAAGTGTTCAAAAGTTGATGGATGATGTCTGACCTTAGCAGAATGGATCAGCCAAAAAATGATAGCATTTTTAAGTTTCCTTTTAAAACCACAGACACATGAGAAACCATAAGAAGTCTCAGCTGTGGGACTTTTCCAAGGTGGTTAAGTTTCCATGTTCATTTAAAGTGAAAAGCAGCAACAAGATTCCTAATATCTGAATACATTAAGTCAATCTACTTTAAAATATATAAAACTGACCAAGGTGCAAATGGAGTGAGGCTCCAATAAAATTTTCTGAACATTTCTTTTTTAAAACTTCAAAGCTTTTAGAATTTGTGACTTACAGGTTGTTTTAGTGTCTAAGAAATTCACTCCCAGAATCTCACTGTAAGTAGTTCTCCCTATATAAATAATGCAACTTGATACAGCAAGCAACAGATACAAAAAAAAAAAAAATTCTTTCTTCTGAAGGTTTTATATGTTTAAAAGTTCCAGCCAATTCTGTAGGCGACCAAAACAGGATTAGTATTGTTTCAGCAGAGGTAAAAAAATTGCTTCAAGATATTAGAGATCAAAATGAGGATTAATCTGTGCTGAAATACATGGTAGGCCTTCTAAAGACCTGTGAAATCTCAGCTGTTCAGTTTATTTTCATGCAGGATGGATCTTTCCATAAAATGGGAACTACAGTGTTAAATTCCTGCTTGCTAGTTTGAGGTTTTAAAGGAGATATGCCAATTATACTATTATTTATTTAGGAAATGCTTCTTTGGATGAACACAAAAAGAAGCTTAAAAGGCATTCCTCTATTTTGTGAATTTGAATACAGAACACTACATTACAAGATTTATGGTAGTTATACCCAGTAGCAAGATACTTCTCTTTACTGGGGGCTCAGATAACCCTCTCCCCTCATCATCTTTTTGCCTAGTTTCCCCATTTCTCTGCACTAAGTTCAGTTTCTGCTTGCCCCATCTTCAAATGTCCTTGTTTAGTTGTCTGCCCTTTCTTCACAACCTTTTCTTCTTACTTTTTCATTTCCTTATGCCAGCAGTACCAGTGCATAAGGTCTTTCAATGAGAAGCACTGCTGACTGAAAAGCTGCTAAAACCCCAGGAGCTCACAGAAGCTGAAAACCACAATATCAATACATTTCTAAACAGATGATGTATTGGACAGTGGGTAATGAGAAGTTCTGGGAATAGATTCTAATCCAGGATCTTTCCCTTGGAAAGGATAGAATAATAATGATGGAGCTTCAATCCACCCTTAACCTTTGCCCTCCACCTCCACACTTTAAAATCACAATCATTGCAGTTACCATTGAGTATTGCTTTAACTGCAGCTGCAAACAGTGCTCATCTCATTCTTTGAGGCAAACACTCTACTCTGGGCTCCTTAAATTTGACAAAGTTCATTTTTCCTAGGCATTTTCTGGAACTCATCACTGGGTAAAAATAGTAAAGAGTTGGCCCGAGGAGCATTTTTTCCTGCCTGTTAATGTATTTCCTGCTAGCTCTGTCTTGTGAAATTAAACATGTCTCAGAAAGGAGTCTGCGCTGAAGAACCTTCCAATAGCTCATCAGCTTGGAGCAGACCTAGAATTCATTTCATCTGACAAAGTATCACCCCTGCCTTGAGCAGACCAGCAGCCTCTTTATCACATGGTGTATGAAACATCTGTACAGCAAGGCCGAGCTGCTCCTGCTGGGTTTATTATTTCGGCCACTTCCCAGGCAAAATTAACTGCTTTGTCACCACGTTCGTTTTGACTTCCCCACAGATTAAAGCCATCAGTAATCACTCCCCATCCCTGCAGCTCTTTCCAGGGCACTGGACTGTTTGTTCCCACACTATCTTCACGAGGTGGGGTTGTGCACTGCTGATGTAAAGAGCCGGTCAGTTTTACGGCGGGCGTTATCGTCTGCTGCTGCTGCTGCGCAATCCCTGACCCGCTCAGCCGCCCTCCAGCCTCCAGCAGAGACCTGCCCATCACACAGCCCACACAAACTTCTGATTAGAAACACTTCTGCAAAAATTACATGATAAAGCATCGTGACACAAGACAGACTGAGTAAGAGACAAGTCTTACAATACGCAAGACCATATCTAAATAAGACATTTAGGCAGACGTTCTATGGCCTAATTTAAGGATCCTTAATTAATCGAGGATCCTTAATACTACCCACAAGTGAACTGTGAATCAGTGTTTTGTAGAGAAGCCATTAGCCAGGTCAGGATCCTACTGTCCACTCCAGGATTGTAAAATAACAACTATGTCTAACTGAAGTAAGTTATAGTTTAATATCTATAGCTACATGACTAACAGAAGAGAGGTTAGTGGGCAAGAGGGATCAAAGCAATGCCAGGATGCCTCAGTACTAACACAAGTTTAAACTTACTAAATTTGTTTTCATTTCAAATCAATGTATCATTTGAAGACTCATATGGCAGACAGCTCACTCACCTTGGACCCTCTCCTAGAAGCTGGCTCTGTTTCCCACCTGCAGTCACCATCCCGTATCACCCTAACACTGCACAAAAATTAAGTTACAGAGATTTGTTTACCAGCTACAGGAAAGTAAAGGCAAAGGAGAGTGGGGAAGCACACACTGAGGAATGAATTCCTCAGACAGCAGCCTCACTGCTCATCAGGGCAGCCTAAAAGTTTTACTCCAAGTCAAGCCTACCTAACTAGCTGGGTACCTTCTGTGGCACGGCAAGATTTGAATCAGCAATTCTGACCCTATCCTGAAGCCTTCTGTGATCTTAACACTGGGTGACCAGTTCACGTAACAGTGGCTGAGTCCAGGAGCTGAGGACACTTATACCACATAGCAAACACCGTTCTGTGGATCAAGATCTCATTCAAGTCGTGGATGAAATAGCACAGCAGGACACTGGCTGTCAGCCCCAGTGCAATCCACAGAAAAGGATGCTTTTAGCACAGATTAATGAAAAAACATACAAAGGAGGAGTTTGACTGAACTGCAAAGGCATAAGCAGAGTTCTGTTAAATGAGAGTCTGGTTGAATATAACAAACAGTTATTTGCAGCACACCCTTGCAAATTAACAACCCAGAGAGTTACAGAAGCTCCAATAATCCTACTTTTTAACTTTTTCCCCCCACGTTTCCAATCAAAAAGTTTCATAGGCAAAGGTAATCAAGAAAACTTTTTTTGAAGTAGCAAATATATTTCACATTTTGATATTTCCATGGAAACCTTTAATACCTTGTGTAGCACAATATGTTCTTTAAACCCATTAAGCTCATGAGAAGACTGCATTTTGTCAAGAGAAATGGATAGGCTTGGATTACTGCTGGCAACATTTTTAAAATAAACATTGTCTTGCACTTTCCTTCAAGTGTGTTTATCCTACATTTTCCTCTGAAAGAAAATGATCCCACAACATGGAAATAGGATATTGAATCCCATCAAGTGGCTTAGGGCTGCCTCGTGCAACAGAACTGCCCAGTACAACTCTGCTCTGATGGCTGCAGCAGGGCTCAAACAGCTCATCTCTGACATTGGTCTGCTGACATAGTTCTCCCTAGCAATTTGTCCATAAAAATAACTGGCATTCTTATTAATGTGGCTTGCCAAGACCTGGGTGGGTGTGAAAACTGAAGCTGCAGGGCTCGTTGTTCCAAGTCAAGGAGCAGACACCTGGAGATGGGCCTCTTTGCTCCTGCCTGTGCTGCTCATGCTGCATAAATAGAGTTAAACTCCATTTGCCAGAGGGGTTGGTCCAGTGCAAGTCACAAACATTAAAAGTCGTCATTGTTATAAATTACAGCCACAGCTGCCAACTGGAAAAAGCTTTGCATAGCTGTAACTGATAATTGTGCAATGCTGTCAAAACTCTATCAGAAACTAGATTATCACACACACCCTAAAAAAGTATCCTGTTCCACCTCATTTTTTGTCTTAAATCGTGTGAAGAAATTGCAGTTTCCAAAGAAACACATACTTTTTCCTCTTAATCTCTGCCATGGTTAAACACACACACTGATGAATACCAAGGATTTTCTGTTTGCTCCTGTAGCACACCCACCACACACAAGGCACATGCTATTACACACTGCACTTGTACTCCCACCTGCTGTAAATAAGATAATGAGTTTGCAACACAAAAGTCCAAGAAAGGTTCTAACTAGATACTGCAACTAACTGAATAAATTTAAGCAGTCTGGTGTTTGCCACCGGGAGAAAAACATTTAAAACTGACAGGAGAGTTAGTTTTTATTAAAGTTGTATTTCTAATGCAAGTACTATTGAGGGAACTGGGTAATCAGCATTACTTCATAACCTAGTGAATATTTCTCTGAGTTTTGGTTAGATGCATGGGCTAAAAACAGATAAATTAAGGGAGGATAAAAAGGATGCCAGCACATCAGTATATCACCACAGAGCTGTCTTCCAGGCACAAGGTGAACCATCAGGACCTTCTATCTTGTTTTAAAATTCACTCTCCTTGAGCCTAATTCTTCTTTAGGTCAGAGACAAAGCTCTTATTGACTTCCAATGGGAGCCAAATGGGGTCAAAAATTAGTGTTTTTGAAAGATTTTTCCACAGACCCAACATCAGGAACGTTTCCTGTCTAATATATCATTGCAATGAGATATTCATGGCCTGTGGAATTCACTATCTAAATAAGCAGGAAAGGTAAAGATTTTCATGCAAATTGTCCAAAATGGCAGAAGGAGCCTGTGGCAGAACTACCACCATAGATTTCCACAGTGCTGTAGAGCTATGTTCAGTCCTGCTGTGTTCCACCTCCATCAGCATTTCGTGCTCTGCATTGATAAAAAATGTCAGCAACAACTTCACGCTTTTTCCTGGTAAAAATTAGGAAAGCTCCTTCCAGAAAGGAGTTTTGGCACCAAGGCAGAAAAGCAATCTGGTAAAAGCTT
The DNA here is from genome assembly GCF_009819655.1 of Sylvia atricapilla. NCBI lineage: Eukaryota > Metazoa > Chordata > Aves > Passeriformes > Sylviidae > Sylvia > Sylvia atricapilla. Next base: position 28,096,584 of record NC_089146.1, read on the forward strand.
GGGGAGCCCACACTGGTCTACAGAGACACACCCTGAAAGCTACAAAGCCATCAGGCTTGGGCAGTCAGGACTATTTGTATGAATGACACCTCTGTAGCAGATCCTTCGATGCTCCACCTCAGCCACACAGGCTCAGTTAGCTCAGCTTCACTCCAAAAACTGCAGCCACAGATAACACACAAGGAAGCAAACAAGAAAAAAATCCTCCCTTAACTTCTTTGGTGGCAAAAACAAGAGAGACCCCTAATGAAAAAGAACAATGGCAGCAAGAAAAGAAGTTTATAAGGACACAAGTTTTGTTCCATCCAAAGTCTTCAAAGGACAGCTTTGCAAAAGAGGACAGAGTTTAATCACCAAGTCCAGTATTGCAGTTAAGAACATAAATCTACTGTATTTATGCCCAAGAGACTTTGTGTCTTCCCTTGTAACAATGTGCCAGTCCTTTCCTTGGATGCTTGTTCCTGTCCAAGATTCTCCTGTCTTAAGCAATAAATCCGGCGGGTTTGTGTGCTAGCAGACTCAGGTTGTGCATGTTTCCAGAAACAGACACGTCTCTGGCCTGTCCTCCTGCTGCCAACATTCTTGTGCCTCCAAGGGAGCCTTTGTAAACACGATGTTAGGAATAGCTTCTGAGACACTTCCCCAGGTAGAAAATGACAGATACAGACCCAGTGAAACACTGGCAAAACAAATCCCAAAAACCAAATCAAAACCAAACCAACCAACTAACAAAACTCAACAAAAAATAGGGACTAAAAATACTTGCTGCAGTGATTAAATTGCCAAAAGAGACAGAGAAGTCCATTGCAAGACTTTCTTTGAATCACTACCTTACTGTCAGATTTCTCTATTTCACATGAATTTCATGTCAAAAGAAATACCAGGAGAGAAAGCTGAACTTCTAGATCTTCTGAATCTTACATATTTAAATGGAAAAAGACTTCTGTATGTATTTCTATCTGTTTCAATCAGATATGAGACACTTATCCCTATCACAGCTATACAAAACCCATATACTACTCCAGTCTCATGGAATAGTATTTTCTGTTGTATTTTCATCCACCTAAGCCTAATCATTCAATGTACTCATCTCTCTGATAACAGGTTCCCTGACCCATTTTGTTAAAAACAGCCCAATATGACTTTACACACTGGCATGGGTACACACACAGTGACTAACTGGTCCAAGAAAGGACTTTCCCAGTCCTTTCAGATTCATCAGCATCTTCAGCTTTCAGCTAAACATAGTAGAGATTCACAGGAAACCAAACACCTCAAGCTTAACTGAAGTACTGTCAAATGATTTAGCTCTCTGCTTCTCCAGCTAAAAGAACATCTTCAATAAAAAAATTACTCCCCTCTATTATTATCACTTCAGTCCCTTTCATCCTACCAGGTGATTTGGTAACTAAAAGAAGTTACCAGCTAAAACTGATCATGCATGGAAGACAGTTCATTCATTGACATACAAAGTTCATTTATTGCCATACAAAACATGGAGAGATCATTGCAGATTGCATTTGACAGTTCCCTGCATCACATATTTTAACTGTAGCCCTGCACAGCTGCATGCATGCACATTCCCAAAGGTTCACAACTATAGTTTAGTAACCCCAAAAACGGAGATATTATCCTCAACATTGTCCCAGTATCCAGAATTGTTGTCATTTTAACACTACTGATGGTCTGTATGATAGTAACTAAATCTTAAGTCACTTTCAAGTGAATCTACTCAACTTCATGACTTCACCATAATTTTTAAGAGGAACACTCAGGTACTCTCCCTGTCTGCCACAGCAGTTACAGGTTTGCTCTCAACCTTCTTTTCCAAGAAGTAAAACTTCCAGCAGAATATGCTTCTGAACATCACAGGGAAGTCTGCAGTACTTCTCCACTCTCCTGGGGAAACAACTCCTCCACTGTTCACCAGAAATTCCATTTCACAGCCTTCAATCACAACCAACGCAGCACCATCCAGGCACTCATGCAGGAACTGTATTCCTAAGCTTTTGAAAAGAAACAATAGGAGTTAACTGTACCTTAGAGGAGTCCTTCTTTACAAGCTATTCTTTTTAAGGCTGTGCTACAGAAAATTTAGAGAAGATTTTAACCAACCTATACATGTTATGACAAAACGTATAGAAACAGACTTAGTTCCATATTCTTTGATAACAGAGAATGTTTTTCTTTCTACCCATCCTTCTCCCTTTTCTGTATTCAGAATTACACTGAAGCATATGTTCCCAGTACCATAACCACCACTGGATTTCTTTCAAGCTTTCACATATGAAAAGCCTGAGATATACCAGCTTCTCTCAAAATTATTACAATGAATTATTCCCCAAACAGGATCTGTCCTGATTTGTGGCTTACAAGCAAATATCAGGATGACCTGTCACATGAAACAGATAAAAAAAATTGTTCATGGTTTTTCATACCATAATTTTGACCTTTTAATTTTCTGATTATTTCTCCCAATAACTGAAAAGATTTGTTTTATGATACTCATAATTTAGGAGACCTTGGCAAGTGCATACGATATCTTTCAGCATTGCTGCCAAACAACTTGAGTTAAAGCAATAAATCAAGGCCTAACTGTCCTGTGCTGATAAGCAGAATTACCAGCAACACATGTTTTATAGCTTTAGGATATCAGTTATTTGTATAATTGAAGTCCAACCATCACCTGAGAGAAATGCACACAAAATATAGTCACAAAGCATCAATGACACATTGCACAAACATGGCTAATAATTTTAACTTTATTGCTGCCCTTCCCATTGTGATTTAGGAGAACATTACTGGTTAGCAACTGCAAGCAATGACACACTTCATTCAGAGAAAACTGGTGAAAGAGGAGTTTTATTCTTCATCGGGACAGAGCCTATTCCTTTCATACGATTTGTTCTCATTTCAGCTGCCTGAACTTTGGAAAAGCAAATGCTTTAATAAACAGGCACAAAAGCATTGCAGGGTCCTTGACACCTCTGTAAGGCTCATGCTGAGGTCCAGCCCTGCACCAGCTCTCTCCTATCCAGCTGTAGGTACTTCAAGTCCCTTTTTCAGTGTCACTTTTTTGTCTGAGGAAACAGCGTAACAGATGGGAAAGAAATGCACCAGCAACTACCTGCACACTGCCATGACTCGTTTTATTTTGTGTGCAATCAGGGTGAAAGGACTGGCATTGGTTTGTACAATATCATAGAATACTAAAGTATGAAGCAAGCTGCAGCATTGTGCATCCTTTGCCATGCTCTGAGGTGAACACAGCCAGTCTGGAAGAAACTGCTTTAGAAAAGCTTTACAAAAGGAAGGGTATTGCTTGTTTTCCATCCCTCATAAGGCTGACTTGGTGCTTTCTTTTGGCTGTCCAGTCCCTGCCTTGCTAGGTGTGCCTGGTCAGAAAGAGTTCTTCACCCAAATGGGATTGGCTCTGCTCATTAGGACGTGCAACGATTCCTCATCAGCTTTAACCATGAGGATTTTCTCATGGTTAAACTTCTCACAAGAGCTGGAAGACCCAAGTAATGTGAAAGAGAGCACAGAAGTGCCGGATTCCATCTGCCCTGGAAGAGGGGAACCCATGGAGCAGCAGCAGGTAGGAAAGCAGCAGAGAGTCCATCATGACACATCCCCCCCTGCCCCTGCCATGGGGCTTGGTGAAGGCAGGAATGGCAGACTCTGTGTGCTGGGCCCTCAGGAGAAGCCGAGGGAGCAGATGACAGCAGAGCTGTACCTACCCCCCTGCCCTCTTTGCCAGTCCCTAGTGAGCTCTAAGCAGGCATGCAGTTGAATCCAGGGATAGTGCAGTAACCTGCCAGCAAGGGCCAGTAGCTCCCTCCCGGAGGGATTTAGGTTGAATTCCCCATTCCTCCTGGCTGACCTCTGGGAGCTGTCTGGCCACCTCACATCCCTATGCACCAGCCATGGCCCCAAAGGGGCAGTCACATCTCCCCCGAGGCTTGTGTGACTTGGCTTCTCTCTCCCTGCCTTACAAGACAACCGTGGCAAATGGGGCACTCAGCAGATGATGAGAGCTGACCAACCCTCATCAAAGCTGAGAGGGCTGCGTTTACATCTGGAAAGGTTTATTTGTTTTGCTGGAAGATAAATACAGGCATGACCATAAAACAAGTATTTTTACACCTAAAAAATACTGCCAAAAGGGGTTCAGATTTTTATTTGCCAATTATGAAGACATTCTATCTCTAAATTCAGAGCACTGAGATTCTGCACCAAAAGGCATGCTATTTCACTGCCAGCAAGTTAATTTTTCTTCTTCCCTGTGGAACCTATTTTTCATTGTGGCAGTTTCTGAATACAGAAATGTGAAACAGAAGAAGCCTGGAGATCTAGTGAAATTCCACAGGACTGAAAAAGTCTTAGCCTCTCAGTGCTGTGTGGCTGGGGGTACACTTATCTCCATAACTGCCCAGAAGATTTCCCTAGAGTTTTGCCACCACAGAAAACTATCTGTTGTAATGAATTTATTTCTAAGCACCTATCTCAACTGGAGACAGCAAGCTGCTATGGACAGAAGGAAAATGATTACCCTATCGAGAGAAAGATTTTCTTTGGGGAAAAGTACTGAAACATACAGTAAGAAAACAGTCTATAAGACAGATCTGCAATGTCAAATGTAACCTTGAGTTGCTGCAGGGCTTCATTTGTCCATATCTCTGTCTCCCCTCACCCGTAAAACCAGTATTAGATCTTCATTTGCAAAACTGTTAAAAATGCACTGCCATTCACCAACTGTTCAACATCCTAGTAGCCTAGTCTTGACATGAAACACCTTTCTCCTGGCTGTCAAAGAAGCAGAGTTGCAAGAGTTGCCAAAGAATCTGCCTCTTTCTGAACATTATCATCTTTACAAATTATATTAGCACTTTAGGAAACTAATTTCAATTGGCAGGCCTGGCTGGTCACTTGAAATGAAAGGCAAGAAGGAAGAAGGTGATATTTAAAAAATGCATCTCAAATCACATCAAGGAAAAAAGCAGTAGAACTACACATTTGTCTGGCACATTTTGTTGACTCAGAACTCTGAAATCTGGCATTACCTTGTTACAAAAGAAGCATTTTCAGCTGCATGTTATTTTTCTACAGGGATTTGACTCATTTTTCCAAACTTTAATTTAGAATCAATTGTTTGCTGTGTTATTTTCACACATAAAAGGCAGCATTGGCTCTTATTACCCCACAGAGATTTTTAAAAGCCTAGAATACAGTTGTGGAATAAGTTGCTCCTTTATTTAGGGAGAGGGCAGAGAGGGGGAGGAGAAGCACAAAAACACCTTCAATTGCTTGAATCACTTAGTTAGCCAAGCATCCTAATGCCTCTGTGTTTCAAAGAGCAATTCTCTAAGCCAATAGGAGTTGCAGGTTTGTAAAAATTGAAGGCTAATAAAACCATTTGACTGTCATTTCTGAGTGGGTGGAAGCTCTCTTCTGAATCCATTTGGAAATGAAATCACCCACACATTTCCATACTTGATAAAGACCATAGGGCAAATGACCACCTGCCAGCAGAGAGAGGGGAAGGGAGGAGGGAAGACATAGAAGAAACCCCAAACCCTAACACGAGATATTTCATGCTGTGTATTTGTGACAAGATGCTAGAAATTAACATTAAACTAGTTTTTATTCCTCAGTAAACCTACAGAGCTATGGAAAAGTACTTTTTTTCACAAGCATTTTTTTTCTACTTCTCAAATAGGGCTCACAATTACACACAGACTTAATATAAAACAGTTCCGCAAATTCACTAAGATCAGTACTGTGCCTTTTAAGATTTGTCTCAAGCAAGACTTTAATTTGTGAATCAGAACTTTGCATGAAAAGGGTGTGGAGATAATGCTGCTTAGAAATTAGGCATCTTCTCCAAGCTGCAACAGTTGAATCAATCAACTTGTTATCATTATGAGAAACATGTACTGTCTGGAAACCTGCAGTCAGCTGAAGCAGCAACATTACAGCCATTTGTATGCTGAACTGATAAGACATATTCCACAAGTGGGATGTGGAAGAGGCAATGAAACTCACTTTAAAAAGAAAAAAAAAAGAAAAATCCCAAATCCAACCAAAAATACAAACAAACAAACAAATCCCTCACCAAAGTAAACAACTAAAAAACCCAAAACCAAACCAAAAACCACCACAAAAATTCATATGAACTTTCCTGGGAATTTAGAATTCCCCTCTCTGTGCTGAGGATCTCAATCCTGACAATAGTCCTGTGTTCATCAATGCAATAAACTACAATTTTGGGAAGTCTAGGTCCTGTATCTGACCCAGAGGCCCCTTGCTGCCTTGGCACTACAGAAGGACTGTCCTGACATGCATTTTACTAAAAGCCCCCTCCTACTCTAAAGCCCAGCCTGCACAAAAAAAAGACAAAGTCTGAAAAGGTTTCAAGGAAAAATTACTAGAATGATCTGATCTTGAGAACTGATCATAAGGAGCTCATTTGCCCAGCTCGATGAAAGCAAGACAGAGAGACAATTATTCATATGCAGAAAAGAGCACTGATGCCACAGAGCTTTGAGTCATGCAGCTGAACACGATCGGAATGTTTTCCATTGAAGCATCCCAATCATCAGAATTTTAGAAACAAGATATTCAAGCTGGAAACAGAAGCACGTTTTTACCACACAGGTAGTCCCTTATTGTGATGGCTTAGAGAGGACAACTGTAATTAACTATCATTTAGGACCCACTTTAATCTAAACTGAGTATTTCACATGAAGATTCTCTAATTCATCAGTACACATCCCAGCTTAATGCAAAAATTAGTTAGGACTCACACAATGTGTCATTTAGGAGTTTAAGCTGTAAGTCTGAACACAGCTGTGGTAGAGGATGAATCTACTCTTTGCAGGGCTTTCCCAGCTGGGAGTTTGCAGCGATTCAACGCGTGTCCCTTTGTACAGATATGCAGTTATCATCTACAGGCATGTTCCCTTCACTGTGGAAGGGATGGCTCCTGAGCAAGGCCGGACACTGGCACATGCAGGGCACGAGGTGAGCTGGTGGCACTGAAGGCACAGTTCCTCTCACATGCAGTCCTTATGGCTCCTCCACTGCCACCCCCAGGGCAACACAGGGCTCTCTTGCCCTGCACTGGTACCCGTACATGCTCAGTTGGATTTTATCAATACAAAGTCATACAGGTTTCTAGAATATCCCCATTTGACAGAATAAAAACCATTTTCCCCCATTTTCTACGCTCATTTACTAAGCACACCCACGTCACCTGGTGGAAGGTCAAATGGACAGCTCTCATGTTTCGGAAGGTGAGGACTATGACCTCTACACCATCAACATCCTGCAGTCAGAACAATGTCTAAAATTTACATCAGAATGCAAAGTAGCAAATGCCAATTTTACACGAACAGAAAGCCCAGATTTGAAGAATTTAGCTTATAGCCTCTAAAGCTCAAACATGTCATAGCGGGGTAAATATTCTTTTTATTAGCAGTCATTCAGAATACGCTACACTGAAGTGATTTTGCTGCTAGCAAATAATGCACTACTCTTGAATTTTCTGCAATAAAAGCTTTGTACCACATCATTATTAATTTATCTCATAAATGCTATTATCTTCAAGATGTTCTCCTTAATAATTCCTTCAAAATTGTGAAAGCTGGCTGAAAGCCAGCAACAGTGCCACTGAAATGAAAATAAAAAAGATTCCTGAAAGCTGAAACAGAGAACGATTCTCATCAAAAACTAAAGCAGAATGTCAGTGTATTTTAGATGTTGACATTTTAAGTAAACCATGATGACCTTATGTCTCTGAAACTTCAGTGTAGTTGTTATATGGAACCAATTCCCCATTAAAACTTTGAGAGACATAGTCATTAAAAAAATGTAGAGAAGAAACATCCAGCTCCTTCAGCCTAAGCACATTACATTTGATGGTTTCTCATGCTTAAATACACTACACAGTACTTGACTGTGCACCTTGTTCTGAGCTGTATGCTCAGAACAGCTGCTCTGTATGCTCAGAACAGCTGAAGAATGATGCAGAGCCAGAGAAATAAATGCCTTCATGTGAACTAAGAGCAGACAGTAGTGATGAAAAAGAGGATAGGCAGTCAACAAGGTGTGACAAAGACTGAATTGCACGTAGGTCCTTATGTAAGGCTGTTCTTTAGGCACCACCGAGATGAAACTTCAAGCGAGGACATGCAATTTCATAACATATAACAGCTCTCACCACTAAGCAAAGAGAGAAACTAAACTGCAAGCCAGAAGACTTAGCTTTTCTTTCTCCTGCTGCTGTTCTGTCACAAAAGCACAGGAATCACAGAATCTCCCCAAGTCACAGCTTCTTGCCAATGGAAGACAGAGAAAAAGCATCTCAAGACGGTTTTTTTTCCTTCTTTTCTGGGACAGAAATGGCTCATGTTTGTACAGTGATACAAAGCTGAGCAACTTCCACAGCTTGTTGAGCACATGCAAGCACAGTTCCATGTGCCTGGGCAGAAACACCAGTTCTGTCACTCTGATTTCAGGACAGCTCTGCTGAGCTCCAGTGAAGCACACACAAGAATATAAGGGGGACAGAGTGAAAGTGAGACTGAGCTTTGTGAGGGAGCTTGCCAGAGAGGCCCAAGGAAGAAACCCATCTGTTCTCCTGTTATGACTAAGAGAAGAACATGACCACATGACTCGTCCAAAACACTGCCATTCTCCGTCATCAGAGATCAGCACAGCCTTACAAAACAGGGGAAGCAGTGGATGAGGCTGTACAAAGCTGGGGGTGTCCCAGCAGGAAGAGGAAAAGCTGTTTTGGTTTTTCAGAATCTGCTCTCCCATTCACTGGTCTGTGGGGATAACTTTTAAAAATGTGAGGTTCAGGCAATTTAATTTACCTTGAGCCCAGTAGCAGAATATCTCACTCATTTAAAGTAACGCAAAATTGAGAAACTTTGCCTGTCTTTAATACAACTGTCAACTGAGGGGAGGGAGGTAAATCACCATAAGCAAAGTACTTAATCAACTGTTACTGATATTCTGAGTGCTTTACTTCAACTTCCTTCTCTTGATGAGGAAGGTAAAAATGAAGGATGTTTTGCAGCAACAGTGCAAGAGGCTATGAAGAATGTCCCTGCTGATTAATTCTAATACGGACCAGGCTTTTGCAAGACTCAAATTTAAGACAATCCTGATATCCCACTTTCATCTGTCATAATTCAAGTTCCTGTAACTGAGGCTTTCATTTTTGCAGAAACTGTTTAATTCTGCCACAGGACATCCTGAGGCAGTTCTATGGATCACATGAAGAGTGCATAAGGAAACTGAGGTGAGAACAGGAAAAAGAAACTGAAATGTATCTGATCAATGCGCACTGTGAGCCAAGATGAAGCAGAGATCAAAAAAAGAACTGGGATTTCATAAGCTGAAAGAAGATGCTGCTTTTTCCTTACTGGTCTAGAAGGGATGATCCAGGATGTGATGCAGGAGGATGGGCTTAGGTCTGTATGATTTTTCAGAGGGAGGAAGGCTAAAGAAATAAACTTGGGTTTTAGTAAATATGAACAGCATTTTTAATTAAAGAGCCAACTATTCTCTATATGGTAGACACTAAACACTGGCTTAGAGCTGCTCAGATCAGCATCCCAGTGCACTATCAACACTGTTAAAATGGAAATCCCTCCAGACACTGCCACTGAAACCAGCTTTTTCATCACAAAGTCTTAGTTTTACATAGCATTTTAGGCCTGAAGCAGAGTACAGTGAAAACAGCTCTCAATGTACTTGAAATAATTAAAGAGAGACTAAAGGAAAATTGAGGGAAAATATCTGGTTGAAAACTTCAAGATCATAGGAACTATTTAAAATATCAAGAGAAGGGAAGAGCAGAAATGGGACAAAAAAAATCACTTGGAGGCTATGCATCATGGAGATGAGACTGTAAAGCCCAGGAGTATAACTAGGATTGCTTCTGCTTTGAAAAACTGTTCAGCAGTATTTCTATTTTGCAAAGAATAAAGATGTCATAACAAAAATTAGAGATCTTAAACAGTAAGAACAACTGAAGGAGGATTTATTTGTTTGTTTGAATGAGACAGAGACAGCACACACATACCCAGGAGGCCCTTCTGAAATCCCAGCCTTGGGGTTAACTGGCTTCCAGTCTAGTCTCCAGCAGGAGGTCCTCACGCTACAGATTACTGCACGTAAACACAATCCTAATGTAAATCAAGCTACAAACACAGGTATTGCTGCCAGTTGATACAGAACATGTAATTCCTTGAGTCCTGGAATCAAAGAGGTGGTTTCCTGAGAATCTGCAACTCCAGCTCAGTGATATCTCACAGCACAAGCTTCCAGCAAAGCTCTTCCCGTGGCTGGAGCTGTGTTGCAAGGCTGTGCCCTGGGCAGATTTTTCAGGGCTCATAGGAAAAAGCTCATCTGTAGTAACACAGTTATCCTTGAGACTTCCACCAGACTGTAAAATTTGGCTGTGATTGGCCAATGGGTTAAAAAAGGGAGGGGAAAAGAAGAAGGAAGGAAAATATATACAGAAGGAGCTTCATCTTGTGTGCTCGTTTCCTATGGAAACAAGGCTAAACCCAACAAATTATGAAATGAACACTCAGTTTGGTGCCAGTTCTGTTTCAGAGCATAAGATGACAGAGACACCTCAAGCAGCAGAGAGTATGTGCCCTTCACTGTGTCAAGCAAGAGTGTCAGCAATGATTGCACTGATCCGTCTTTCATGATGCATCACATTATGGCAGTGCAAGGAGGAGGGGAGGGAGGAAGGGAGGCCAAGGAGGCACCAGTAGATTCTGAGCACATGGTTAGCACAGAGATACTCCAACAATGAAAGGCTGCTAAAGAGCCAAATTAATGATGTCTAACCAGATAGTCTGGACTCTTTTTATTATCCCATCTCCTGCACACAGTTCATGGAGCTTGCTCCTCACTGACGTGGTTGCCATATATAAACAATACATAGTACACATACAGGGAGGGTAAAAAGAAAATATACAGCAATCCATGTATTTTAGCTTGCCAAGTGGTGCCATTTGTCTGTATATACAGATCTCAGAGCTACTAAAGAACAGAAAAAGCTCAAAACGCCTTTGCATTTCCAAGCATCCGTTCTCTTCTCTAGAGTGACTCTTCTTTTAATGTCAAGACGAACATTCTAAGTTAGCCAGACATATTCCAATCCAGCAGAAAGGAATTATTTTCCAAGCCCATTCTAAGTCACTTGCTCTTAGTGCCATGTAAAGCTCTGAATCATCAAGTAAATATAACTTACTTTTAGGGAGGCAGCTTTGCAGAATAACTTCTGTTCTTCAGCACCCACAAGGAGCCATCTAAATTACCCACATGCAGAAAGACACTAACTCCACCAGGCAGATAACCAAGCTAAACACCAAAGGCTCAAGCACCTTGTACACTATCTAAAAGGAAAGCCTGATTAGGTGAATCGACAGCAGAATACAAAAAGTATTTCAAAGACTCTCGGATCTGATTCTAGCCAAATTCCTTGCTGGCTCAGCAAGTGCCTTTTCCAGATCTACCACTCACCTGTGCATCTGCTGAGGATAGACACCTCTGTCTACTGCTTGTTTCCCCAACAAGGCAGCTTTGCTGGTGGCTTCTTTACACTACCAGAGAGCAGACTCCGGGATCTGCTGCCAGACAGATAAAACAACCTTCAGCTTGCACAGAATTGCTTTGTCACAAAAGAAATATTATCCAAGAACAACAGCCTTTCACTGTGCTAACAGGGTTGCAAAATCCTCTGAGAGAGGAACTTGCAGCATTGGCCCTCAGTTCCCAGCACAGGAAAAGAAAGGCTGCTCTTTGGCACTGCTCAGGGGAAAATCATGACCTTCACTTCACTCAGCCAGCTACTGGGCAATGCCACGTCACCCATCTTTCTTCCAAGCTTCACCCCAGTACCACTGAGTTACAAGCATAACATTTCCCACTGCAAAACACTGATGCCTCCCTACAGCCAAGTCTGCCATCACATTTCCAGCAGTACTCCAACCTCTTTAATAAAGACTTCATGGACACAGAACAATCCATCTTCTGGTTTTGGTCAGAAAAAATGCTTCTTCTTGATCCTTTATTTAAATTTCAGGTTCCTTACCATCAGATACTATGCTATGCTTATAGAAAGATGTACTCTACCTACCCACAATCAATAGTTATCTGAGATCTTGTCTTAATATCCCTCTTGGAAAGTTAAAGGACACCATTCTGACACACAAACACTGCCAATTGGTTATACAGGGCCTTATTTTCCAGTAGAAATAGTAATTCACATATTCATGCAACTGTGCCTAGAGATCAAGCCTTTTTGGAGACAACCATATTACCAAAAGGCACAGACATTTGCCTAGTCCTAATTTAGTCTAGCATTTTACCAAGGAACTCTATAGCTTTTATAGTCAGTAGGTTTTCATTTAGTCAGAAAAAAACCAAAATCTGCACAAAATTAATTTCTTTGTAAGAGTAACCCACTAACTCAACTGGTAACAGAGAGGTAAGCCAAAGGCAATATCTTTATTGCAGCCACCAAGACTTGACAACTCAGTATAGTCTAGGACAGCAGTAGGACAGTCCACTTAAAATATCTGGATGTAGAAGACAATCAGTGGCTGATTGTAAAGCACACTTTCCATAACAAAAGTAACTTCCTTTTCCCCAGGTGATTTTGAGACAAATAGCAGGTCCCTTGCTGCTGCCCGTTGGGAAACACGAAGCCAGAGTTTCCATGTCATGTAAAAGGAAGGTGTCATCTTTCTGTGGTGTCACTTACTCACTAGCTCACACCACCCACACCACTGCTAGAGAGGACTCGGCTCTGAGATGGAGCAGGTTTTCCCCAGGCAGGGATGCAAACAAGCCAAGGTGCTAAAACAGTCAGAGGGAGAGAAGTGACATGCAGGCTGCACACTCACTCTGCTGTGGAATCCTCTGAGTTACCTGCAAACTCATACCTGGAAGCCCAAACTTCCTGAAATGCCATGTCAGCCTCTGCCCCTTCTCATCCTCCCCACCTAACGCTAAATATTAGGTTATTTCACAATTTCCACGTCTCCCAGGACTCTGGCACCATAAAGTAGTGAAGTCAAGTAAGTAATCACCAGCAGAGGTTTCCTTTATGCGTCTTCTCTAATGTTAGAGGAGACCAGCATATTTGATTAGCCCTTAGCCCAGCTCAGGGAACCTAAAGTACAGAACCAGGTGTTGGGGCTCCCGACATGGTCACTTAGGGAGGACTGGTATTTCAGAGAAGTGGTGCTCCAGACTCACACGCCATAACAGGAAGTTACCTACATCCCACTGTTAGTTTTGTATGTGAACATCTCCAAGTCCCCATTTCTCCCTAGAGGATACAGGTGTTGGAATGAGAGCTGAGCACTGGGTATCTTCATGTAGCTGGACATGAGACCCTGACTGAGAGACCTGAGCAATGAACATGAGACTCACTCTGAAGGTTTCTTTGGAATATGTGTCAAGCAAGAAGGAGGTCATGCTGTCCCTGCTCAGCTTTAATTAACAGTTTATTCAGCCAGGAAAAATGAAAGATGTCCTACTCAGTTAAAGAACATTTACAATTATGGTACCCACCTTCCTGCACTATCTGGCTGATCTAGATGAAGGCACTCCCTAAATGCAGCCAGAAAGCAAACGCCATGGGAGCAGAAGGAAAACATGACATCACAGCCCCATGGTTAAAACACTTTCATGGATGTGGGAGAGCTCAGTGCGAGGTATCATTCCAAGAAACATTAAACATCTGAAGTGCTGGAACTACATCTACGTTCACCCAGCTCTCCTCCCTAAGGATGTGGTTATTGCAATAGCATAGGCTGTTGAAAAATCAGGACTGAAGCATGCAATTCTGATGAATGATGGCAATAAATTAGCATGTGATGAGTCTTCATCTTTTAAAGGCAGCTCTCTCCACTCATCTCTAGTGCTATGGATCTTTACATTACTTTGAAGAGATGGCAAGATAAAAAGCACTGCAAAAGCATTACTGAATACTATTTTCTCCTCTCTCCTCTCCTTCAATTTATATTTATCTCATCATTTTGCCAGTGAAAATCTTCTTATTTGATAATATCTCTAAAATCTTCTGAAATAATTTTAGAAACCTGAGTCAACTGGATGTTGAATTTTGACAAGTTTTTGAGAAAAAGAATTATGCTTAACATGTGATCCAAAAAGGTAGTCTCGGATATTTCAATTTTAAAAAGATTTTCTCTGTAAAAAACCAACCTAGATTTTTCTTCAGACTTTTTAAGCCTGTCTGTCTTCCCTCAGAGACAGCTGCTCCCTTGTTAGTAGTAGCAGAAGCAAAGAAGTGTAAGCCTCATGACTGATGATAAACACCACATCTTGCCATAGTTTCCCAGAGAAATGAATCTCTAAGATCAAGCGTGTCATTAAAAACACCTTCTAACTTTGCGACTGCAAACTGTACATAAGGAGGAGCATCTCTGACAGACTAAGAAAGCATAAAATCACCTGGGGCATCTGGTAGAGCATCAGTAATGCTGCATGGCTGCTTAGCAAGGAAGCAGCATCTCAGATGTGCTGTCCTGACTGAGACACACAGGGAGGTTTATGAAATGCCTTTTTCACTGAGCACTAAGTTACCAAATGCCAAACCGGCAAATCCCAGAATCCACACGTAAGTAAACCAGATATACTTAACTCATGTATATGCATGAAGGAAGGAGGCTGTGAAGGATATCATGACTTCATGGAACGGTAAGTTACACACAGTGCGTGCCTCTTGATGGACTGCTGGGAGTCATCAGGGCACAGGGACTGCAGGCAGACTGATAAGAGCATCAAAGGAGGCTCTTACCATTTGCATTAATGTAATTGGCTGTAGCACGGGGATGTAGACAAAAGATAATGATGCCAGTAGTTTGTTATTCTCACTCATTGTTCCTCCTTCTCCTCCTGCAATTAGAGCGACTCTACTCATAATGCAGTGCAAAATTGTGTTGCCCGAATTCAGCGTACCAGCCCCAGCAGACAGTTTCTGTTTAGCTTGTTGTCTTCCAACATGCAGCACAATGCAATATCAGAGGCTTAAGATAGATAGCAATAAACAGCACGGGCTCCTTACCAAGATTCATTACTGATTATGCCATCAGCAGAGCTGTTTTTTCCAAAATGAAACATTTGTTTTCCAGCAAGAGAAACATAGCTATTTCTGTGGCAGAGTCCTGTTGAAGCACCCAGTTTGTAAACAGGGACAGACTATGTCAGGTCTGTTTAAATCTGGGATGGGATAAAGTCACTCAGGTTTTGCTGAAAGGACGTATTCTCCTGTTATCTGGGACAGCTCCTGTGTTCTGTCAAGATGCAGGCGTGATGACAAAGTGGCTTGGCAACCATCTTGTCAGCAGCAACAACAAGAAAGAAAGAAACAGCTTAGAAACAAGAGAACAAATGCACAGTTTTCCACCACGGTGACCTTTTCCTCACAAAGGCAGAGAGTGCTGTTATCAGGAAGATATTAGGAGGGACCTTGGGAGAAGAGCGCTGCTTAGCCGACTGGTGGAGATTGTTCTGTCCTCATTTGAAACGTTCAGGAGAACATTCTGAAAGTACAGCAAGGAATTCCTAAAGAAAAGCACAATAACTGATGACCTACAAAGGGCAAGGAAAGGTCTTTAGCTGATGTGTTGCATTACAAACCCAATTCTACAAATTTAAAAAAGCAAGAGTAAATACATAGACATTTTGATATGCAACAGAGTATTACAGTGGAACACTTTATAACTTAAAGAGCACCACTAATTCTCCATATGAGAGCCAGAAATATCCTTCATTTGCTTATACAACAAAAAGAGTCATTATAAAGGCAGAGTTTGCTGAAGGTACCATCAAAACTAAAAACTAATGGAAAAGGTGAGTGCACTTAAGGATAACAACACTAATCATCCTTTCATGGACCCTGCATCAAGGACTAGAGCTGGTGTTTCTTCTGGGTTTCAAAGGAAAGTGTAAGCACCCGTGCACACAGGAGTACCTATCTCACTGCACCACAGATGGGCCCCTGTCTGTCCATGTGGGCAGCTCAGAGGTTCCAATTACTGGATTCCTCACCCTTACAAAATGACAGATCATTAGGACATAACATTCCATCATGAAATTAAGAAAGTGAAAGAAATTACCTTCCCTACTTTAATCTTACGATAAGATCTATTTCAAAGGGCAAGGTTGCTTTTTTCCCAGCTTGCCTAACATACATTCTTCAACTGTTTCTGTTTTGCACATCAAAATGCCTTGGATAAGATTAAGTCAGAATCAGTACTATTTGGCAAGGTGCTATTTACCAATTCTTGTTGCCTTGGTAGGTAAAAGAATACAGCTTCCCAGCGAGGTTTTTTCAGCTACTTTGTTTCCTGCTTTACATTACTTAATTCTGGATACAAGACAGAGAGAAAATATGAATTTCCCTGGTAACTGAGCCCTCAAACACAAAGCACATCTGTGCCTTAGAGACAGGAGAAATTAATGTTGGCAATGAGCTATCACTCCAGAAATATACCTTTCTACCAGGTGGGATTTACATTCCAGCTTGAAAACAAACTCCTGCTAAAGGAACAAAGTTTCTGCTTCAGATGGATTTTACACAGAGCTGAACCTTTATGATCACCATTCAAACATGAAGGCTAAATTCCTATTTCTATCAAAGCTGCTTAAGCTCAAAGCCTCCCTATGAGAATTTCCTGGTTCCTTATCCCAAGGAAAACAAGACGTAAATGCAAGTGGGAATTCAGCATCCTGAAAGAAGCAGTATTTGTCAACTAAATCATTTCCCAAAGCAAAAAGCTTAAGAGATGAAAACTTTGTCCACATGTGAAAGATCTGAGTGCCATGGTGACAACAGTGGGAAACACAGATTCATTCTCTATTAAAGACCTTTTGCTTAACTAGCAGAGTCACACTGCACTCTCTCTGAGTACTCTGAATATTCCTGAAATAAAAAGGGAGTCTTCCTGATACAAGGTGAAGAAAGACACATTCAGGAAAACATTTTAAAGTAAACATGTGAAAGCTCCAGCTTGACTGGTGTAGCTGGAACTTGGGAATGATTTATCGAGACTCCGCTAATACAACATTTAGAAATCTTAATAAGAGGAGCTAGCAGCCACTAATAGCAGCAATATGCAACTGAGTCCAGAAATGATGGACTATTTCCAACTCTGCCACTGACTGGAAGTATGAAATGGTCTGAGTGACAAGGCAGCATGATTAAGACAGCATCAGTATGAATTACTCATTTTTGCCACTTTAATGCAAAGGAAAGATCTCTTTGTAGATTAATAGAAGCACTGCTAGCTCTTCTTCTTGTCCCCAGAAAGTGGGATCTGTTTTCCTCACTTCATAAACAGAGCTTAAATTTTGCAATATCCATTCTCTCAGTTTATATGACCAAACAGGTGCATGAAGACACACTATATAGGAGTACAAGAGAATTAGGTATCTCAGCCCCCCCCCCCAGTATCTGGTTTTGTTCCAATGACACATACCCCAAATTCTTAATTCAAATAGCTAGGGAAGCAACTTAGCAAGATTTTGAGGAAACAGGGATAAAATTTGCTTTCTTCTCTATCTCAGTCACCATCTTCTATGTATGTAAACAAAGGTTTTAAGCTCACCTGTGGTTCAGTCACCACCTTATAGTAAGTTCATCCTCACATTTCACCAATGCTCTACTTTCTCCCTCTATCACAAGTCATGGTCCACAGCTTTTTGGACTTTAGTATAAACAATTAGTTTCCTTATTGCCATTGGTCTTCAGTGTGAATTGTTATCAGCTAAAAAGTTGTCTAAGCCCACAAACAGCCATCAGAGCAAATGAAACTTTCAGCTGCAGCACAGGTAGTCTGAACAACTACAGAGGCCAAGTTGAAAGCTTATTTTGTTCTAGGTAATAGCAACACATTCAACCACCTAAAACTGCATGAAGTAAAGAAAGGCAAGGCATTTTACTGCTAACTCTTTTTCTCCTTTGCATAGCTCACCCCAGCCTTTCCCTGAGAGAAGGGAAGAGAGCTTTTAATTATGGTGTCCAATGCAAAATAAATTCTAACATGTCCTTGGTTGGCCAACAGGGAAGAAAAAGAGACCTTGCACACCCACTGTCTCCTGCCTCCATCTAGCAATGCCTATTCCAGAGGTAAAACCTGGGCAAACCAAATCTATCAGCCACAACAGGAAAGCCTCATGGGTTTTGGGACAAAGACCTTCAGCACAGAGCTAACAGATGTGTGCTTCAAGATGTGACCTCTGCCAGAGTTTGACCACAGGGAAAGTAGAGCTGAAGTTTTCAGCTTTGTTAGCAACTGCTGGACATCCCTAGGCTAAAGCACACTACGTTTCCCCATTTATACAAAGAAGAAATTGGAGCAATTTTAACACAACAGTAGAGCATTTTATATTAAGGGCTCAGGGAAATACATTTAAATTATCTGCAGCAGTTTGCCTTCAGATTTTTATAGTCTGGACAAAAAAAAACCCCCAAAAACCCCCCCAAACCAAACAGGCAGTACAAACACTGGGAAAACAAGTGATCCACATAAAAATCCCTCCAATATCTTTTCAGTATTTTCTTCAAAGGTAACTTTATCACTAAAACAGATATTATTAGCACAGTGTCTCTAGGGCCACTGCTAACAGCAAGACTGGGGGCCTACTCACAGGTTATGGAGCTGCTGTACTGGGCATTGGACGAGATAAAAAGCAGTGTGCTTACATTTAATTTTTCACACAGCAGTTGACCTACTCAATTTTCACTGCTAAATTCAAGAGAAGCAACCAAAGCATGATTTTAATCCTTGAGAAATACAACTACTGCTTAAGCATTTAGCAGTGAAGGCAGCACATGGAAGTCCATTTAAAAACAACTAAATGCACTGATCAGCATTGCAGAGAGCCTGTTACTTTTGCTGGTTTTCCTTCTATATAGCTGAAAAGGAGCAGAGCCAGGTCATAAACACATTTCAGACACTGGTTTTCCCCAAATCCTCTGGAGCCAGGAAACTGCCTGCTGAGAGCCTGGTTGTACTTGCAGAGTTGTCCCAGAGCTGTTCCAGGTTCTGGTTCTCAGGTTCCAGCCCTGCAAATGCTGGAAAGAGACCCTCAGCCCATGCCATCTCCCCATGAACAAGGGAAATAAATATAGTTTCCCACAGATTTACTGTTTGGTTTGATGAGATTTACTTTAATTGTTGATTAAAGCTTTTATTTTGCAGTTGAGATAGTCACAACTTTTTTATTCTCTGAGCATTCAACATGGCAGAGGTCAATCTTTCAGTGTTACCATCTGTCTGAACGGGCTCTAATGCATGAGGTGTCTTGTTCTCCACTTGCCTAAATACATGCTAGTATATCTGAAATTGCTACTGTATCAGGGTCCTATTTGGTTCAAAATAATGGAAGTTGCTAACACTCTGAAAGTTACAGTGAAGAAGAAAGGAAGAGACAGGAAAGAGCCTGATTTTCATTGGAAGCCAAGCCAAAAGTATCATAAAACTATTCATATTAACATTTTATGCTTTATACCACCTCCTGATCTGTAAGCTGGTCCTCTGAATCCCAACAGCATTCTTTAAGAATGCTGTAGAAATCCATGTTGTTTTGCGTGTTTTTCAGCATCTTGTTTCCAATATGCTAATTAGAGGGGAAGCAATTAGAACAAAATTAATTTACCCATCTATATTTGCTGTTCCAAGCTTTCTCCAAATGCTGAAGGAAATTGGCAAAGTCAGCATGTCAAAGAGCTATTTCTAGCCTGTCATACAAGGTGTGAAGAAATACATGGCATTTGACTGGTTTCTCCTGTCCCTACTGAATTTATGGCTTTAAGCATCAAACTGTCAGAAAGGGTGACTGTCACTGACTGTAAATGGTAATTACTTCCAACAGCCCATGCAATGATGCTTGTATCACTTTAACTGAGGCATGCTGTCCAGCCCAGCTGGAGACAAAAAATAAAAAAAAAAGAAAAAAAAAATTAAAAAAATCAAAATTTCAGGAGCACATCTGTGCCTGAATTTCATTTCTGTGTCTGCCTGGGTGGTTTGTTTAATGTGCTCCTCCTCATGACGTGCCACGTCTGCTGGGTCAGCAGACACACTACAGCCTGGTGGAGTGATATGGGGAAGGCATGGGGTGACTGAAAAGCTCTGTAACCTTCAGGTCACCTTAGTTTTTATCAGAAAGCAGGTCTGGCTAACCTCAGCTTCAAATTTCCACCCCAGTCCTGGGACAAGATCAACAGATATTCATCACTGATTACAACCAGTTTGGATTTTATTTGTAGCCTTACAGATAGAGGCCAGAGGAGACAGATCAGGTTCAAGGAGAGGTTTCTGTCTCACCCCCACTACTGATGGACTTACAGTTCTTCCAGGGATTTGGCCATCTACACATTTGATAGCTGTATCTCTTCTGCTAAGCACTGAGTAGAAACAGTTCCAGGAACCCTCATACCTACAGAAGCATTCTTCAATGGTGAGTCCTTTACAGCTGTGCTGGGATAGACAATCATTTTTGTCTCTCCTGTCTGACCCCAAGTGGGAAAATACTCTAGATACTGTTTACTTCCAAGATTGTTGTATGAAACAGAGTGAGAAGCTGACCCACAAAACTTTACTGTTATAATTTCTTTCACTGCATTTGCAGAAGGAAATGTGACTATTTGGATGCCATTTGTTCTCAGCAAAGCTACTTTGGCTGTTCCTCATCTCTCTGTTATGACCCAGCTGCTTGTACTGCTGTGCTATTATTTCTCTCAGATTTTTCCAGGAACTGAAGCTTGATGGATCTACAATTCCCCAGTACTTCCCACTCCCCTCTCCCCTTTTTTAAAAGGCAGGCATTATGTTCGATACTTTCCATCATTCTGTTACCTCAATGACCTCTCAAATACAACTAACCCAGTAAGAAGGGGGTTTCAGCCCCTTCTTTAAGTGTTCCAGCAGGCCTTCTCCTGACAGCAAATGGGGCTTTTAAGAAAATGGCTCCTACCAACACTGAGAGAAGCACCTCTGCTCCAGTGCCCAGAGCACAGGTTGTCAGCCTGAAGGTATGACAAACAATTTTCTGCCAGATTCATCAATCACTTCTCTCACCACATGAGAGGGTCACCAGAAGTTTGAATGCAACAGAGTCACATAGTTGCTCCTGAAACAAAAACTCTGAAAATCCAACAGCCTGAAACAAAAGCCTTGCTAACATCCTGATGAGGTACACATCTAGCTCAACCACTCCCATGGAAAACAGTAAAACTTCCTCAGCATGGATGAAACTGCATTACTGTGAGAACACTTAAAACATTTTATTTATGTATAAAACCACAAGTCTTTATAAAAGGTACTGCATGCTGTCACACAACTGAATACAAGCTAAGAGTCATGTTGATATAAGCCATCATCACACTTCAAAATAAATACTCAGCTGCTAGAACTCCAAGGTATAAGCCAAGCCTAACATGTCTCATAGCCAAAAGCAACTCTCCCTTTTAATGTGACCATAGACTTCCACAATTTTCTAAACACTTTAATTCAAAATGGATAGATACATTGTGTACAATTTCATATCGATAAAAAAAAAAAAAAACAACAACAACTTCTCAAACCAATTGCAATGAGGTACTTGCAGAAAATTCACACTTAATCTTGCTGTCAGAAGAATAGCAATTTGCCAACTATAATATTTAGGAGCTACTCCTCCTTCAGCAGAGGAAGTTTAAAAATATTTGTCTCAAAGAGTTCATGAAGTTCTGTACATGCATTTGGGAGTTTGTCCTAAGGGACAGAATTAGGAGATGAAAATATTGTTTTGTATATGAGTTATCATGGGCTCATCTAGAATACCTTAGGTTGATGGCAGCCTAGCTGGTTTCCCTGGTAACTAGAGATTATCAACAAGCAAAGTTTGAGGAAAAGTGCCTGGTACAAAACCATTTACACAAACAAGAAGCTATTCTGAAAGACTCGCAAAAAGTCATCGAAGAGGAAATGTCAGTATTCCAAGAAGCCTCATGGTGCTTTGGCTCTTCGGCAGCCTTGCCTTAATCTACAGAAAAGAGCTTGGAAACACAAGGCCACTATTAGTAGTTCAAAATCCCTTCACAAGGATTCACACTGGGGCAAGGGCCTAAACTCATCCCCTTTAATTACATAGTTAAATACAAGAAAATTCTTTAAGCTTCTTCTCAGCAAGCTATTGCTTGTCTGCATTGCACTGCAACGTCCTTTGTAGAAGGAGCCCATGTTGCCTACAGTTGAGCTGCTGATTCCATTCTGGGATGTAATCATGTAAGTTCCCAAGACTTTATTCTAACTTAATCTTGAGCCAACAACCAGCTTCCACCTTTGCATCACTTTTTTACCTGAAAGAATACAACTGTATTAGAATACCTTGCTTGTAGAGCAGATTCTGATATGACACTGAGAGGTTTCCATACTTCTGTTAAGCCCAAATTTCCTCCTTTATTTTCATACTTTGAGTTTAAAATATTCCTATTCCTAACCTTAGTAGTTAAAATGGCACAATCCACGACAATACTATTTTCAGTTACAACATAAAGGCAATAAAACACACTAGACACTACCCAAAGCCTGTAAATTCAGTTCTGTAGACAGTTCTTCACTACTGATAAATGCTGTTCTTCTGAAAAACCCCCTTGTTAAATAGGTAGTTTTAGGTGAAGGTCCCAAAGGTCAGCCTGCTTTGGCAGAGATTATTATAGAATGGGCAGCTGAGGGAGACTGACATCCACGTGCAGTAATTTAGAGAGCCAAGTGCAGGAGCTCTAAGCCGGGAAATGGCACCTGCGGTATTCAGCAGAGATCCAAATTTCCATCTCCATTTAGGCACTCCTAGAGGAAAACTAATGAACCTCAGAAACAGTGAAGGGTGGAACTGTCAACAGAAGCTATTCTGCTCTGCAGGGTAGCCCAGTTTCCTACAAAGGCAATGGAAAGAATCCTAATGGTTTCAAGAAGGAACTTGATCACATTTGCATAATGCATCTAAGTCTGAAATAGCTCCATGGATGTTTAGCTCCTCAGCCCATCCAAGATGCACTGCCTTAAGAAAGTGAAAGCACACATTGCACAGCATCTGCACAGGCCTTGTCTGAGTAAAGCTTTCTGCAATTTGATTAGTTCTGGGGGGAGCCTGACCTCTGCCTATAACCTATACAAATATATCCAGCTCAGACAGAGGAAAGGTTTCTCTGGATGTCTGATGCTTTTTATTTGCAGAAAGTACATTGATACCAGGGACTCCCATCCATTTATTTTAGGCTGATCAAACTTAGCCTTTATTTATTTCCTGGTGTATGTTTCTATAGCTATATTAAAAGTCACATAACAATGTTGATAAATATAATTCAAATTTTCTTTTTTTTTTCCAATACAGGAGATATGGAAGGTAAAAGTTACACAGAATACTACAATCTCTATCAAGTAGTTTATTATTAACTTTCTCCTTCAAGGCTAAGAATGAACAAGCCATCCTGTAAACCAGAAGGAAATGCAGGTACTCCCCTATCTTCCCACTCACAGAGGTGAAATGCTGCCAGCTAAAATTTGGTTCTCAATTATGGGTTTGGAGGACTGTAGCCTCCTGACCCTTCAATGCAATGTTTGTGTATCAGCACCAACCACACCACCTGACAGCAGAAAGGTAAATGGCTATAAGTCACCAAGAGTGATAAAATTAAAAGTAAAAGGCTTTTAGGTAGTCTCACAAATGTGCCACTTCACTGCTTATCAGAGGATCTAAAAATACTATTCAATTAATTTACCCTTTAAGGGTAATTCAAATTCTAATTTAAATTAACAGTGCCTCAGTCAGTCAATATTGTTACTTGATGACAAACACAGAAAATAAATTTGGAAAATAAAGGGAAAATCGGCAAGTACTCAGCAAATGTTATGGCTGTAGGCAGAAGAGCTTTATCCAATTTCCCTGTGTTCTCTGTGAAGCAAATCAGCTGGAGGGAAGGTACAAAAAATTCACCAAACACTGACAATGTTTATAAAAAAGTGTTTTTAGGAAATTCCCACGCAGCATAGGTTAGGTTAGCAAAATGAATCTCATTTCTCTGGAAAAGTTACCACCACCTTGAATATTCAATTATGAGCACTGGCACAAGATGGAAACATTGTGCAGCATACTCCTTTGGAGCATGGACTTCCCAACTCATTTCACAATGGAAAGATGAATTGAAGAAGGAAATATTAACAGAAAGCCAAAATGCAAAAATTTGGGAGCCAAGTTGAATTTAAAATAACAGCAAATTTGACACACAGAAAAACCAGCAACAGATCACTGGAACGTTTTTTTGTTTACCTCACCACGATTTTTAAAAGCTTTATTTTTAAACATTCAAAAATTACTCCATAGCTAAAGGTAAGAGACACGCTCTTTCATGTTTCACACAACTTAAACAAGTAAATGAAAGGTAAACAGCTTTAATTGCAACATCCAAGCACATCTTCAGAGATTCTCAGCAACTCTCTGAGATTATTTCACTAGTGCAATATCATTTAGGAATCTAGTGCTAGGATCTAGGCTCAGCTGCTGCAGCAGTCTAGCTGCCTTTTACGTGATGCCAGTATTTTATGTTTTTCTAAGTCCATGCTTTTTTTTCAACAAGACCATTACCACTGCTGCTAGCATTCTGTGAGATAAAACACACTCTCTTCCCAAATGTTGTAGGACTCACTGGTAGTCGGAAAAGTGTTCTACAATTTTCCTCATTTTACAGATAGGGACATCCCTCAGCAATGATGCAGATCAGAAGGTTAGTGACAGCCAGCACAGGAATCAGTCTGATCCCATATTCCTGTCCCCTGTAAGACACAGCTCTCCTTCTGGGCCTGCAAACCACAACTATTTGTCTGAAATCTCCAGCATCTTCTCTACTCCTGTGTACATTTAGAAGATAGAGAGAGACAGAGTCAAGAGGAGTGAATCCAAAAGGCTGGTGGCTAAAGGTATCAGGATGACACACCGGGACAGGAAAGACAGAACCAGGGAAAACTGACAATAAAAGCAGAGGTGATGAACACTAACCAAAAAGATCTGGATACAGGGATGCAGTCAGAGCTACTGGAAACAAGCCAGCAAAAAATAGTGATGGAACACAGCAAACACAACCCCTTCTCCCTGTATGCAGCAATGACCTGGGAAAGAGACAGGGGCTCAAAGAACAGACCAGTCTCTTGGTGGATGGAAAGGTGGTGAAAAGAGTAGAGAAATGAAACAAAAAATTATCTGAATCAACAGAGAAAGTGGTGGCAACTTCAAGAAAATAACACGGGATCCTGTCAGTGGAAATGCACAGTTGCTGTCGGTCACAGACAAAGTCTTCGCCAAAGACTTTGAAGTTTGTTTCTTGGCAGTGATCACGTGGCATGGTAAAGGTGGCTGCACAAGTAGCTGACCACCACCATTTCTGAAACAGCAAAGGACCCCAGAGCAGGGCTCTGTGGTCTTGATGGGATAACCCAGGGACTAACTGCCCCTCCTCACTGCCATGAGCTGCAGGCTCTGCTTCCCTGAGCTCGAGGAGCTTAAGTCAGAACAAACTGTTCACTTTTTGTCTTCTCACAAGTGGTCCTTGTAAAGAGATAACTCAAGTGGGGGCTGCTCTGTGGAAATCTCCAAGGAGCACCATCCAAAAGGGCTGGGACACATGGCAGGGGGAGGGGTGCTCAGCCATCTAAGCCATGGCCTTTCTTTCCTAATTACACTTTTTTGCCAAGATGTAATTATTTTGCCTGCTTTGTCTTCAACTTGACAGTCTGCTGATCTCAGAGTCACCACTCCACATGCTGGCCTGGCAGAGCTCCTCTCCATCCTTTCCTAGAATAGGGGTATGTTTATTTAAAGCCCTTATAGACAAGATGGACTCCACAAAATCAGCAAAACTACTCCTATGATTCCCACTTCAATAACTGCCTTATACCTTTGGGTATAAAATTTCACCCAGCTCTTCTTCCCACACCTACACAAAGCATTTCATTCCAACTATGCAAGGAACAGAAGCTGTAAGTAGATATTATCAGCATTATCCCAGACCCTCCAAAGTCAATGAACTATTAAGTTAAGCATTCACTGCAGCAGGATCTGCTCATTTAACTATGAAATAACTGAAATTAACCAGCCTGTCTTAATGCAAGGTTGTCCTATGTCCACGTTAATACCAGGTGAACTGCTACAGAACACAGTTACAAAAAGTACTTCAGTCTTCTGAGAATTTGTACTTAGATAGTTCCTCTAGGATGGCTGATAAACCAAAGGAAATCCATTACCTTCCAGGTTATGTAGGGTCACAGGTGATGACCAGAGTTATTCAACTTAATGTATTTCCATGACAAATCAGACAAATAAGTCCAATTATGCTACAGACGAAGAAGGAATTTTTCACTGTGGACAAGGACTCCCTGAGATGAGACCAAATCAGAGCCCTGAGCTGTCTGGGCTTGCTCCTTGCAATTTTCTCATCCCATCAATATTACAGTGAAACGCTGAAAATTATCTCACTTTTTCACTGATGCAGTATGCACATCTGGTGCCAGGGGAAAAGACAGAGCCCTGTCCTGTCACTTCAGTTTTGTCACAGAAACTGAGAAGAGCATAGAAACTCCAGAAGAGCATTTATAAAGGCCCTTATTTTATATCACCCTGCAAAGGGGCATGGAGTTCCCAAGAACAGAAAAACTCCAGGGATGCAGCTAAGGCCATTGATTTTCTCTCTGCATCTTCTCCTCATAGGAATGATGCTTCCAGAGCAAATTCCCTCCCTAAATCTGGTAGCTGACAGTACAGGCATCCCAGAGGCCTTTTGCTTACCAGCTTTTCCCCACACATGACTTAAGATTGCTGAATCTTAAAGGCTGCTTCAGGGAGATTCATTTGCCTTAGAAAAATCAAGCCCTAAAGTTTCACCCGGAGTTCACTTTAAGCCTCCTCCACAGATTGGCAAGCTTTTATAAAAACAGTGGCTAAATCAATCAAAGTGGGCATGATGGGTTTCCTGATGCATGGTTAGGGAAAAAAATAAACCTACAAATAAATAGAACTGTAATCCTAGTCTGTGCTTAACCACAATTTTCCATGGATGTTCTCAGTGTCCCTCTTCTACAGGTCCTGTGCAAGCCCTCATCCTGCATTCCTGCAGCCAGAGCCCTGGACAAGTGGACTGGTGCCATGGTAACTCCTGATTTACCATACAGCCTCCCTCAGAAACCATGTGCACCCCTAGATGGCCCAAAGTGGGGTAGATATCTCAGATATTGAAAGGGATTTCCTCTCTCTCATTATCCCGTGTCACCTGAGATTGTCTCTGGTGTTGGAGACAGAAGTATTTTAATACTTCTCCTCTTCTGCAGTCTGCTGGCCAGCCACCCCCCAACTGCTAACAGCTTTATTTTACACTCCCAGCTCCAGGTGAGACCACTGACAGACACATCCCCAGGGACACACTTGCATGACAGGAAATCTGGAAACCACATTTATCTTTGCTACCTTGCCAGATCTCTATGCCAAGCATTATTAACACAGACAATAAAGCTGAGGGAGAAAAAAGAGATACTGTGCCCAGCCTTGTCAGTGAAATAATTGTACCATGCCCCAAACCAGCCTTTGCTGGAATTTCCATGCCCATACCAGTGCAGCAGGTGTGTGCCTATCTGGGGATGTTTGATTATCCCACACTGAGGATTTTTAAAGCCCGTGGGAGCTAGAGTTAAACCTGGTTGCCACCCGTTCCTACTGTGAACACTCTCTCAGGAACATGCCTACAGAGGAGCAAGTCTGAACGTTTTGGTGGGTTTAAAATAGCTCTCAACCAACTTGAGAAAATCAGGGCTGGTTTGGGGAGTGTTTCTGGCAGGGTTGGCTGAGAAGGCACAAGTTTGCATTCGTACTTTTGACTTGTCTGTTGAAGGCATGATAGTGCAAGAACTCTGCTGATTGTTGTGTTTTGGTATGTCCAAACAGCTTTGCTCTTCCAAACCTCTTCGCTTCTCCTTAAAGGGGGAAAACTAAACACTTTTACTCTAAACCTCCCCACCTGCTGGCAGGCTAATTCTCACCAGAGGGCATGCACTTTCTTGGACACATACTTTCCCAGACATTCTTGATAGAGAAAACTGTCTGCCCAGGATTCAGATGGATGTCTTCCAGGTCCTGGTACCACATGCTGTGAATATATGGCATGATAGGAAATGGGAATATAATGGCATGAGGTGTGACAGCTCCTATCCTAAGATACATCTTGTAGATTGGTGTGGGACATCACACAATGATTAAGTCACCCTGGGGATTAAAATGGAGCCCATTGCAGCATTGGCTGAAAAAATCAGAGCAGGCTGAGCTGACTGAGCAGTTGGCACTGCCAGAACGTACAGAGGCTGCTTTCCTCCTCCTTCCTTACATCTTGTGGCCGACCCACCTGCTCCAGCTGAGGCCTTTCTGCAGTTTTGGCACTTAGAAAAGTTTTGCTTGAGTTGATGCCCCAACCTTCGTGCAGGGGAGCATTGACACCTCAGCATTTCACCTTCAAGTGTGTGTTCCCAGTCACTGCTGGGCCAAGAGTCCCGTGTTCCCACCAAAGCCCTGGAGCCCACAGCAGCGGGTAGCAGGCACAGCTTCCATCTGAGTGGGGAAGGGAAAGGCACTTTGCAAAGAATCTGAACAGACCGATGTGAGCGCCACAGTCTGAGTTAACATCAGATTTCAAGTGGAAGAGCTGCTGGCAACTTGCCCAGATTCCCTGGCCTGCTGCCTGCCAAGTCCTCAGAGACTATTTTTATCATTATTTATTTATTAAAATTAACTGTCTTGGGGCTGGACCGCAGACAGACAGAATCTAAAAATGCAGACACTCAGTGGAAAGCTAGCTGGGAGGTAGGTGGAAAGGTTAATAACAATATCTGGTCCTGTCCCATTGAAGGGTGAAAACCCCCAACCTTCTAAGAGAGTTTGTGGCTTAACAGGTTTAAATTCTTGCAATTCTTCTAGGCACCAGGTTGCCTAGAAAGACAAGGTGCTGGTTCACCAGGCAGGTACATGTGCCATTTCCATATAGACTGGCAGACTGGGCCCACAGCTTATGAATTTGGAGAAAGGTCATGAACGAGCAAGAGCAAGAAAACAGTACTGTGAAGGCTGACAATCCACTCTACCAATAGCAAATGGGAGATCACTTCAAGGAGCAACCTGAATCAGTAACTGATCCTTCACAATAAATCATTTTTATCTGCTAGGATGCTCTACAAGGCACTCTCCTCTTTTTTTTTTTTTTTTTTTTGGCTGCCTGAGACCACCAAATTATACCACATAGGTTGCTTGTAAGTGAGCAGCCATGTCACCTTCTGCTTCTAGATGTTTCATGTTTTTCAAGTGCCTTACAAACCTAAAGAGAAGTTCTCCCCAACCTGTGCTGAAACCAAGCCAAAGAGGCCATATATCCCATATTAAGCCCAAACCACACTCTGCTATTTGGAGAATGCAAATAGAGCCAAAGCCACAAACAAAATGGATTGTTCTAAAATGCATTTCCAGATGGATTGTGATGAATGAAGTACAGAACACCTACAAAGAGATTTTCATCTTTCAAAAGGAACCGGTGCATCTGATCTCCCCGAAAACTAGGTCTGGAAACGGGGAAACTACGGAAAGGGAGACTATCTCTTTCTACAACAGAAATACTTCACGCTCAGATGAATGCTTTCCACCCACAGAACATAAAGCATTTTTTCTAAAAGCAAGCACTATTCTGGTTTCACTCAGAATAGCAGAAGCAAGGCATGTAAACCACTTGCTCAGGGTCACGCAATACAATATGGTATTGTCAGCTCTTTGACCTTGCTTTTCCAGCACTTACCTTGCCCTATTGTGCTGCCTGGACAATGTGTTGATAGACAACAGGCCTTCTAATCCAGCAGAGCCCTGTAAATCACAGCTACCAGCCTGCCCACATCGTGCCTGGCTTTAACTGATTCAGGAGCCGGCGGCTGCTGCCAGCACAACACTGATGCAGGAAACCTCATGGTATTCACACATGAACAGCATGAGCCTTGCAATCATGACACAGCACACCGCTGGGAGTGCCACGCAGAAATCACACTCACTTTGGATGCTACTGGACAGACACTCTTCTGCAGGGTGTCAGGAGTTCACATGACTCACACAGCTATGCATATCCCCGTGGTAACACATTTACCCTGGCTTCAGTGAGATCTCTTGATGCAAATGGATTCACAGGTATCATGATGCTTTCGCACACTCTGAAAAAGCCAGAATGTGTGCAGATGGCCTCACAAATTGAAGGTCTCTCCTTTTTGCACTAATCCAGGCCTGGAATTTGTGTGCCTTCCTTAGACAGATTGAAATCACAGCCCAAATCATTTCAGAGCTATCAGCACAAGATTTTAGTAACACCTTGCAGACTATATGAAAATATCTCCCTAAAGAAAGCTTTGCTTGTATTCCAAGCCTCACAGCCTACCAAACATAAAGCACAAAATCTTCTCTTCTCCCATTTAGAACAACACTTTAACTGGGAAGGCCATTTCCATGAGATGTGCACACATTTCAAAATGTAAATATAGCAGAGCAGGAAAAGAAAAAGGACTCTTTGACTGCTAATGAATCACCCTTGTTGAAAGCTTCCTTTGGGGCATTCTGCCATCTGAGTCACTTTGCTCTGCACGCTTCTTAGCTTGGCTCTCTCCAGGCTTCATTCACCTGACACATCTCTCTTTAGGTTGTAGGGATATACTTTTGTAATTCTGTATTAGCTAGGCAATGGGTGAACATATGAGTATAGATATTTTAAGGTGACTGTAAGAACAATGATGAAGGAGACAAAAGCATTCTTTAAAACATTTTACTTTTCAAGAGTAATCACGGTACAGTCAGATTAGCACTTGTATACCACTCCTCATCTTCAGGAGAACTCTGCTAAACATTAACCAGCTGCTCTTCATATCAGTTGTGGCATGGACTCTATAAACATGCATTAATTTCCTCATCAGTTTAACAAAGATGAAACTGATAAATTAAAATGAGTTGCTAGACAGCAGGGCTTAAATTAAAGACATGCATGAGGACTTGGGCCCTCTCAAGCCCTGTGATCTGGCCTACCTGTTAACAAAGGAAGCGTTAACTGCTTTCTCTTCTTTTTCTCTGATGCAATCCGGGTCAGACCCCATTAGTGAGATGCATTAAACCATATATAACCACTTCAAGAGCTGTGTTCTGGCCACTTTCTCTCACACTGAACTCAAACACAATTTCATCCACACAAGCACTAACAAGCATGCTACATGTCCTGTCTTTCCCTCTATCATCTCAAACTATCCTTCTCCCCCTTCCTCAGGTGATTTCAGATCCAGTCAGTTCCCAGATTTGGCTCTCCACACGCCACAAAACTATTTGTTCTGCCACAGCAAATGCTTCTTTTGGTGGCTGTGCCAGGCTATGCAGGTTCATAGTGAGCATTAAACCAGACCAGAAGATTTCTCTGCTGCCGAGGAGAAATCGCATTTGGTAAGCACATCCCTGACCAGCACTTCCTCCACCAGATCCTGTCAGAGTTCCCTGTCTTAATGACCTAAGTTGTCCTCATCCTCAGCAGCTCCCTTTCCCTCCATCTAGCCCTGGCAGTCTCCACCTGTTCCTTCTAGAAGAGGCCTCAGCAGGTAAAACATGAATTCAATCCGAGCATGGGAATAAAGTTGTATGAAGCACACCCCATGCAAAAGCTTAAGACCCCACAGTCAGGATTTGCTTTAACACAAGATCCAGTGCCCTCCAAGTAACACTTCTGCACACAACCACTGATCTGTGCTGCTGGGCAGGGGCAAGCAGAGGGAAAAGTATTCTGCAGAGCACTCTGCTTTGTCTCCTGAAGGTTTTCTGACATGATTAGACACCATAAAACACCCTGCAAAGAGAAACTGGAATACACCTGCTCAGCTGCCAGGCTGACTCACTCCCTGAGCCACACTAACACCCAGCGTGACTGTGGCTCAGGTGACACTCCAGCTTCACCCATTCCTGGGTCTGCCTGCTCCTGGTAATTCTGCACGTCCACATGGACACCACCACACTGTGGGAAGTTTTGATCTGCGAAATTAACTGTCCAATTCCACGGGCTGGAGCCTGGAAGAAGAGGTGGTGGCAGCAACACAAAGACAGGGCATGGGGGCCTGCCAGCAGTGTGCATTAGATGGACACTGACCCTTAGATGATTGAGCCTGCAGTCTGCTGTGTTTACAGTTACACAGCAGATGGTTCCTTTAAAACAGAAAAGCTCAAAACAGGAGGTAGCCCTACCACCAAGTTGTTTAGTGAAAGTTTCCTACAATTTTTCCATTGTCAGTCCCAGCTGAGAGATGTTTGTTATAGAGAAGTCACACGTGCAAAAAGGACAAGCACGTGCACACCAGGAAATTTCTGTGTTTGTCCCAGTATAAGATCAGTGACAAGACATTGTGGGTCTCATTTTCAGAGTGTTTCTTCTGTTCAGACCCTTGTCCTCTCCTCCCTTCACCCTCTTCTTTGAATCCTCCTTCATACAATACTGAGCAATGATTACCCATTAATCCCGTTGCCATAAACCCACAGCCCCCTTCCAAGAGAGCAGCAGGTCTTGGGCACACTTGGCCATTTTGGTGCCACAGTGAAGCCTTTGCACTTCCCTGCTTTGCACTACCAGACTGCTAATTCAGCTAGCTTGTGAGATTTTGCTCAGCAGGCAACAGGTAACACTTCACAATTGATTTTAATTGGAACTTCTTTGTAGTGTTTGCCTTTATTCAAGGGAGAGAAGAAAATGAAAAAAAAAAAAAAAAGTTTGATCCAGTCCAGATTATTACACTGATCCTTGCTTTCAAAAGAACAGAGACAAGCTTACTCTGAAAACAACAACTCCAAATGACAACTCACAGCTGTCTCTCCTCAGCTCCATGCATCGTCCTACTGATCCTCCTGGTCTCTCTCTCTCAGGCTGTTGCCCTTGCCATCTCCATACAGGCTCACCTCCATCTCAGCAAGGTGTTCACTGTGTCCCCATTTGGATTCCATTTTCAGTGTGACCCTTCCCAGGGTCCCACAAACCTCACTCCACCATCCCATATCTCTCACTTCGTCTCAGCAGTGGGCTGCCACGGCCTGCTCTTTCCATGGATGGCACAGAAGGGGTGGAGAACAGAGGGAAACGGGCAGGCAGGACTGCAAGCACAGAATTCAGCAAGGAAGCTGTAGGGAAGCCATCAGCAACTCTCAGTGCTCACCCTTTACCTGCACACCACAGACCAGGCCTTTCCCCTTCAGTCCAACACACAAAGAATTGTCAATAGCAACCTCCTTCCTTTTGCTCCCCCACATTCAGATTTAAAGCTGTATTCCCAGGAATAACAAAACCAGACACCAAGCCTCCAAGTCTCCTGTATTTTTCTTTAATTCCTAGCAGAAGTCTGCTGTTCAGAGTTCAGTCAAAGGCACTGTGAGAACTCTTTCTGCTCTGCCACACCAATTTCCACTGCAGATCACATCAGTAATCAGCATGCTGTGGTATGCAGGAGTGGTCAGGCAGCTCATGCCCGTTCAAGTGCAGCTACATTCAAAAGTTGGACTGAACAGTAGGAAATACAGAAGCCCACAAGCTCATTATTTATTCTGTAGAAATGGCTAGAGGCAAGAGGAGGCAGTCACACTGTGTAGTCAATGAAAAATGCTCTTTAGGAAGATTTTACATGTCTAAATTCACAAGACCCACTTGGGAACTTTTAGATGCCTGAGGCATACCATGCTGAGAGCCAAGGCACCACAGGAAAGAATGGCTTTGGAAACTTCATTTCACATCTTAACCAATCCAGTAGGATGCAAGAAGGTTCTACTCCTTCCTCAGACCTCCCCTAAGCTCCCTCATTACTGAGGCTGGAACGCCAAGGATCTCAGGAAGCCATAACCACTGCCTTTGTACTGCAGGGTAGATGGGTCAAGCCAGCTGTCCCATAAATTCACTGTGGCAAATATGAGATGCTGCACAACACAACCCAACCCACTTTATTCTGGCACCATGACCTCACCATGATCAAGACAGACAAACTGTGCATGCTCATCCAGGAGGATCAGACCACCATCTTCATCACACTCCTCAAACATCCCAGCACAGAGAGGGATTCTGCTGGCTCAGTGGGCTGAGCCAGCCCCAAAGCTTGGATTAGACACAAGATCACTGCAGTGGGCTATGATGCAGCCTCCCAGACTCAAAGCAAGGGAATGCTCACAAAGACAGCTGTGCAAAACAAAACAAAACAAAAAATCTAGCTATAGCATACACTGTTCCCTTAGGACAAGTTATTCTGGTATAAAAACAAAAACAAAAAAAAAAAAAAAAGAAAAAAAAGAAGTAACTTTTAGAAAACATAGCTTAGTGAAAACAAAGGCCAGCCAGCCTTTTCTGCACCTTCAAGGCAGATGCTAACACACATCTGTGCATGCAACAGCCCCAGAACATGATCCAGTTCAGAGCATAGATATGGAAAGAGGTGCTGGCACAGCTTCCTTGGCCCTTGCTGACAGTGCTGTTTTGTTCTTCCTTAAAGCTGTTTTGTTTAGGGCCTTCTTTGAAAATTCCATCATGACACATGTGCAAAGTGCCAGCTTGGATAAATGTGCTCCTCCAGGATTATTTTCACCATGGTTAATATTCTACCTCCCACAACCTCCCCAACCACGGTCTGTTCCACATGCTCATTACTTCACAAGGACAATATGCAGTCCTGTCCCACACCGTTTCTGTCTGTCTGCCCCTGCTCCTCCCAAAAGTCACCAAGCACTCTTGGGGCAGCTGCTTTTCACGGATTTTTGAAGCTGCTTTGAAGGCAGCTGGGATGACAGGGCTCACACATCCTTCATGAACTCCATCCACCTCCGTGAATCACATGAGCCAGTGCTCCTGATGACACAAAATCATGGCTCGCTGCACACTTCTCTTCCAGAAAGTGTGTTATTCATCAGCACAAGAGCCTAGGACCTTGGCACAAGGAAGTCAGGAAGCACTTGAGTATTAATGCTAGCTAAGTAAAAAACCTCCTGATTTCCTCAGCAAAACAGCACTTGACCCACATTTTCTAGAAAGCAACAGCTTGCATGTTACTCTGTGCAAACTCTACTTAGAAAGAAAGAAAACTGACCCACATTGAACTGTCTCAGTAATCAGTGGTGCATAAAAAAGGCTCCCAAAGTAACACCATTAACCCAGCGTGTTATCTGCAGTAGATGGGCTCTCTAAGACAATTTTACAGAGACTAATGCTGAACCTTTTCTTGCCTACATCATCCACTCAAAGCAAAGCTGATTACTACATACTCCCATCCTGGGCAATCGTATCCTGCTTCTGGGGAAACAACCAGATTTGACCCCAAAAATATAAATCCTAAACTACCAGCTTCCTATGAAGAAACACTCTAAAAATATGACCTTTCAAGCATTCAAACCCAAACCCAGCTGTGTGGTCCATGGCACAAGGTGCAATGAGGAAAGCCATATACAGGAAGGCCTGCACCAAAACTTCATTATCGATTTAACATGCTCCAGCTACACTTCTATGCCCTCTTCCTACTGTCAGTGACTTGTAGGTCTCTTCTAGAATTTTAATCCCTCATTTTTTCCTATAATCATTGAGTATTCAACTGCAAGCTTTTTTGTCCGACTTTTCCTATTCAGTTTAATTTTTAAAATATTCTGGAACAGTTAAAATTTTGGTTAGGAATCATATCATGTCACTTCATGTATATGGGACCTACACACATGCCATCTATACCCCAGCATACACGCCAGAGCCGTCATTGGTCACAAATACACACTGGATATCACAGACACTTGAAGGCTCCCATCACTGTGATACCTAGTTCAAGAAGATGGATCTCAGAAGAATTGCTCTGCAGTTTCCCACCAGCAGGTTCCTTCGCCAGAAGCTGCCTGCACTTGCAGTGCAGCTCATCAGAAACCAGCCCAATGCTCTGCTGAAAGGAGGTCAGAAACCAGGAGTGACAGAGCACATCAGGGAGAGATGATGCTGGATGTCTGTGAGGCCCAACTGCAGCACAGGGGCAAGTCACGGCCTGATTTGCCAGAAACAGGGAACATTTCCTCTGCAGCACTGGTAGCAGAGCAGGCAGGTGGGCCAGGCGTGGCAGCAGAAGAAAGAGGCAGGATGCCAACCTAAGCCTGAAGCAAATTAAATATCAGAAGGCAGCAGGTTCCTTTGAGACTGCTTGGTTGCTCTTTTGGCAGAGGAGAAAAGCAAGCCATTAAAGAGGCAGAATACACCCGTGTCAACTTCATTTGCAGCACTAATTGCCATGCACGTGCGCTAATTGCCCTCACATCAAGTGCAAGGGACTGGGCACTACTTGAATCCCAGGCAGTAGGTGAGTCTTCCAAACTAACACTTGTTGGATCATGCTCTCACCACACATTCCACTTGTACCAAAGAAAAATGGGAGGAATCAGTGCAGTCTTGTTTTTTTCATAAAGTTATCCACTGCAGCTTACTTAGAGACCAAAAAGGAAACTTTCAGCAGACCACCAGAGATATTCAAAACATTAGCGAAGTTTGGAGCTTTTTACCAAGATAAGAGAAGGTAACAGCCACTGAAACAAACTGTTCCCTGCTGTCACTCTGGAGGACAGGGCAATGGAGATCTATCCTGCTGCCACCTTCTGTGACTGCCTTTTCTTTTGTCAGTTACAGCAACACTATTTGACTGCTCTCAGTAAAAGCTGATGGCTGCCAGAGCTCATCCTAGTTACCTGCACAGGTAAAGTGCATCAGAAAAATAAACCCTGGTGGCAGGAACACACAGCCGCACAGCCTGGGAACTGCTGCTGGGCCTGTTTACAGCACTGAGGAGGTGAAAGCAAGGAAAAAGCAGAGGGAGGGAGGACTGCAGCAGGTGGACAGATCATGCTTGGTCATCCTCCTTTTCCTTAAGGGTTTCCTGGAAAAACAGAACTGTGAGACAGTGGAACAGATTGTCCAGAGAAGCTGTGGCTGCCCCATTCCTACCAGTGTTCAAGGCCAGGATGGATGGGGGCCGAGCAACCTGGTCTAGTAATGTCCATGTCCATGCCAGGGGTGCTGGAACTAGGTGATCTTTAAGGTCCCTTCCAACACAACCATTTCATGATTCTACAAAAAAGGGGTTTATGTCCTTCCCTCCAGCAAAATCTGAAACTAGCATATGTCCCTATCAGGATGTTAACATGTCCTTAACATCCTTCAGCTGCATGTGCTCCAAGCTCATTAACACTTCTTTCTCACTAGATGATACCAACCCCTGTAAACTCTTTGCTCGGGTGTGCATGTGCACCTCCTAGACTATTTTGGTCCAAATACATGGGCTAAACTAACTTTGGGTGAGTTAGGCTGCAAAAAACATTTCAGTTACTGAGTTTGACTGTTAGGCAGTAATGGTATTGCTGCTGAAGCACACGCAACTAAAAAAACCTGGAAAATGAGACTCCATGATCCATTACCACATAACTGAAGAGGAGGAAATGCACCTCTCACTACTACATTTTTTTACAGTATTTCTTCCCAGGTTTGTTTGTTTTGGGTTTTTGGGGTTTTTTTTTTCACCCCAGGACCTACAGAGAAGTCAGGCTGGGGAGAGAGACAGGAGACACTGCAGACACATCTTCCAACAGTGTGTCTCTGATATACTGCAGGATGCCTGGAGAAGACAGATGCCTCTCAGTAATGTGAGGATTGATCAGTGTAAATCAGTCACTATTGTTCTACACCAGCTGTCCCTTCACAGAGAAAAGCCCTGAGGGGAGTTAAAGGCATTTTGCAAGCAGCCAGAGGGAAAAAGGTATTTTTGGTGACAGGCAGGAGGCATTTGGATTCCAACTCATTTCTTGTTGTGCTAAATAAAAACTAGACAAGGCAACAATGATTTGAGGTATGGTTTGAAAAGAGGTAAGATTCCTTTTAGATCTAATTGGGACAGGGAATAGCAGAGGAGAGAAGTAAATGTCATGGCCATTAAGATTCAAAAGTTAGTTGACTCAGTCCTGGAAATTGCAGCTCTGCCCTAGACCACTGTTACTGCAGAAGGCACCCTTCAGGTTTCTTTCCCTTCTCCTGAAAGGAAATCAACACTTTCACTCTGCCCAGACCCAAATGCTGTTTCAATGAGCAAGCCAATGTTACAATGCCACCCATTTGAAGGGAGCACAATATTTCTCCAATAAGCTTCAGCAGGAGGTTTGGCAGGCAGGGAGCTGTCACAGCATCTCCCCATGAAGTCTGACATTCAGAAGATACGCTCATATTGCAGCAAGGCACTGCCTCAATAGCGTATGGAGTATTGCAAATGGCTTAAACAGAAGGAGAGCTGCTAGAAACCACGGGAGCTTCTCTCAGGAAAGACACAGAAGTGCATCACCTGCCACTTCTGTGGCATTCCAGGTGGCAGCCTGGGATCTTAGACATACAGTATTTTGTCCTGGTCACAGCTGCTAAGGAACTGGTAACGAAAAGGTTTGGTCTCAGTCCCAACCAAGAGGTCGGGCTCTGAAAGCAGATCATTTCTCTGGTGGTAAGGATGAATTGTGAGCAGTCACCCCTTGCACAGAAACAGCCAGAGAGGGCACACTCGTGACCAGGCTCCTGAAAAGCAGCTTTGGAAATGGGGCCAAGAGCTGGCTAAACATGACAGATAAGCTCCTGTCTTGACTCTGTCCCTATCACAACCAGCCCCAACTCTTGCCAAGGGGGAAGGCACACAGCACAGAGTTACACTATCTCTTCTAAAAGCAAATGACATACAAGGGCAATCCACAAAGTTAGTAGTATAAAATACTCCTCACTTACATAAGCTACAGTCTTAGCCTGAAGATATTATGGTAAAGATTGGTCTGTTCAAAAAAGTTCATCAAAATAAATTGAAGAAAATTATTTAAACCTGTGAGAACACTTCTTTTAACAAGCATGACTTTATTTAGTTTGCATTCCCTCTGGAAGTGAATTAAATTAACTAGGTCCATTTGCATCTAAAATAGACAAGTAAGGTGGTTTCAGAAGTGGACTACAGTTTCTGTATAGTGGGCTCTATATTGTGGTTTAACTAATCCACAGAGTGTTACCTTTCCTAGACACCATTACTTGGACAAACCTTCAGTGTCAGAGCCAGATGCTCCTCACCTGCATTAGGGAAAAAGGAAAACAAACCAACACAAAGTCGCAGTTTCCTACCTTTCTCTCTTGAGATACGAAAATATTTTCCGGAAATGCTTCCTTAAGTATTTGTTCACAGCCATTTCAACCACAGTGCAAAAGTGCAACCACACTTTTAAGAGTCCCTGGAGCCGGCCTGGAGTTCTAGGGAGTTACCTAAGTACAACTACTCTAACAGCTGAGCAGGGCCAGGCACCAAAAAGGAAAGGAGGTCACCTGTGAAAGGATGAGTAACCTTCAAGCTCACTGCTTGTACTGCAGTGCTTTCAGGAAGGCCCCACTCAGGAATGAGAGCCAGCTGTGCCAGATGTCATTGAAATGCACTCTTTGTGACAACAGAGAACGGCAGGCTCTGGGTGGGGTGGGAACTAAAAGCAGCCAGGTGAGACAAGGAAACTAAGCACCAGTTTCATCTGAGAGCAGCCAGAGAGCTCTAGTCATGGACAGCTCTTTACTGTCTGCTCTTACCCAGGGCTGTGCTTGCTGGTTTGCTTAACAAAAACCACCAACAAAACAAACACACCAGAAAGCACATCAGTGCTTTTGTGATCCCTGAGAGCACAAAGGAGGGGTTTTTTTCAGACAGGTCTGTGACTAGTACCTGCCACAAATGGTTTAGGCTGACTTGGTCTTGTCTTGGTGCAGCAGGAAAGCATATCTGAGCTCTGGAAGTATCCTTCAGTCATAGCATTTCTGGTTTTGTACCTTTCAAAAGTTATCAGTACATCTGTCATATGAAGGGGGTAGCACTTGTTCTAGCACACCGACACATCCAAGAAGATAAAAGCCTGAGCTCTAGTCCTTCATTTTCCTGGCTTGTCAACAGCCTTGCAGATTTCTCAGTTATGATAGTAAACCCATATGCACAGCATCTATTTGGTCATGTCCTGCTAAGAAGTCCAGAATAGACACAGAGCAAAGAAAAATGCCCTACTCAACATCAATTAAGAAGCCAAGAATGTAATTATCCAGTACAAAATCTGGGCATGATGTCAGAACCCCTTCACAACTAACATGTCCATCTGTGTTATATTTAAGTAGATGCCACCAGAGCATCTCTACTTTTTGAGCAGAGAAATATCCCCAATATGTTCCCTCACAGGGTATTAAAATCCTGTCTTACTAAGTGGAGAGAGGAAAAATTAAGTATTGGATCAGTTCACCTTCAGTTCAGAAATCACTGCAGACTGCTTTTTCAACTGACAAATACTGCACAATCCAGCATTTAAACTTTTTTTTTTTTATTCCATACCATCTGAATGGAAGAATTTTTAAAGTGTAGGAGAATTGTTCATTAGGTACTGTTAAATGAGCTCAGAAGTCCATCCTGGCCTTAAGATCCAGAGAGTTCACCACTCAACAGCAGTTCCCACACTAGTAACCTACTTCATGTTCAGCGGTCTGAAAGACTGCATTTAGCTTTCAGCATGAGTGAGACTGACACTGTGATTACACATTCTCCCACCACACTGCAGAGCCTCCTCTTTCCTTGGTAGCACAGAGCCTTTCTTGCTCTCCCCTATGAGATTACCAGTAACCACCTGCCCCCCAAAAAAGAAATCCCATTTAAATGGATACATCTTCATCAATAACACGTCCCTTGGTCCCCCCCATTTGTGCAATTCTGTGTATAAATACCCACACATTAAGCAAGAATACACAGAGAAAGCTGCCACTGGGTACCTCCCAGCAAAGGGAAAGAGTTCATCACTCAGCAAGCATGTCTGAGGAGCTCTGTCATCTGTGGGCTGACCAGCAAACTCCTGTTTTTAGAAATACTGATTTGAGTAGTCCCTTACCACACTGCTGGCTCTAAGAATTCAGTTTGCAGAGTGAGAGTGACACAGGGATCAGTGCTTGCAGCATTTAGTCTAGAGCAGGGAATTAAGGGAAGGAGGCAAGGCTTTTTCTGGAAGGGAAGATACAGCCAGGGAACTGTTTGCACCAGCAACATTTTATGACAGATCCTTGCAAGCAATGTCATAGCCTTTTCTTCTGACTATGAAGCGAGACAGAATGTCTTACACAAGCTGCAAACATATCTGAAGAATAAACAGTTTGTGTAAGTTGCCTCTTTGAGAGATCAATTTCTAATGTCAGGGGGGAAAAGAAAGAGAAAACACAAACCTTTCTTTTTTTCTATTCCCTCTGTGTTGCATCAGCACAGTCCTTTGTTTACTGTCTGCAAAGATGCACTCTGATGCTAGTGGAATGTGTATATTGAATTTGGAGAGCAGCTTTAATTCCCAAAACTCAACCTCCCAAAAGCAAAGTTTCCCAGGAAAACACAGGATGATGGCCAAGCACAGCAATACCACAAACATCCAATCCACAGTAAAAAATTTGATGGGTATTACATGGGTGTGTAAAACTTTTCATGAAAAGAAAAGGCAGTTTAATATTTCATCTGGAAACTCATCACTCAAACTGCAGAAGAAGCGTCTAGGTAAAGGAATTAAAAACAAAATCAGGGCAGGATTGAGGATGCTTTGAAATATACTTCTCTTCTGCTATTTCTGCTGCTATGAAGTAGGAGAAGCCACAAATGATGACTATACAATGCACACTACAGACAGTCCTGATAACATCTTAAATACACAAATCTGATTTGTGTTCCTGATGTCTGGGGCAGGGAATAAAGATACATGGCAATTACATTAGTGACATATAAATATGAAGAAAAAAAGTACATAATGATGTTTTATTTGCAGAACAAAGCCTGACAATACAATGAAACATTCTATAGTGAGTGCTGTAACAAAAATCCCACTTGGCATTAGTGAAGCCAGCCTGGCACCAGAAGCAAGGCTGTTGGTGATGCCAATGCTGCCCATTAATTCTTCAGCTGTGGGGGGTCCTACCATTTGTAAACACATCATCTTTGTGGTGCAAAACCGACTGCGTCTGGCTGAAGCAGTTCACAGGCTTGTCTACCTCCCAGGCTCCTGGTGGGACAGAACTTCCCAAGTGTTCAAAAAAAAAAAGACTGGAAGAAGGCAGCAAAATTTTAAAGTGTTCAGTCCATTTCTCTAAGTGTCAGAACAAGACCATTCTAGCATTTAGCAGAATGCTAAATTCTATTGCAGGTCTGCTGAATGATGCCATTCCTGTACCTGCCAGTGATGAAACCAGCAAGAGTCAGCACCATCATAAAACATCACAGAGTTTCACTGGGAGTGGTCCAGTTGCAGGCGCTAAAAAGCATTTTGAGTCTTGTCTTGGCCTGACAGCCATTTTATGTG
Organism: Sylvia atricapilla; assembly: GCF_009819655.1. Lineage (NCBI taxonomy): Eukaryota > Metazoa > Chordata > Aves > Passeriformes > Sylviidae > Sylvia > Sylvia atricapilla. The sequence continues at coordinate 28,139,127 of NC_089146.1, forward strand.
TGACCTTATTAAGCGCTAGAAGCTTCAAACTTTCTTATGATAAGGTGAGAACATTTAGGAGTTCAGGAGACAAATATTAAAATTCTTGTCTGTTTCCCACACCCCCTCATAACTAGATTATCCTTTTTAATATCTTTGGGGTTGTGTTTTTTCATTCGCATGAGATTTCCCCTTGGGTTTTTACCTAGCCTAAGGACTCCATAATAATTAATCAAGTTTTTGGCAGTGGCAGGCCACATCTCAGGTAAAGACAAAAAAAAAAAAAAAAAAAAAAAAAATTAAAGTATCACCAATGTCAAAACAAAAAGAAGAAAGAGCATCCCATGGATGAAAGATATCACAAGTTCAGATCACTAGGCTAGACTTCAGAGGGAGGGAAGGAACTAACACCGAGCACATCCCACATCAAAACACAGGACTTGCAGGAGATGAAAAAGTTACATAGCAGTTAGACAGGAACCCCACCCATTTCCCAGAAGCTGTAAATCTTCACATTCCTTGCACACACTCTGTCACTGTCCTACCCCTCTAGGCCATAAAAAACCAACATGTAGCACATCATGAAATCATGTAGCAGCTGAAAGGCTCGAGGGAGATTCTGGCGCACTCCAGCTCCCTCCGCACTACCTCCTCTGGGTACAGATTACCTGTGCAAGGTGCCAGGTAAACCCTACAGTATAAAGCAGATGGGAGGACAAACCTTGCCCAAGGCTGGTAAAACCTGGAGCCCTGTCATCCACATCCACTTTGAGGGAAATACCCTCAAAAGTGGGTATTTCCTCTGAACTGCACCCACATGCACAAGGAAAAAGAATGGGAAAAAAAAAAAAAAACCACAAACAAAAAACCAAACCAAAGAAGATAGGGGGAGGAAAATAAGAACAGAAAAAAATAAAAACAAGTAAAATGAGACAAGAAAAAAATATATTAGAAGGAAAAGAAGAGAAGAGAAAGACAGCAGCTTTTCAAAGGACGGGTTCTCAGAAGCCACTATCAGCTACAGGGTGGATCACCTTACCACACACACGGAATCTGCTGTGAAAATAATTTTGATTTTTACCTCTCAGTTCTTCAGCTGTTGCTGGGAATTTTTCACTGCATCTTCTACCAGGATTAAAGGACAGTTTTTCTGGTTCGATTAGAAAATGAGAGTAATATCCAGTAGTACCAAAATATGATGACAAACCAGCTACTCCCAAAAGACTGTAACTATTCCAGCCACTGCAATGGCTAAAAAGTTAGCGATTGTTCCACTTTTCTTAAAAGACAGAGAGGGAGCCATGGTACATGACTGAAAGATTAGCTAATCAGACACAAATTGAATGCTTTTGGAGAACAGCCTGGTGCCCAAAGTTCACATTCCAGCTGGGCTGAGTCCCAGTCCTCTTCCACCCCAGACCTTGGCAGCGCTGCCCGCACCACAGAGGGCTCAGAGCAAAAGGGCGTTTAGGAAGCACTGGGCCATTCAGGCTCCAGGAGGGCACAACCAGTTCCAGTGAGCCTTGAACACCAGGATAATCAGCATTTTATATCCACTGCTGTTCAGGTTGATGAATCATCTGAATGAGGTTTATCACAAAAGCCCACATAAATAAGATGTCCTGCCTTGGACAGGTCTCTGACAGATGATGGGGTCCTGCTGGTGTCAAACTAAGCCACCAGGACACCGAAGGACAAGTCAGTGCCTGCTTTGCAAGACGAGGGCGTGGAAGTTTATCCTTCTGCCTCCTGCACCTTCATCAATCCTGATGTTGCGCTGAAGTATCTTCACCTCTCCAGAAATAACCAGAACTAGCACACCCTTGCCTTTTCAATCATGTCATAAAAAATGCCTAGAAAGACAAGTCTTTTTACTGTGCACCTCAATCACCTCTATTAGGGGTTTTTTGTCAATTCACCAAGATCCAAGCCACCTATAAAAGTGCAATTACTACCACAAGGCTAAGAGAAATTACACAAATAGGTCAGTTTATCAAGACAACAAACCTATTAAGAATCTAGGAACACAAGAAATTAAACACACAGGACTCTATCACACTAACAGGTTTTGATACTGGTGAACATTACAGTGAAATATTAAACTAATTTATGGGGGGGGAAGGAGGATAAAGAAAGGGGATAAATTAGGAGGTGGCAGGATCACAGGGTAATTTAGGAGATGATAAAAACAGATACGCCTTTGTAAACCTCCAGCAGTATATGCCCAAGAGATAAAGACAATATTCTTACAAAGGACTAAATTGATACACAATACCTCAGGGATTTACTTAATTACTTCTATTGCAGAATTACCCTAGGAAAGCAACTATCAATGCAACAGTTACTGAATATTTCAGGTTACCATTTCTCTGCCCCTCTCCCCCCCCAACAGAAGACAGCAAATCAATTTTCACTAACTCCGGTGCAATTGCTGCACAGGCAGATTTTTCAGTAGGGAGCAGTGCTAGAGCTCTTCTTACTGCATGAGAGCCCTACTGACATCAATGTTTATGCAGAACAGAGCATTAAATGCTGTTTGAGGCATCCAGTACCTGGACCCATGTGGCTGGGCACCTTAAAAATCCCATCCTATACGAACATTACTCAAATCTATTTTCCAGGACAAAAGTAAAACGGGCAGCACATAACCATAGGAGAGCTGACACAGATCCATCTGCATTCCAGGTAGTTCATCTCTCCTTTGCGATGAATAAAGACAATGCTGCTTGAAGGAGATGAAAGCACAATGCAAGAACTTGATTAACACACTGCTGAGAATCTGTCTGTAAATCAGTCATCACTTACATATATTAAGCATGCTGAGGCTGAGATGGAACATACAGTACTACTTCTCTTACTGTGTGACTTCTTGTTGAATGCCATTCAAATTGCCAACTAGCAATTGAGGTGCTAGGAGATCTCCACAAGATTCAAGGTGATTCCCTCTACAGTAAGAAATTGTTTTTAGCCTTGCTAAACAAGTTACAGTAAGAAACTGTTTTTAGCCCTGCTGAAGTGAGTTCATTTACGAAAAGGAGAGAGACTGGTTTTCATACCAACATCTTCTGAGAAACAGCTAAACTGGAATGCTGCACTTTCCAGAGAGCCACCATGCGGGTGCAATCAATCATCTACCATGAACATGCACTGACAGAGAGAAAGGCCAACACATACACACTTTTCCAAAGTGAAGGATGAGGAGTGCTAATGTAATGTTGTTATGATGGAGACATAGAAAAGGATTGAGTGAGAAGAAGCCCTGAATTAGAGAGACAAACAAAAGACATGTGCTGAGGTAGCTCAGAACTTTGCTATCCGAGATCCTTTGCAAACAGTTTACAGTAGTATTTGGGGAGAGAAGAGATCAATTCATTTCAGTTCCTCTTTCAATGAGGTTACTGACACAAGACAAAAAAGGAGGTATTTATTTTTCGTGGTATCTTAACAGTCACC